>NC_091287.1:17813995-18149495 GCF_032444005.1 Ranitomeya imitator
CCCTGCTAGGACCTTCCACCCCAATGATCACCATAGAACTACACCTCCCAGCAATACTTGTTATGGAACTAGAGCCTGCTAGGGACCTTCCACCCAATGATCACCATAGAACTACACCTCCCAGCAATACTTGTTATGGGGCTAGAGCCCTGCTAGGACCTTCCACCCAATGATCACCATAGAACTACACCTCCCAGCAATACTTGTTATGGAACTAGAGCCCTGCTAGGACCTTCCACCCAATGATCACCATAGAACTACACCTCCCAGCAATACTTGTTATGGGGACTAGAGCCCTGCTAGAACCTTCCACCCAATGATCACCATAGAACTACACCTCCCAGCAATACTTGTTATGGAACTAGAGCCCTGCTAGGACCTTCCACCCAATGATCACCATAGAACTACACCTCCCAGCAATACTTGTTATGGGAACTAGAGCCCTGCTAGGACCTTCCACCCAATGATCACCATAGAACTACACCTCCAGCAATACTTGTTATGGGAACTAGAGCCCTGCTAGGACCTTCCACCCCAATGATCACCATAGAACTACACCTCCCAGCAATACTTGTTATGGGACTAGAGCCCTGCTAGGAACCTTCCACCCAATGATCACCATAGAACTACACCTCCCAGCAATACTTGTTATGGAACTAGAGCCCTGCTAGGACCTTCCACCCAATGATCACCATAGAACTACACCTCCCAGCAATACTTGTTATGGGACTAGAGCCCTGCTAGGAACCTTCCACCCAATGATCACCATAGAACTACACCTCCCAGCAATACTTGTTATGGGAACTAGAGCCCTGCTAGGACCTTCCACCCAATGATCACCATAGAACTACACCTCCCAGCAATACTTGTTATGGACTAGAGCCCTGCTAGGACCTTCCACCCAATGATCACCATAGAACTACACCTCCCAGCAATACTTGTTATGGGACTAGAGCCCTGCTAGAACCTTCCACCCAATGATCACCATAGAACTACACCTCCCAGCAATACTTGTTATGGAACTAGAGCCCTGCTAGGACCTTCCACCCAATGATCACCATAGAACTACACCTCCCAGCAATACTTGTTATGGGAACTAGAGCCCTGCTAGGACCTTCCACCCAATGATCACCATAGAACTACACCTCCCAGCAATACTTGTTATGGGACTAGAGCCCTGCTAGGACCTTCCACCCAATGATCACCATAGAACTACACCTCCCAGCAATACTTGTTATGGGACTAGAGCCCTGCTAGGACCTTCCACCCAATGATCACCATAGAACTACACCTCCCAGTAATACTTGTTATGGGAACTAGAGCCCTGCTAGAACCTTCCACCCAATGATCACCATAGAACTACACCTCCCAGCAATACTTGTTATGGGACTAGAGCCCTGCTAGGACCTTCCACCCAATGATCACCATAGAACTACACCTCCCAGCAATACTTGTTATGGGACTAGAGCCCTGCTAGGAACCTTCCACCCCAATGATCACCATAGAACTACACCTCTCAGCAATACTTGTTATGGGACTAGAGCCCTGCTAGGACCTTCCACCCAATGATCACCATAGAACTACACCTCCCAGCAATACTTGTTATGGGACTAGAGCCCTGCTAGGACCTTCCACCCAATGATCACCATAGAACTACACCTCCCAGCAATACTTGTTATGGGACTAGAGCCCTGCTAGAACCTTCCACCCAATGATCACCATAGAACTACACCTCCCAGCAATACTTGTTATGGAACTAGAGCCCTGCTAGGACCTTCCACCCAATGATCACCATAGAACTACACCTCCCAGCAATACTTGTTATGGGACTAGAGCCCTGCTCGGACCTTCCACCCCAATGATCACCATAGAACTATACCTCCCAGCAATACTTGTTATGGGACTAGAGCCCTGCTAGCACCTTCCACCCAATGATCACCATAGAACTACACCTCTCAGCAATACTTGTTATGGGACTAGAGCCCTGCTAGGACCTTCCACCCAATGATCACCATAGAACTACACCTCCCAGCAATACTTGTTATGGGACTAGAGCCCTGCTAGGACCTTCCACCCAATGATCACCATAGAACTACACCTCCCAGCAATACTTGTTATGGGACTAGAGCCCTGCTAGCACCTTCCACCCAATGATCACCATAGAACTACACCTCTCAGCAATACTTGTTATGGGACTAGAGCCCTGCTAGGACCTTCCACCCAATGATCACCATAGAACTACACCTCCCAGCAATACTTGTTATGGAACTAGAGCCCTGCTCGGACCTTCCACCCCAATGATCACCATAGAACTACACCTCCCAGCAATACTTGTTATGGGGACTAGAGCCATGCTCGGACCTTCCACCCCAATGATCACCATAGAACTACACCTCCCAGCAATACTTGTTATGGGACTAGAGCCCTGCTAGGACCTTCAACCCAATGATCACCATAGAACTACACCTCCCAGCAATACTTGTTATGGGACTAGAACCCTGCTAGGACCTTCCACCCAATGATCACCATAGAACTACACCTCCCAGCAATACTTGTTATGGAACTAGAGCCCTGCTAGGACCTTCCACCCAATGATCACCATAGAACTACACCTCCCAGCAATACTTGTTATGGGACTAGAGCCCTGCTCGGACCTTCCACCCCAATGATCACCATAGAACTACACCTCCCAGCAATACTTGTTATGGGACTAGAGCCCTGCTAGAACCTTCCACCCAATGATCACCATAGAACTACACCTCCCCAGCAATACTTGTTATGTGACTAGAGCCCTGCTAGCACCTTCCACCCAATGATCACCATAGAACTACACCTCTCAGCAATACTTGTTATGTGACTAGAGCCCTGCTAGGACCTTCCACCCAATGATCACCATAGAACTACACCTCCCAGCAATACTTGTCATGGGACTAGAGCCCTGCTAGGACCTTCCACCCAATGATCACCATAGAACTACACCTCCCAGCAATACTTGTTATGGGACTAGAACCCTGCTAGGACCTTCCACCCAATGATCACCATAGAACTACACCTCCCAGCAATACTTGTTATGGAACTAGAGCCCTGCTAGGACCTTCCACCCAATCATCACCATAGAACTGCACCTCTCAGCAATACTTGTTATGTGACTAGAGCCCTGCTAGGACCTTCCACCCAATGATCACCATAGAACTACACCTCTCAGCAATACTTGTTATGTGACTAGAGCCCTGCTAGGACCTTCCACCCAATGATCACCATAGAACTACACCTCCCAGCAATACTTGTTATGGAACTAGAGCCCTGCTAGGACCTTCCACCCCAATGATCACCATAGAACTACACCTCTCAGCAATACTTGTTATGTGACTAGAGCCCTGCTAGGACCTTCCACCCAATGATCACCATAGAACTACACCTCTCAGCAATACTTGTTATGTGACTAGAGCCCTGCTAGGACCTTCCACCCAATGATCACCATAGAACTACACCTCCCAGCAATACTTGTTATGGAACTAGAGCCCTGCTAGGACCTTCCACCCAATGATCACCATAGAACTACACCTCCCAGCAATACTTGTTATGGGACTAGAGCCCTGCTAGGACCTTCCACCCCAATGATCACCATAGAACTACACCTCCCAGCAATACTTGTTATGGAACTAGAGCCCTGCTAGGACCTTCCACCCAATGATCACCATAGAACTACACCTCCCAGCAATACTTGTTATGGGACTAGAGCCCTGCTCGGACCTTCCACCCCAATGATCACCATAGAACTACACCTCCCAGCAATACTTGTTATGGGGCTAGAACCCTGCTAGGACCTTCCACCCAATGATCACCATAGAACTACACCTCCCAGCAATACTTGTTATGGGACTAGAGCCCTGCTCGGACCTTCCACCCCAATGATCACCATAGAACTACACCTCCCAGCAATACTTGTTATGGGGCTAGAACCCTGCTAGGACCTTCCACCCAATGATCACCATAGAACTACACCTCCCAGCAATACTTGTTATGGGGCTAGAACCCTGCCAGCACCTTCCACCCAATGATCACCATAGAACTACACCTCCCAGCAATACTTGTTATGGGACTAGAGCCCTGCTAGAACCTTCCACCCAATGATCACCATAGAACTACACCTCCCAGCAATACTTGTTATGTGACTAGAGCCCTGCTAGCACCTTCCACCCAATGATCACCATAGAACTACACCTCTCAGCAATACTTGTTATGTGACTAGAGCCCTGCTAGGACCTTCCACCCAATGATCACCATAGAACTACACCTCCCAGCAATACTTGTCATGGGACTAGAGCCCTGCTAGGACCTTCCACCCAATGATCACCATAGAACTACACCTCCCAGCAATACTTGTTATGGGACTAGAACCCTGCTAGGACCTTCCACCCAATGATCACCATAGAACTACACCTCCCAGCAATACTTGTTATGGAACTAGAGCCCTGCTAGGACCTTCCACCCAATGATCACCATAGAACTACACCTCTCAGCAATACTTGTTATGTGACTAGAGCCCTGCTAGGACCTTCCACCCAATGATCACCATAGAACTACACCTCCCAGCAATACTTGTTATGGAACTAGAGCCCTGCTAGGACCTTCCACCCCAATGATCACCATAGAACTACACCTCCCAGCAATACTTGTTATGGAACTAGAGCCCTGCTAGGACCTTCCACCCAATGATCACCATAGAACTACACCTCCCAGCAATACTTGTTATGGGACTAGAGCCCTGCTCGGACCTTCCACCCCAATGATCACCATAGAACTACACCTCCCAGCAATACTTGTTATGGGGCTAGAACCCTGCTAGGACCTTCCACCCAATGATCACCATAGAACTACACCTCCCAGCAATACTTGTTATGGGACTAGAGCCCTGCTCGGACCTTCCACCCCAATGATCACCATAGAACTACACCTCCCAGCAATACTTGTTATGGGGCTAGAACCCTGCCAGCACCTTCCACCCAATGATCACCATAGAACTACACCTCCCAGCAATACTTGTTATGGGACTAGAGCCCTGCCAGCACCTTCCACCCAATGATCACCATAGAACTACACCTCCCAGCAATACTTGTTATGGGACTAGAGCCATGCTCGGACCTTCCACCCCAATGATCACCATAGAACTACACCTCCCAGCAATACTTGTTATGGGACTAGAGCCCTGCTAGGACCTTCAACCCAATGATCACCATAGAACTACACCTCCCAGCAATACTTGTTATGGGACTAGAACCCTGCTAGGACCTTCCACCCAATGATCACCATAGAACTACACCTCCCAGCAATACTTGTTATGGGACTAGAACCCTGCTAGGACCTTCCACCCAATGATCACCATAGAACTACACCTCCCAGCAATACTTGTTATGGAACTAGAGCCCTGCTAGGACCTTCCACCCAATGATCACCATAGAACTACACCTCCCAGCAATACTTGTTATGGGACTAGAGCCCTGCTCGGACCTTCCACCCCAATGATCACCATAGAACTACACCTCCCAGCAATACTTGTTATGGGACTAGAGCCCTGCTAGAACCTTCCACCCAATGATCACCATAGAACTACACCTCCCAGCAATACTTGTTATGTGACTAGAGCCCTGCTAGCACCTTCCACCCAATGATCACCATAGAACTACACCTCTCAGCAATACTTGTTATGTGACTAGAGCCCTGCTAGGACCTTCCACCCAATGATCACCATAGAACTACACCTCCCAGCAATACTTGTCATGGGGACTAGAGCCCTGCTAGAACCTTCCACCCCAATGATCACCATAGAACTACACCTCCCAGCAATACTTGTTATGGAACTAGAGCCCTGCTAGGACCTTCCACCCAATGATCACCATAGAACTACACCTCCCAGCAATACTTGTTATGGGACTAGAACCCTGCTAGGACCTTCCACCCAATGATCACCATAGAACTACACCTCCCAGCAATACTTGTTATGGAACTAGAGCCCTGCTAGGACCTTCCACCCAATCATCACCATAGAACTACACCTCTCAGCAATACTTGTTATGTGACTAGAGCCCTGCTAGGACCTTCCACCCAATGATCACCATAGAACTACACCTCTCAGCAATACTTGTTATGTGACTAGAGCCCTGCTAGGACCTTCCACCCAATGATCACCATAGAACTACACCTCTCAGCAATACTTGTTATGGAACTAGAGCCCTGCTAGGACCTTCCACCAAATGATCACCATAGAACTACACCTCTCAGCAATACTTGTTATGTGACTAGAGCCCTGCTAGGACCTTCCACCCAATGATCACCATAGAACTACACCTCCCAGCAATACTTGTTATGGGACTAGAGCCCTGCTAGGACCTTCCACCCCAATGATCACCATAGAACTACACCTCCCAGCAATACTTGTTATGGAACTAGAGCCCTGCTAGGACCTTCCACCCAATGATCACCATAGAACTACACCTCCCAGCAATACTTGTTATGGGACTAGAGCCCTGCTCGGACCTTCCACCCCAATGATCACCATAGAACTACACCTCCCAGCAATACTTGTTATGGGGCTAGAACCCTGCTAGGACCTTCCACCCAATGATCACCATAGAACTACACCTCCCAGCAATACTTGTTATGGGACTAGAGCCCTGCTCGGACCTTCCACCCCAATGATCACCATAGAACTACACCTCCCAGCAATACTTGTTATGGGGCTAGAACCCTGCTAGGACCTTCCACCCAATGATCACCATAGAACTACACCTCCCAGCAATACTTGTTATGGGGCTAGAACCCTGCCAGCACCTTCCACCCAATGATCACCATAGAACTACACCTCCCAGCAATACTTGTTATGGGACTAGAGCCCTGCTAGAACCTTCCACCCAATGATCACCATAGAACTACACCTCCCAGCAATACTTGTTATGTGACTAGAGCCCTGCTAGCACCTTCCACCCAATGATCACCATAGAACTACACCTCTCAGCAATACTTGTTATGTGACTAGAGCCCTGCTAGGACCTTCCACCCAATGATCACCATAGAACTACACCTCCCAGCAATACTTGTCATGGGACTAGAGCCCTGCTAGGACCTTCCACCCAATGATCACCATAGAACTACACCTCCCAGCAATACTTGTTATGGGACTAGAACCCTGCTAGGACCTTCCACCCAATGATCACCATAGAACTACACCTCTCAGCAATACTTGTTATGTGACTAGAGCCCTGCTAGGACCTTCCACCCAATGATCACCATAGAACTACACCTCCCAGCAATACTTGTTATGGAACTAGAGCCCTGCTAGGACCTTCCACCCAATGATCACCATAGAACTACACCTCCCAGCAATACTTGTTATGGGACTAGAGCCCTGCTAGGACCTTCCACCCAATGATCACCATAGAACTACACCTCCCAGCAATACTTGTTATGGAACTAGAGCCCTGCTAGGACCTTCCACCCAATGATCACCATAGAACTACACCTCCCAGCAATACTTGTTATGGGACTAGAGCCCTGCTAGGACCTTCCACCCAATGATCACCATAGAACTACACCTCCCAGCAATACTTGTTATGGAACTAGAGCCCTGCTAGGACCTTCCACCCAATGATCACCATAGAACTACACCTCCCAGCAATACTTGTTATGGGACTAGAGCCCTGCTCGGACCTTCCACCCCAATGATCACCATAGAACTACACCTCCCAGCAATACTTGTTATGGGGCTAGAACCCTGCTAGGACCTTCCACCCAATGATCACCATAGAACTACACCTCCCAGCAATACTTGTTATGGGACTAGAGCCCTGCTCGGACCTTCCACCCCAATGATCACCATAGAACTACACCTCCCAGCAATACTTGTTATGGGGCTAGAACCCTGCTAGGACCTTCCACCCAATGATCACCATAGAACTACACCTCCCAGCAATACTTGTTATGGGGCTAGAACCCTGCCAGCACCTTCCACCCAATGATCACCATAGAACTACACCTCCCAGCAATACTTGTTATGGGACTAGAGCCCTGCCAGCACCTTCCACCCAATGATCACCATAGAAGTACACCTCCCAGCAATACTTGTTATGGGACTAGAGCCCTGCTCGGACCTTCCACCCCAATGATCACCATAGAACTACACCTCCCAGCAATACTTGTTATGGGACTAGAGCCCTGCTAGGACCTTCCACCCAATGATCACCATAGAATTACACCTCCCAGCAATACTTGTTATGGGACTAGAGCCCTGCTAGCACCTTCCACCCCAATGATCACCATAGAACTACACCTCCCAGCAATACTTGTTATGGGACTAGAGCCCTGCTAGCACCTTCCACTCAATGATCACCATAGAACTACACCTCCCAGCAATACTTGTTATCGGACTCTTCTGTCGTCCCTGCACCCTCTGTAGTTGTGACAAGTTGTAGCCGATGACTTTTTCTACCTGTTTATAGTGGAGGATTTTTTATTACAGGGAAGAGAAAAACTTCAAGACAAATGTTAAAAGTTGCTTAACATTGAGGTATAGTCAAGGCCGCTCTCATAAACCTTTTATAGGTTTCTATGGCTGCAGCTGAAGATTTATAGTCCATGGTGTCATCTGTAACCTGCGACTCCCCAGCTGCTGCGCAACTACAACTCCCAGAATGTCACACCAGGTGGTCTTTCCCCTACGGTCCTCATGGGCTTACTGGAGGGTCCGCTGGGGGCGTTCTACCATGACATGAGATTTGTCATTACAGGGGAGATTATTATTTCCAGCGTTAATCAGAGGGATTGTCTTCATTATTGCATTTGTGCCTATTTTGTGTCGAGTTTTTGGTGTTTTTCGCCTGTTTTTCATTTGCGTCTCATTATTCTTTTAATTTGCTTTTCTTTTTTTTTTTTTTTTTTATATATATATTCACCAGTTTTTGTTTTATTTTTGTTATTGTGGTCGAGGTTTGGGGGGGTCTCCAGAGGTTTTCGTCTTATTCATCAATTTTTTTTTTAAAAAGTTGCAAAACTTTTCCGCAAATGTTTTTTCCAGTCCTCTCTCGGGTGATTTTACATCTACCTAAAAAAAAAAAAAAAAAATTGCATAAACTTTGAAACGTTTTAGTGGAAAATGCAAACTGTGCTAAAAAAAAGTTACAAAAAGAAAAAAAAAATGAAAGTTTATGACTCGTGTGCGACATTTTGCAGAATAGGGAACAAAACATGTTAACAAATTGAACAAGACAAAAAAAGAAAGAAAGAAAGAAAGAAAGAGCCGATTCAGACCCTGCGTTCTATCAGCTGTGAGTAGCCTGCTTGTTGATGGTTTCCAGCTTAAAAAAAAGAAAAGGTTAATGTCAAACAGGAATGAACTGGTGGAGAAGGTGAGCGGAGGGTGGAGCGCTGCTCCGGGGACGTCACTGCTGCTCTGGAGTTTATAAGCTGTAAATTGTAATATTTCATGGTTATTACGACACCTGAGAAATGTACAACTCGTACTATGGGGACATGACGGAAGGAGAGACCACCGTCCATCATGGAGGGTCCGTCTCTCCACCCTGGACAGTTCTATCTGCTTTTCTACTGAGCTTTTCCTCCTAGAATTAGTTTATTATGATCCTTCTGAGACGTTCTAGGTGTCAATTAACCCCTAAGAAAATGAAGGCCAAGGCTCTGTTCACATGTCCCCCCCCCAAAAAAAAAAAATCATCTGTTAGAACGGATCCAGCAGCAAAAAAAAAAAAGTTCCGCAGAAACAACTTTTTTGTCCGTTTTTTTAACAATCTGATTTCAGCCGGATCCGTTTTTTTTTAAACGTTGAGTTCTATGGACAACGGATCCGTGAATTAACCGTCGGTTTTCTTAGATTTGAAACTGATCCAGTTATCAAAAAAAAAAGGATCCTTTACAAATAAAAGTGAATTATCGGATCCGTTATCCGTACACGTCAATATGAAAAATAACGGACCCTGGTGAAATCAGGTTTTTAAAAACGGGCAAAAAAAAAACAAAAACCTTGCATGTGCAGAACTTTAGTGTCAACGGATTGCTGATGGATCCGATCTAACGGATGAGGTCTGGACTTGTGACCGTTACATAGCCCTGAGGCCCAGATCACTTCACCCCCCCCTACATTCCGGGATCAGGTAAGGGGCGTCATGGATCTATTTCCACACTTATCTCCATTATTAATATCCTGACTTTAGTACTTTTGGACATTCTTTCTTAATTTTTCATATTGGCCCTTGACCCCCTCATTCCCCTGAAGGGCCTATAATTTGTCAAGCAGACGAAGCCTGAGGCCGCCTGTCCTATCCCAGACCTCTGAGGTCTCCGGCCAGCCAAGTCCCCACCTGCAAAAACAAGATGGTCCTCACGAGCATGGAGATGTCCCCGCTCAGCCCCAAAGTGGGAGACCCTGAGATTTACATCACGTACATATCTGTCCCCAGCGGGAGGAAGCCTGATAATACTGACGGCTCTACAATACCTGCAGGGTGGGACCCCAATGTGACTGCTAATTACCCACAGGCAGTACTCAAACCGGCCTCTGGATGGAGATAGAGGGCACAAAGAAAAAACCTGGGGACAATCTACAGAGCGTTTTCTTTAAATACAAAAGGTGATGTAACAATGGAAAAAATATTACTACTATAATACTGCATCAAGGAAAATAGAAAAAATTGGAGTCCGGCTCAACAGGACTGGATTTTCCTTTTCTTTTTCTTAATAAATTATAGCGCATACAAAAGAAAAATGTACATGGTCGACATGACCCGGTCAACACATTTCGACTGCACTAGGCAGTCTCACTCATGAGTCATGTATGTATGTACAAGAATATAACTACTATAATACTGCCCCTATGTACAAGAATATAACTACTATAATACTGCTCCTATATACAAGAATATAACTACTATAATACTGCCCCTATGTACAAGAATATAACTACTATAATACTGCCCCTATGTACAAGAATATAACTACTATAATACTGCTCCTATGTACAAGAATATAACTACTATAATACTGCTCCTATGTACAAGAATATAACTACTATAATACTGCTCCTATATACAAGAATATAACTACTATAATACTGCCCCTATGTACAAGAATATAACTACTATAATACTGCTCCTATGTACAAGAATATAACTACTATAATACTCCTATGTACAAGAATATAACTACTATAATACTGCCCCTATGTACAAGAATATAACTGCTATAATACTGCTCCTATGTACAAGAATATAACTACTATAATACTGCCCTTATGTACAAGAAAATAAGTACTATAATACTGCCCCTATGTACAAGAATATAACTACTATAATACTGCCCCTATGTACAAGAATATAACTACTATAATACTGCCTCTATGTACAAGAATATAACTACTATAATACTGCCCCTATGTACAAGAATATAACTACTATAATACTGTCCCCTATGTACAAGAATATAACTACTATAATACTGTCCCTATATACAAGAATATAACTACTATAATACTGCCCCTATATACAAGAATATAACTACTATAATACTGCCCCTATATACAAGAATATAACTACTATAATACTGCTCCTATGTACAAGAATATAACTACTATAATACTGCCCCTATATACAAGAATATAACTACTATAATACTGCCCCTATATACAAGAATATAACTACTATAATACTGCGCCTATATACAAGAATATAACTACTATAATACTGCCCCTATATACAAGAATATAACTACTATAATACTGCCCCTATATACAAGAATATAACTACTATAATACTGCCCCTATATACAAGAATATAACTACTATAATACTGCTCCTATGTACAAGAATATAACTACTATAATACTGCTCCTATGTACAAGAATATAACTACTATAATACTGCCCCTATGTACAAGAATATAACTACTATAATACTGCCCCTATATACAAGAATATAACTACTATAATACTGCCCCTATATACAAGAATATAACTACTATAATACTGCCCCTATGTACAAGAATATAACTACTATAATACTGCCCCTATATACAAGAATATAACTACTATAATACTGCCCCTATATACAAGAATATAACTACTATAATACTGCCCCTATATACAAGAATATAACTACTATAATACTGCCCCTATATACAAGAATATAACTACTATAATACTGCCCCTATATACAAGAATATAACTACTATAATACTGCTCCTATGTACAAGAATATAACTACTATAATACTGCCCCTATATACAAGAATATAACTACTATAATACTGCCCCTATATACAAGAATATAACTACTATAATACTGCTCCTATGTACAAGAATATAACTACTATAATACTGCTCCTATGTACAAGAATATAACTACTATAATACTGCTCCTATGTACAAGAATATAACTACTATAATACTGCTCCCTATGTACAAGAATATAACTACTGTAATACTGCCCCTATGTACAGGAATATAACTACTATAATACTGCTCCTATGTACAAGAATATAACTACTATAATACTGCTCCTATGTACAAGAATATAACTACTATAATACTGCTCCTATGTACAAGAATATAACTACTATAATACTGCTCCCTATGTACAAGAATATAACTACTGTAATACTGCCCCTATGTACAGGAATATAACTACTATAATACTGCTCCCTATGTACAAGAATATAACTACTATAATACTGCTCCTATGTACAAGAATATAACTACTGTAATACTGCTCCCTATGTACAAGAATATAACTACTATAATACTGCTCCTATATACAAGAATATAACTACTATAATACTGCCCCTATATACAAGAATATAACTACTATAATACTGCCCCTATGTACAAGAATATAACTACTATAATACTGCCCCTATATACAAGAATATAACTACTATAATACTGCCCCTATGTACAGGAATATATCTACTGTAATACTGCCCCTATGTACAGGAATATAACTACTATAATACTGCTCCTATATACAAGAATATAACTACTGTAATACTGCCCCTATGTACAGGAATATAACTACTATAATACTGCTCCTATGTACAAGAATATAACTACTATAATATATAATGTTGTGGTGGATATATTAGTCACTGCAGTAAATATTATTATTATGATACGCTTTCTCTGGATTGCGGTATTATTTACCTTTTCTTCCCACAATCCTCCGCTCCGCTTTCATCTCTCTCTTTGTATAAACAGCTTATTTTTCGCCGGATTCCTTTACATTATGGTGATTGTTGTACACGTGGCTCTTTTTCCGTCCGGTTCCTGTCGCTCTTCTGCGCCTCCATTACCTGTAGTCGCAGAGTATTTGCTGAGGCCTCAGCTGGCGGTGGAGCGTGTGACAGCCCTCACATTAGCGAGCTCTTATCCCCCAGTATACCGCCATGTCTGCAGTGAATATTCCTGCTATTACTTTCTCCTGTTACATTGTAGCAATCCTGATTCATCTCTTTTATGTGCAGCTGTGTTTGGTAGTTTAGTTATAATGCCGCCAGATCATTACTTCCTCTATTTGTTACATTTAGGTTTCGGGATGGCGGTATATATTACTTGGTGACCATTTTTTTTTTGGATTGATCTTTTCCCAGTTTTGCAGGAATCTGCTTATTTTTACTGGTGATTTTTTGGGATTTTAAGTTCCTCCGTGTTCTTCCGTATCACTTGCGTCCAAAATGAGCGCTCATGGCGCGATCCTAATTACGCCGCAGCGCGATCATCTCGACTTCTCAGAAATAAAAATATTTTATCTCTTCCTAAAATAGAAAAAAAATAAATGTGGCTTTAATGTGCGGCGCCTCCCGCAGCTCCTGAGTCATCAGCTATATTCTAATCGTCTGATATCAGTCTCATCTATAGCCTGAGCTGCTGAATTGGCGCTCCGCCATGCTTTACACTGCAGCTATGCGAGCTCACAGTGGATGCTCCTGGGAAAACCCACCAAAGAGAGGATTCCACGGAGGGCGAGTAGAGTTCACGTGTCCTCGGACCCTCGTGGGAGTGTGTGGAAAAGTTGCTGTTAGTGTGTTCATTCTGACTCCCAGAAAAATCCATATATAAATGTTTAGCTCTTGTGCACCACTAGGGGGAGCTCAGGAGCATCCTGAAGACAGATTCATACAGGTGGGCATGACTTGTACCAGTTCTGCATATCTGGAACCCTGCTGCTCAGGCGCTGTGCCACCCACACCCTGAGCCTATGGAGCACATGGGTGCGTAGCCAGGACACCTGCACCAATCACTTATAGGACACATGCTGCACACTTGACCCATTAAAGGAATCTATCACCAAGTGTTTGCTATGGTATCTTAGAGCAGCATGATATAGGGACAGAGACCCTGATTCCAGCGATGTGTAGTTTGTGTCGCTGTTTCAATATAATCAGTGCTCTATTAGCAGGAGATTATCACTACAGGACTAGGTGTCTGGTGCCTCCCAGTCCAACCACTTCCCCTCCGTTGCCTAGCAGCGTTCTGCCCATCAGTGGTGTGGGCGGGGTTATGCAGGGCTCAGCATTCAGAGCTCCGCTAGATCCGCAGCAGAGAAAACGGAGTGTATTAAAATGACAGCAAGCAGAGCAGTAAGTGACACATCGCTGGAATCAGGGTCTCAGCCCCTACCTCGTGCGGAGAGATGCCACGCATGCACCACTCATGCACAGCGGCCAGGATGCACACTCAGCGCTTCATACACAGGACCTGTGCCGCACACTGACACTGCGCACCAATCACTCACGACCCTGGTAGACCCCTGCAAGCTGCAGCATCGAGCCGGCCTCCATTCTGGATGGCAATACAAGGAACTCCGTAGACATTGACTGTGGGCTCTGCCCGCCCGCTGCCAATGACTGACAGGCCTCTAATCCGGGGCAGCGGGTGGGAACAAGCCGCCGGGGACCCACCTGTCTCCTGCCCGGTCCCTGGCAGCTTGTCTTATGGTTTTCTCAAGGCTGACGTCCTATATCTGCTGTGAGGGTCCCTTTAGAGGGGTAGCCTTCATTTCCTGAGCGCTGCCCCCGGGTCCTCCCGGAGAGGTGGCTGAGCTGCTTCATTAACAGCTTCTACTCCAGATATAGGAGGTCAGGCAATGCTCCATGGGTAAAAAATATGCTAATTAGGTCCCCTCCAGAAGGGAGGAAACTCTCTAGTGCCCCCTGTAGCTTTCTAATAAGTCACTGTCCTACTTGTAAAAGAGCCTTGATCAATGACAGCCGTCAGTACGAGCTATGGCGGAAACCTCCTCGTGGGACAGACTGCTGCGTCATGGTCCTTACCGGTCCTCAATCACTAGGCCGACACCTTAATGGCCCTGTATCAGCCGTGGCTCTGACCGGCCATGATTTGTAGCCAAATAGATGTCCCCGGACTCTGAACCCGTGAGAACACCTGACGCGTTTCAGGCCTCACTGTCTCCCAATCTTCTCCATGATACGTGAGATAAGAGGTGAGGACATCTCTAGGGCCTTCCTGCGGTGCACACGAGGGAACGCTGTCGCAGCTTGGTCGGCCCTAATCCTCGGCCCTTACATCTGTGTCGTGCTGACATAGCGTTCTCCATGACGTGATCGACACCATGCTCCATTCTATGTCCTACAACCTGAGCTCGGTCCTAAACATTACACATGGGAAGGAATGCCAGCGCATTTCAGTCCGTGCCCGTCCTTAGTCATGACTTTGGTGTCCCAGTGGTGCAGTAATAGTCCTAGGTGACCACCTCGGCCGTTTAGACCTGGACACGGGAAAGGAAGGAAGTTCAACGCGTTTTGGTCTTCGGTTCACGTAGAGATTAGCATCCCTTGGTTGGCATGTCGCGGCTATGTCCTCCAGGCGTCCTACCATTGCATTGGCCGTACTCCACCGTCCTCCTTTGCACAAATAAAGGCTCCGACGCGTTTCGGCCATTAGCCACAGCTCAACCTCCAGACTGGCAGCTCGGAGGAGTTTCCCTGGGGCTAATCAGGCGGCTTTGGACGTGACAAAGTCCTCTATTAAAGATGTGATTGAGTCCAACGCATTTCAGAGTTGTCCATAAAATGATTGGCCGTCGTACCTGGCGATCTATAAGATCACCATGACAGCACCTTCGCCTGTTCCTTTCCTCTGACGGTCTGTTGCTGTAAACTCCGGAAGGATTTTGGACGCGTTTCAGTCTGTGTCATCGTAATGTGGCTTTTATGGCTGTATCGCTCTGCGTCCTGGGCCGGTCTTCTCACGCTGGTCGGGTTCACACGTTGCGCTTTTGCTGCATTTTTCTTTTCTGCAGGCAAAACCTGCTCCAAAAAAAATAACAGGTTTTGCTGCGTTTTTTTGCACCGTTTTGTTGTCTCTTGTGCACGATGATAAAGATTAGTGCCGCCCAAAAAATCATGATGCAACTTCCTTAAAGGTTTTTGCACCAAAAACGCAGCAAAAAAAAAATGACACCTGTGTGTTTTGCTGCGTTTTTCCATTTACCCATTGTTTCCTATGGGTGAAAAAACCACTGCGAATATGCAGAAAAATGCTGCAAAAACTCAACGTGTGAACACAGCCTAAGTGTCCTTGTGAGAAGATACAATGAATCGGCTACTTCTCTTTTCTTTCTGTTTTCTGTTGCTGATTTTTGGTGCAAAACAATAGATACAATGTTCTTCAGAAGCAGCAGCTTCTACTCTGAGCCCTGCACTGTACTGTGTGCACATCACTTCTACTCTAGTCACATCCAAAGCTGCATTCACCATCATGATAGCTGCCAGTATGGATCTGCAAGCAATACTTCTGTCTGCAGGTCGTTCAGGCAGGGTCTATCCTTCCCTCAACATATATAGAAATGCAGACTCTGAAGCAGCAGGGTTTTTTTTGCGATACTGAATAAATAAGAAAAAAAAGGCAGCTCTGGGTGTGAATACAGAATATTGCAATATAGTATGTAAGACCTGACTCAGTAACATTAGGAGATGTCTATTTTAGAAAATAAATGAAAAATATCCTTTTCTTAAGAGATGTGTAATACTCCGTATCTCCTGCGGGGGCGCTGTGCGGAAATTGAACTCTTAGTTCATGTTCACACTGAGTTTTTCTGTGGCGTTCATAATCATGAGATTATCAATGAAAAACTTTCTAAAGAATCCCTCACTTTATTTGGGGGGGGGGGGGGGGCATTTTTTTCCAGGAAGACTGTTCTTTTCCTGGAGAGGTTTTTGACGAGTTTTTTTTTTTTTTTTTCCCTAAAGTTTTTCATCGGTGCCAAGTTTGGAGAAGCTCAAAAAACTCAAAGCGGATTTCCCCATATAAATATCTGGGAAGAGGTTTCCCGCAGTTTGTGGAGTGTTCTTAAGCTATTACGCACACTAGAGTTTTTTTGCTGAGTTTTTGGAGCAGAAAACCGATCGGAACCGCCAAGATTTCGAGTTTTCAAGGAGTTTTGAGATCTGGATGAGGATTTGCAACGTTTCTGCTTTGTTTCTGTTCCAAAAACTCCTTTAAAAAAACCAAAAGTGCACATCGCCTTAGATGAGGATTTTGGAGAGGAACTGCTGCAAAAAAACTCATCTAAAACCTGTGTGAACAAAGCCTTCCCATCAGCTCTCCCCACAGAATGCAGCGGATTGTTGGGTGACATCGGCGGGATGTTCTGCATCCATGCTCCAGCGTCGGTGGCTGAATTGTGCCCCTTATAGTATAGACCCAGGGGCGGACACTGACAGCTTGGGGCCCCTGTGCAAGAAATGTGTCTGGGCCCCCTCCTTTTATGGTGACAAAAGCTATGTGTGTATATATATATATATATATATATATATATATATATATATATCCACACACACATAAATGTATATATATTACATAGTCTACTTTATTATGTATATTGCTGTCCCTTATTATACAGTGTCCTCTCTTGCTGTGTACAGTACTGTCCCTTACATATTGGATTATATAGAGCCCTGTTTTTTATTACATACTGTCCTCTCTTGTTAGATGTATAATGCAATGATGACTGATGGAGCATGGGAAAGCTTCTTTTCTAATGGAGGAGCTGATGGACTGGTCATCTGGTCACCGGCTCCTCCATCAGCAGTCATTTTATGTCTAACAAGAGAGGGGACTATGTAATAAAAGAGAGCGCTGTGAATAACAAAAATAACAAGAATACACTATGTAAGAGACAGCATTGTACATAACAGCAGAGGAAGCTATATAATAAGGGACGGCACCATATATAACTAGAGAGGATGGTATGTAATAACGGACGATGTTATACATAATAAAAGAGGAAACTATGTAACTAAGGATGGTGTTATACAGAATAAGTGAGCACACTATGTACTAAGGGACTGTGCTATACATAAGTGAGTACACTATATACTAAGGGACTGAGCTATACATAAAAAGTGACTACACTATACACTGAGGGATGGCGCTATACATAATAAGCGAGTACACTATATACTAAGGAACTATGCTATCCATAATAAGTGAGTACACTATATACCAAGGGGCTGTGCTATGTATAATAAGTGAGTACACTATATACTAAGGGACTGTGTTAAACATAATAAGCGATAATAGCGTCTTCCTCCCCTCCCCCTGTTCCTAAATCCATTATAAATCCTCCTTCCTCCCTTCCCAATTCCCCCACATCCCTCAGTGTCCTTCTCCCATTATTCTCCTCTCCCCCACCCCCACCATTGCCCTTTCCACCACCTCTATCATTGCTTTCTCCCCACCCCCATCATTGCCCATTCCACCACCTTCATCATTTCCTCCTCCCCCAGCACCCCCATCATTGCCAATTCCACCACCACCATCACTGCTTCCTCCCCACAGCCAGTTGTAGTTGTCAGACAGCATCTGTTCAGAAAACCAATGTGTCATTCAATAAACTTCATCCAGCAAATCTGTTTTAGAAATATATATATACTAGATGGTGGCCCGATTCTAACGCATCGGGTATTCTAGAATATGCATGTCCACGTAGTATATTGCACAGCCCACGTAGTATATTGCCCAGCCACGAAGTATATTGCCCAGCCACGTAGTATATTGCCCAGTCACGTAGTATATTGCCCCGCCACGTAGTATATTGCCCAGCCACGTAGTATATTGCCCAGCTACGTAGTATATTGCCCAGCCATGTAGTATATTGCCCAGCCACGTAGTATATTGCCCAGCCACGTAGTATATTGCCCCGCCACGTAGTATATTGCCCAGCCACGTAGTATATTGCCCAGTCACGTACTATATTGCACAGCCACGTAGTATATTGCCCAGCCACGTAGTATATTGCCCAGCTACGTAGTATATTGCCCAGCCATGTAGTATATTGCCCAGCCACGTAGTATATTGCCCAGCCACGTAGTATATTGCCCAGCTACGTAGTATATTGCCCAGTCACGTAGTATATTGCCCAGTCACGTAGTATATTGCCCAGCCACGTAGTATATTGCCCAGCTACGTAGTATATTGCCCAGCTACGTAGTATATTGCCCAGTCACGTAGTATATTGCCCAGCCACGTAGTATATTGCCCAGCCACGTAGTAGATTGCCCAGCCACATAGTATATTGCCCAGCTACGTAGTATATTGCCCAGCCACGTAGTATATTGCCCCGCCACGTAGTATATTGCCCAGCCACGTAGTATATTGCCCAGTCACGTAGTATATTGCACAGCCACGTAGTATATTGCCCAGCCACGTAGTATATTGCCCAGCTACGTAGTATATTGCCCAGCCATGTAGTATATTGCCCAGCCACGTAGTATATTGCCCAGTCACGTAGTATATTGCCCAGCCACGTAGTATATTGCCCAGCCATGTAGTATATTGCCCAGCCACGTAGTATATTGCCCAGCTACTTAGTATATTGCCCAGCCACGTAGTATATTGCCCCGCCACGTAGTATATTGCACAGCCACGTAGTATATTGCCCAGTCACGTAGTATTTTGCACAGCCACGTAGTATATTGCCCAGCCATGTAGTATATTGCCCAGCTACGTAGTATATTGCCCAGCCATGTAGTATATTGCACAGCCACGTAGTATATTGCCCAGTCACGTAGTATATTGCCCAGCCACGTAGTATATTGCCCAGTCACGTAGTATATTGCCCAGCCACGTAGTATATTGCCCAGCTACGTAGTATATTGCCCAGCTACGTAGTATATTGCCCTGCCACGTAGTATATTGCCCAGTCACGTCGTGTATTGCCCAGTCACGTAGTGTATTGCCCAGTCACGTAGTATATTGCCCAGCTACGTAGTATATTGCCCAGCCACATAGTATATTGCCCAGCCACGTAGTATATTGCCCAGCTACGTAGTATATTGCCCAGCCACGTAGTATATTGCCCAGTCACGTCGTGTATTGCCCAGTCACGTAGTATATTGCCCAGCTACGTAGTATATTGCCCAGCCACGTAGTATATTGCCCAGCCACGTAGTATATTGCCCAGCTACGTAGTATATTGCCCAGCCACGTAGTATATTGCCCAGTCACGTAGTATATTGCCCAGCTACGTAGTATATTGCCCAGCCACGTAGTATATTGCCCAGCCACGTAGTATATTGCCCAGTCACGTAGTATATTGCCCAGCTACGTAGTATATTGCCCAGCCACGTAGTATATTGCCCAGCCACGTAGTATATTGCCCAGTCACGTCGTGTATTGCCCAGTCACGTAGTATATTGCCCAGTCACGTAGTATATTGCCCAGTCACGTAGTATATTGCCCAGTCACGTAGTATATTGCCCAGCTACGTAGTATATTGCCCAGCCACGTAGTATATTGCCCAGTCACGTAGTATATTGCCCAGCCACGTAGTATATTGCCCAGCCACTTAGTATATTGCCCAGCCACGTAGTATATTGCCCAGCCACGTAGTATATTGCCCAGCCACGTAGTATATTGCCCAGCCACGTAGTATATTGCCCAGCCACGTAGTATATTGCCCAGTCACGTAGTATATTGCCCAGCCACGTAGTATATTGCCCAGTCACGTAGTATATTGCCCAGCCACGTAGTATATTGCCCAGTCACGTAGTATATTGCCCAGCCACGTAGTATATTGCCCAGTCACGTAGTATATTGCCCAGTCACGTAGTATATTGCCCAGCCACGTAGTATATTGCCCAGCCACGTAGTATATTGCCCAGCCACGTAGTATATTGCCCAGCTACGTAGTATATTGCCCAGCCACGTAGTATATTGCCCAGCCACGTAGTATATTGCCCAGTCACGTAGTATATTGCCCAGCTACGTAGTATATTGCCCAGCTACGTAGTATATTGCCCAGTCACGTAGTATATAGCATTGTGAGCAACATATCCCTGTTAAAAAAAAGAATTAAAATAAAAAATAGTTATATACTCACCTTCCGTCGGACCCCCGGATCCAGGAAGTGTTTACCGATGCTCCTCGCGCGCTCCGGTCTCAAGAGTGCATTGCGGTCTCGTGAGATCGCTACGTCATCATCTCGCGAGATCGCAAATCATGGAGCGGTCACCGGAGCGTCTCGAGGAGCGGGAAAGGAGCCGGAAGAGTAAAAAGTTGGTCACACAGGGTTAATAGCTGCGTTAATGGAGTGCGTTACACGGCGGCACAACGCGGTCCATTAGCGCTGCCATTAACCCTGTGTGAGCGCTGACTGGAGGGGAGTACAGAGCTGGCACTGACTGCGGGGAGGAAAGAGCGACCATGTTGCCGCCGGACTGCGCCCGTGCCTGATTGGTCGTGGCAATAATCGTGGGCCTTTTGCCACGACCAATCATCGACTTGGATTCCATGACAGACAGAGGCCGCGACCAATGAATATCCGTGACAGACAGAAGGACAGACAGAAGTGACCCTTAGACGATTATATAGTAGACTTTTTTGCAATCAATATTTGTTATTCGGGGTCCCCCTAATGTGGTTAGTGTGTGCTGGAGAACTTACTCAATGGCTGATTATTTCCTTTGAAGCAAATATTGATCTACATAATGCATTTTAGTGAGGGGCTCCTGGACAGTCGTGCCCACTCTATCACTACTTTATGGTCTCATTTAAAGGGACAGTACTCTGTAAATACATCGCAAATAAAGTGTAAGAAGGATCCTGGCAGTGTGGGAATTATTTTCGTGTCTGAATGAAATCTGAAATATCATAATCATAACCACGGGTCCGATTACTCTCCCCGCCAATATCGTAGCAGCAATCTTTTAGATAAATAACACAGCAACAATTTAATTGCTTCTCGCTCTTATCAGATCAGCAATCGCTTAAATCTGCCACCTAACGAGCCCATTAATTGTTACGTGCAGCGAAAGTGGCTCAGTGCCCGCCAGAATGTTTCCAGGACCTTCGATACGTGGTCTGTGAATTCTTAATAGGGTGTTAGATTGTAAAAGAAAAAACTGTCCCATACGCAAATGTATGTAGTGAGCGTGCCTATGTGTGCATCCGTGTATGTAGTGAGCGTGCCTATGTGTGCATCCATGTATGTAGTGAGCGTGCCTGTGTGTGCAGCCATGTATGTAGTGATCGTGCCTATGTGAGCATCCATGTATGTAGTGAGCGTGCCTGTGTGAGCATCCATGTATGTAGTGAGCGTGCCTGTGTGTGCATCCATGTATGTAGTGAGCGTGCCTGTGTGTGCATCCATGTATGTAGTGAGCGTGCCTATGTGTGCATCCGTGTATGTAGTGAGCGTGCCTGTGTGTGCATCCATGTATGTAGTGAGCGTGCCTGTGTGTGCATCCATGTATGTAGTGAGCGTGCCTATGTGTGCATCCATGTATGTAGTGAGCGTGCCTGTGTGTGCAGCCATGTATGTAGTGATCGTGCCTATGTGAGCATCCATGTATGTAGTGAGCGTGCCTGTGTGTGCAGCCATGTATGTAGTGAGCATGCCTATGTGTGCATCCATGTATGTAGTGAGCGTGCCTATATGAGCATCCATGTATGTAGTGAGCGTGCCTATGTGTGCATCCATGTATGTAGTGAGCGTGCCTATGTGTGCATCCATGTATGTAGTGAGCGTGCCTATGTGTGCATCCGTGTATGTAGTGAGCGTGCCTGTGTGTGCATCCATGTATGTAGTGAGCGTGCCTGTGTGTGCATCCATGTATGTAGTGAGCGTGCCTATATGAGCATCCATGTATGTAGTGAGCGTGCCTATGTGTGCATCCATGTATGTAGTGAGCGTGCCTGTGTGTGCATCCATGTATGTAGTGAGCGTGCCTATATGAGCATCCATGTATGTAGTGAGCGTGCCTATGTGTGCATCCATGTATGTAGTGAGCGTGCCTGTGTGTGCATCCATGTATGTAGTGAGCGTGCCTATATGAGCATCCATGTATGTAGTGAGCGTGCCTGTGTGTGCAGCCATGTATGTAGTGAGCGTGCCTATGTGTGCATCCGTGTATGTAGTGAGCGTGCCTATGTGTGCATCCGTGTATGTAGTGAGCGTGCCTATGTGTGCATCCATGTATGTAGTGAGCGTGCCTATGTGTGCATCCATGTATGTAGTGAGCGTGCCTATGTGTGCATCCATGTATGTAGTGATCGTGCCTATGTGAGCATCCATGTATGTAGTGAGCGTGCCTGTGTGTGCAGCCATGTATGTAGTGAGCGTGCCTATGTGTGCATCCGTGTATGTAGTGAGCGTGCCTATGTGTGCATCCGTGTATGTAGTGAGCGTGCCTATGTGTGCATCCGTGTATGTAGTGAGGGTGCCTATGTGTGCATCCATGTATGTAGTGAGCGTGCCTATGTGTGCATCCATGTATGTAGTGAGCGTGCCTATGTGAGCATCCATGTATGTAGTGAGCGTGCCTATGTGTGCATCCATGTATGTAGTGAGCGTGCCTATGTGTGCATCCATGTATGTAGTGAGCGTGCCTATGTGTGCATCCATGTATGTAGTGAGCGTGCCTATGTGTGCATCCATGTATGTAGTGATCGTGCCTATGTGAGCATCCATGTATGTAGTGAGCGTGCCTATGTGTGCATCCATGTATGTAGTGAGCGTGCCTATGTGAGCATCCATGTATGTAGTGAGCGTGCCTATGTGTGCATCCATGTATGTAGTGAGCGTGCCTATGTGTGCATCCATGTATGTAGTGAGCGTGCCTATGTGTGCATCCATGTATGTAGTGAGCGTGCCTATGTGTGCATCCATGTATGTAGTGAGCGTGCCTATGTGTGCATCCATGTATGTAGTGAGCGTGCCTATGTGTGCATCCATGTATGTAGTGAGCGTGCCTATGTGTGCATCCATGTATGTAGTGAGCGTGCCTATGTGTGCATCCATGTATGTAGTGAGCGTGCCTATGTGTGCATCCATGTATGTAGTGAGCGTGCCTATGTGTGCATCCATGTATGTAGTGAGCGTGCCTATGTGTGCATCCATGTATGTAGTGAGCGTGCCTATGTGAGCATCCATGTATGTAGTGAGCGTGCCTATGTGAGCATCCATGTATGTAGTGAGCGTGCCTATGTGTGCATCCATGTATGTAGTGAGCGTGCCTATGTGAGCATCCATGTATGTAGTGAGCGTGCCTATGTGTGCATCCATGTATGTAGTGAGCGTGCCTATGTGTGCATCCATGTATGTAGTGAGCGTGCCTATGTGTGCATCCATGTATGTAGTGAGCGTGCCTATGTGTGCATCCATGTATGTAGTGAGCGTGCCTATGTGTGCATCCATGTATGTAGTGAGCGTGCCTATGTGTGCATCCATGTATGTAGTGAGCGTGCCTATGTGTGCATCCATGTATGTAGTGAGCGTGCCTATGTGTGCATCCATGTATGTAGTGAGCGTGCCTATGTGTGCATCCATGTATGTAGTGAGCGTGCCTATGTGTGCATCCATGTATGTAGTGAGCGTGCCTATGTGAGCATCCATGTATGTAGTGAGCGTGCCTATGTGTGCATCCATGTATGTAGTGAGCGTGCGTATGTGTGCATCCATGTATGTAGTGAGCGTGCCTATGTGTGCAGCCATGTATGTAGTGAGCGTGCCTATGTGTGCATCCATGTATGTAGTGAGCGTGCCTATGTGTTCAGCCATGTATGTAGTGAGCGTGCCTATGTGTGCAGCCATGTATGTAGTGAGCGTGCCTATGTGTGCATCCATGTATGTAGTGAGCGTGCCTATGTGTTCAGCCATGTATGTAGTGAGCGTGCCTGTGTGTGCATCCGTGTATGTAGTGAGCGTGCCTATGTGTGCATCCATGTATGTAGTGAGCGTGCCTGTGTGTGCATCCGTGTATGTAGTGAGCGTGCCTGTGTGTGCATCCGTGTATGTAGTGAGCGTGCCTATGTGTGCATCCGTGTATGTAGTGAGCGTGCCTATGTGTGCATCCATGTATGTAGTGAGTGTGCCTATGTGTGCATCCATGTATGTAGTGAGCGTGCCTGTGTGTGCATCCATGTATGTAGTGAGCGTGCCTGTGTGTGCATCCATGTATGTAGTGAGCGTGCCTGTGTGTGCATCCATGTATGTAGTGAGCGTGCCTGTGTGTGCATCCATGTATGTAGTGAGCGTGCCTGTGTGTGCATCCGTGTATGTAGTGAGCGTGCCTATGTGTGCATCCATGTATGTAGTGAGCGTACCTATGTGTGCATCCATGTATGTAGTGAGCGTGCCTGTGTGTGCAGCCATGTATGTAGTGAGCGTGCCTATGTGTTCAGCCATGTATGTAGTGAGCGTGCCTATGTGTTCAGCCATGTATGTAGTGAGCGTGCCTATGTGTTTATTGTCAGTGATCCTTGGATGCCGCACGCAGATATCTCGCCAGCACCGCAGACATCGTGAGAAGATCCGTGAGACTCGGCTGAGTCGTGTTTGTGACTCAGAATCTGTAGATTCACCCATGAATCAAATTCTGTCTCATGGTCACAGAGCAGAGTAAGATGCAGGCGCAGCAGAGCTGAGTGTGTCACTAGGAGCAAAGATTAAAGTGTCAGATGCTATAAACTTATTTTCAGCTGCAGCAGAGCGGAGCATAAAAAGCAAATCATGAGTGCAACAACCCATCAAACACAATGTACAGCAGATACAGCAGAGCTCAGGTGCAGTGATAAACCTGCCAGATACCACAGAAGTCAGTACTTATATGGTGAGTGCAGCTCTGGAGTATAATACAGCATGTAACTCAGGATCAGTAATGTAATGTATGTACACAGTGACTGCACCAGCAGAATAGTGAGCGCAGCTCTGGAGTATAATACAGGATGTAACTCAGGATCAGTAATGTAATGTATGTACACAGTGACTGCACCAGCAGAATAGTGAGCGCAGCTCTGGAGTATAATACAGGATGTAACTCAGGATCAGTAATGTAATGTATGTACACAGTGACTGCACCAGCAGAATAGTGAGTGCAGCTCTGGAGTATAATAGAGGATGTAACTCAGGATCAGTAATGTATGTACACAGTGACTGCACCAGCAGAATAGTGAGCGCAGCTCTGGAGTATAATACAGGATGTAACTCAGGATCAGTAATGTATGTACACAGTGACTGCACCAGCAGAATAGTGAGTGCAGCTCTGGAGTATAATACAGGGGGTAACTCAGGATCAGTAATGTAATGTATGTACACAGTAACTGCACCAGCAGAATAGTGAGTGCAGCTCTGGAGTATAATACAGGAGGTAACTCAGGATCAGTAATGTAATGTATATGTACACAGTGACTGCACCAGCAGAATAGTGAGTGCAGCTCTGGGGTATAATACAGGATGTAACTCATGATCAGTAATGTAATGTATGTACACAGTGACTGCACCAGCAGAATAGTGAGTGCAGCTCTGGGGTATAATACAGGATGTAACTCAGGATCAGTAATGTAATGTATGTACACAGTGACTGCACCAGCAGAATAGTGAGTGCAGCTCTGGAGTATAATACAGGAGGTAACTCAGGATCAGTAATGTAATGTATATGTACACAGTGACTGCACCAGCAGAATAGTGAGTGCAGCTCTGGGGTATAATACAGGATGTAACTCATGATCAGTAATGTAATGTATGTACACAGTGACTGCACCAGCAGAATAGTGAGTGCAGCTCTGGGGTATAATACAGGATGTAACTCATGATCAGTAATGTAATGTATGTACACAGTGACTGCACCAGCAGAATAGTGAGTGCAGCTCTGGGGTATAATACAGGATGTAACTCATGATCAGTAATGTAATGTATGTACACAGTGACTGCACCAGCAGAATAGTGAGTGCAGCTCTGGGGTATAATACAGGAGGTAACTCAGGATCAGTAATGTAATGTATGTACACAGTGACTGCACCAGCAGAATAGTGAGCGCAGCTCTGGAGTATAATACAGGATGTAACTCAGGATCAGTAATGTAATGTATGTACACAGTGACTGCACCAGCAGAATAGTGAGCGCAGCTCTGGAGTATAATACAGGATGTAACTCAGGATCAGTAATGTAATGTATGTACACAGTGACTGCACCAGCAGAATAGTGAGCGCAGCTCTGGAGTATAATACAGGATGTAACTCAGGATCAGTAATGTAATGTATGTACACAGTGACTGCACCAGCAGAATAGTGAGCGCAGCTCTGGAGTATAATACAGGATGTAACTCAGGATCAGTAATGTAATGTATGTACACAGTGACTGCACCAGCAGAATAGTGAGTGCAGCTCTGGGGTATAATACAGGATGTAACTCAGGATCAGTAATGTATGTACACAGTGACTGCACCAGCAGAATAGTGAGTGCAGCTCTGGGGTATAATACAGGAGGTAACTCAGGATCAGTAATGTAATGTATGTACACAGTGACTGCACCAGCAGAATAGTGAGTGCAGCTCTGGAGGGTAATACAGGATGTAACTCAGGATCAGTAATATATGTACACAGTAATGTTTATCTAATCATAAGTTATATCCTAGATAATAGTGGTGTTCCCCTTTGCTACTGTCCCCTGATAATCCAGCACTTTCAGGTCTGGAGCTGTCGCTGGTGCATCCCAGACATGGAGTAAAGGTCTTTTGCAGCCTGCGGTTGTTCGGCTCAGAAAGGAGCTCTGCAGAGTTCACAAAAACAATTTATCAGGGTGATGCAGGAGACCCTGAATGATGTGCAGAAAAATGATCAGAGGGGGCGATGTAATTATACTGTGTCTGCTGGAGGAATGGATGACTAGGCGTTACACAGCTTGTGGACCAAGAGAGGCACAAGATGTTTGATGGGTGGATCACAGTGAGACGACAATGCGTCACTCAGTGTGCCATCAATAGGGACACTGACACTGGATTGATCTAATCCTATCATGTGTGGTACAGTCTGATGAGCCATGTATCTAATCCTGTCATGTGTGCCACTCTCTGCTGAGCTACTGTATCTAATTCTAATACAAACACAGAGATATTAGTGATCAAAGTATTTGACACCTAAACAGTTAATTTTTTTGTGTCTAACTGCTAGAGAGATTTCACTGGAGGCGTGTTTCTTCTTTCTGATGCGGACCAATCATGAGCAGAGGAAGAAAGAACACGCCCCCACAATGACTTACAGCATTCCCAAGTGATTTCCTGCCTGTTTTTGATTGCTCAGTCTCAGAAAGATGAAGCAGTACACGCCCCCAGTGAAATCTCTCTGATCACACCCACTTGGATTTAAAAGAATACTTTGATCGCTAATATCTTTGCAATTGAAAGGTGGAATTTATAAAAAGAGATTTTACTCCACTGTTTGGCCATTGTTATATCATGTGTCCAGGTCAACATGTAAAAGTTGGTGAAAAATACTTTTTATTATTTTCATGTGTGTTGCTAATGTCTGAGCCGATGTATGTAAGCTTTTCATATTTGATATCTTCTGATGAGCTGTGTATTATTTACTGAGCTGATGTATTGTATCTTCTCATAGCTAATTCTACTTCTAGAGTAACAGTACTGTACTGTGACTGGCACCGTCTGACTAACACTGTTATATGATACTGTGAGTGACGGATACTGTCTGACTGACACTGTTATGTGAGTGCTGTGACTGATACTGTCTGACTGACACTGTTATGTGAGTACTGTGACTCATACTGTCTGACTGACACTTATGTGAGTACTGTAATTGATATTGTCTGACTGACACTGTTATGTGAGTACTGTGACTCATACTGTCTGACTGACACTGTTATGTGAGTACTGTGACTCATACTGTCTGCCTGGCACTGTTATGTGAGTACTGTGACTCATACTGTCTGACTCACACTGTTATGTGAGTATTGTGACTCATACTGTCTGACTGACACTGTTATGTGAGTACTGTGACTCATACTGTCTGACTGACACTGTTATGTGAGTATTGTGACTCATACTGTCTGACTGACACTGTTATGTGAGTACTGTGACTCATACTGTCTGACTGACACTGTTATGTGAGTACTGTGACTGATACTGTCTGACTGGCACTGTTTTGTGAGTACTGTGACTCATACTGTCTGCCTGACACTGTTATGTGAGTACTGTGACTCATACTGTCTGACTGACACTGTTATGTGAGTATTGTGACTCATACTGTCTGACTGACACTGTTATGTGAGTACTGTGACTCATACTGTCTGACTGACACTGTTATGTGAGTACTGTGACTGATACTGTCTGACTGGCACTGTTTTGTGAGTACTGTGACTCATACTGTCTGCCTGACGCTGTTATGTGAGTACTGTGACTGATACTGTCTGACTGGCACTGTTATGTGAGTACTGTGACTCATACTGTCTGACTGACACTGTTATGTGAGTACTGTGACTGATACTGTCTGACTGGCACTGTTATGTGAGTACTGTGACTCATACTGTCTGACTGACACTGTTATGTGAGTACTGTGACTGACACGGTCTGACTGGCACTGTTATGTGAATACTGTGACTGATACTGTCTGACTGGCACTGTTATGTGAATATGGTGACTGATACTGTCTGAGTGACACTGTTATGTGAGTACTGTGACTGGTCCTGTCTGACTGGCACTGTTATGTGAGTACTGTGACTGATATTGTCTGACTGACACTGTTATGTGAATACTATGACTGATACTGTCTGAGTGACACTGTTATGTGAGTACTGTGACTGATACTGTGACTGGCACTGTTATGTGAGTATGGTGACTGATGCTGTCTGAGTGACACTGTTATGTGAGTATGGTGACTGATCCTGTCTGACTGGCACTGTTATGTGAGTATGGTGACTGATATTGTCTGACTGGCACTGTTATGTGAGTATAGTGACTGACACTGTCTGCACTGATATGTGAATACTGTGACTGATACAGAGTGACACTGTTATGTGAGTACTGTGATTGATACTCACAGTACTGACTGGCACTGTTATGTGAGTACTGTGACTCATATTGTCTGACTGACACTGTTAAGTGAATACTATGACTGATACTGTGACTGGCACTGTTATGTGAGTATGGTGACTGATGCTGTCTGAGTGACAGTGATATGTGAATATGGTGACTGATACTGTCTGAGTGACACTGTTATGTGAGTACTGTGACTGATCCTGTCTGAGTGACAGTGTTATGTGACTACTGTGACTGATCCTGTCTGACTGACACTGTTATGTGAGTACTGTGACTGATACTGTCTGAGTGACAGTGTTATGTGAATATGGTGACTGATACTGTCTGAGTGACACTGTTATGTGAATACTGTGACTGATCCTGTCTGAGTGACAGTGTTATGTGACTACGGTGACTGATCCTGTCTGATTGACACTGATATGTGAGTACGGTGACTGATCCTGTCTGACTGACACTGTTATGTGAGTACTGTGATTGATCCTGTCTGAGTGACACTGTTATGTGAGTACGGTGACTGATCCTGTCTGAGTGACACTGTTATGTGAGTATTGTGACTGATATTGTCTGACTGGCACTGTTATGTGAGTATAGTGACTGACACTGTCTGGCACTGATATGTGAATACTGTGACTGATACAGAGTGACACTGTTATGTGAGTACTGTGATTGATATTGTCTGAGTTACACTGTTATGTGAGTACTGTGACTGATACTGTCTGACTGGCACTGTTATGTGAGTACTGTGATTGATATTGTCTGACTGGCACTGTTATGTGAGTACTGTGACTGATCCTGTCTGAGTGACACTGTTATGTGAATACTGTGACTGATACTGTCTGACTGACACTGTTATGTGAGTACTGTGATTGATATTGTCTGACTGGCACTGTTATGTGAGTACTCTGACTGATCCTGTGTGAGTGACACTGTTCTGTGAGTACTGTGACTGATACTGTCTGACTGACACTGTTATGTGAGTACTGTGACTGATACTGTGACTGGCACTGTTATGTGAGTACTGTGATTGATATTGTCTGACTGGCACTGTTATGTGAGTACTGTGACTTATCCTGTCTGAGTGACACTGTTATGTGAGTACTGTGACAGATATTGTCTGACTGGCACTGTTATGTGAGTACTGTGACTGGTCCTGTCTGACTGACACTGTTATGTGAGTACTGTGATTGATAGTCACAGTACTGACTGGCATTGTTATGTGAGTACTGTGACTGATATTGTCTAACTGACACTGTTATGTGAATACTATGACTGATACTGTCTGAGTGACACTGTTATGTGAGGACTGTGACTAATCCTGTCTGAGTGACAGTGTTATGTGACTACGGTGACTGATCCTGTCTGACTGACACTGTTATGTGAGTACTGTGACTGATACTGTCTGAATGACAGTGTTATGTGAATATGGTGACTGATACTGTCTGAGTGACACTGTTATGTGAATACTGTGACTGATACTGTCTGAGTGACAGTGTTATGTGAGTACGGTGACTGATACTGTCTGACTGACACTGTTATGTGAGTACTGTGACTGATCCTGTCTGAGTGACAGTGTTATGTGACTACGGTGACTGATCCTGTCTGATTGACACTGTTATGTGAGTACGGTGACTGATCCTGTCTGACTGACACTGTTATGTGAGTACTGTGACTGATATTGTCTGACTGGCACTGTTATGTGAGTATAGTGACTGACACTGTCTGCACTGATATGTGAATACTGTGACTGATACAGAGTGACACTGTTATGTGAGTACTGTGACTGATCCTGTCTGAGTGACAGTGTTATGTGACTACGGTGACTGATCCTGTCTGATTGACACTGTTATGTGAGTACGGTGACTGATCCTGTCTGACTGACACTGTTATGTGAATACTGTGACTGATATTGTCTGACTGGCACTGTTATGTGAGTATGGTGACTGATGCTGTCTGAGTGACAGTGATATGTGAATATGGTGACTGATACTGTCTGAGTGACACTGTTATGTGAGTACTGTGACTGATCCTGTCTGACTGACACTGTTATGTGAATACTATGACTGATACTGTCTGAGTGACACTGTTATGTGAGTACTGTGACTGATACTGTGACTGGCACTGTTATGTGAGTATGGTGACTGATGCTGTCTGAGTGACACTGTTATGTGAGTACTGTGACTGATCCTGTCTGAGTGACACTGTTATGTGAGTACTGTGACTGATATTGTCTGACTGGCACTGTTATGTGAGTATAGTGACTGACACTGTCTGCACTGATATGTGAATACTGTGACTGATACAGAGTGGCACTGTTATGTGAGTACTGTGATTGATACTCACAGTACTGACTGGCACTGTTATGTGAGTACTGTGACTCATATTGTCTGACTGACACTGTTATGTGAATACTATGACTGATACTGTGACTGGCACTGTTATGTGAGTATGGTGACTGATGCTGTCTGAGTGACAGTGATATGTGAATATGGTGACTGATACTGTCTGAGTGACACTGTTATGTGAGTACTGTGACTGATCCTGTCTGAGTGACAGTGTTATGTGACTACTGTGACTGATCCTGTCTGACTGACACTGTTATGTGAGTACTGTGACTGATACTGTCTGAGTGACAGTGTTATGTGAATATGGTGACTGATACTGTCTGAGTGACACTGTTATGTGACTACGGTGACTGATCCTGTCTGATTGACACTGATATGTGAGTACGGTGACTGATCCTGTCTGACTGACACTGTTATGTGAGTACTGTGATTGATCCTGTCTGAGTGACACTGTTATGTGAGTACGGTGACTGATCCTGTCTGAGTGACACTGTTATGTGAGTATTGTGACTGATATTGTCTGACTGGCACTGTTATGTGAGTATAGTGACTGACACTGTCTGGCACTGATATGTGAATACTGTGACTGATACAGAGTGACACTGTTATGTGAGTACTGTGATTGATATTGTCTGAGTTACACTGTTATGTGAGTACTGTGACTGATACTGTCTGACTGGCACTGTTATGTGAGTACTGTGATTGATATTGTCTGACTGGCACTGTTATGTGAGTACTGTGACTGATCCTGTCTGAGTGACACTGTTATGTGAATACTGTGACTGATACTGTCTGACTGACACTGTTATGTGAGTACTGTGATTGATATTGTCTGACTGGCACTGTTATGTGAGTACTCTGACTGATCCTGTGTGAGTGACACTGTTCTGTGAGTACTGTGACTGATACTGTCTGACTGACACTGTTATGTGAGTACTGTGACTGATACTGTGACTGGCACTGTTATGTGAGTACTGTGATTGATATTGTCTGACTGGCACTGTTATGTGAGTACTGTGACTTATCCTGTCTGAGTGACACTGTTATGTGAGTACTGTGACTGATATTGTCTGACTGGCACTGTTATGTGAGTACTGTGACTGGTCCTGTCTGACTGACACTGTTATGTGAGTACTGTGATTGATAGTCACAGTACTGACTGGCATTGTTATGTGAGTACTGTGACTGATATTGTCTGACTGACACTGTTATGTGAATACTATGACTGATACTGTCTGAGTGACACTGTTATGTGAGGACTGTGACTGATCCTGTCTGAGTGACAGTGTTATGTGACTACGGTGACTGATCCTGTCTGACTGACACTGTTATGTGAGTACTGTGACTGATACTGTCTGAATGACAGTGTTATGTGAATATGGTGACTGATACTGTCTGAGTGACACTGTTATGTGAATACTGTGACTGATACTGTCTGAGTGACAGTGTTATGTGAGTACGGTGACTGATACTGTCTGACTGACACTGTTATGTGAGTACTGTGACTGATCCTGTCTGAGTGACAGTGTTATGTGACTACGGTGACTGATCCTGTCTGATTGACACTGTTATGTGAGTACTGTGATTGATCCTGTCTGACTGACACTGCTATGTGAGTACTGTGATTGATCCTGTCTGAGTGACACTGTTATGTGAGTACGGTGACTGATCCTGTGTGACTGACACTGTTATGTGAGTACTGTGATTGATCCTGTCTGAGTGACACTGTTATGTGAGTACTGTGACTGATCCTGTCTGAGTGACATTGTTATGTGAATACTGTGACTGATCCTGTCTGAGTGACAATGTTATGTGAGTACTGTGATTGATATTGTCTGACTGGCACTGTTATGTGAGTACTCTGACTGATCCTGTGTGAGTGACACTGTTCTGTGAGTACTGTGACTGATACTGTCTGACTGACACTGTTATGTGAGTACTGTGACTGATACTGTGACTGGCACTGTTATGTGAGTACTGTGATTGATATTGTCTGACTGGCACTGTTATGTGAGTACTGTGACTTATCCTGTCTGAGTGACACTGTTATGTGAGTACTGTGACTGATATTGTCTGACTGGCACTGTTATGTGAGTACTGTGACTGGTCCTGTCTGACTGACACTGTTATGTGAGTACTGTGATTGATAGTCACAGTACTGACTGGCATTGTTATGTGAGTACTGTGACTGATATTGTCTGACTGACACTGTTATGTGAATACTATGACTGATACTGTCTGAGTGACACTGTTATGTGAGGACTGTGACTGATCCTGTCTGAGTGACAGTGTTATGTGACTACGGTGACTGATCCTGTCTGACTGACACTGTTATGTGAGTACTGTGACTGATACTGTCTGAATGACAGTGTTATGTGAATATGGTGACTGATACTGTCTGAGTGACACTGTTATGTGAATACTGTGACTGATACTGTCTGAGTGACAGTGTTATGTGAGTACGGTGACTGATACTGTCTGACTGACACTGTTATGTGAGTACTGTGACTGATCCTGTCTGAGTGACAGTGTTATGTGACTACGGTGACTGATCCTGTCTGATTGACACTGTTATGTGAGTACGGTGACTGATCCTGTCTGACTGACACTGTTATGTGAGTACTGTGACTGATATTGTCTGACTGGCACTGTTATGTGAGTATAGTGACTGACACTGTCTGCACTGATATGTGAATACTGTGACTGATACAGAGTGACACTGTTATGTGAGTACTGTGACTGATCCTGTCTGAGTGACAGTGTTATGTGACTACGGTGACTGATCCTGTCTGATTGACACTGTTATGTGAGTACGGTGACTGATCCTGTCTGACTGACACTGTTATGTGAGTACTGTGACTGATATTGTCTGACTGGCACTGTTATGTGAGTGTGGTGACTGATGCTGTCTGAGTGACAGTGATATGTGAATATGGTGACTGATACTGTCTGAGTGACACTGTTATGTGAGTACTGTGACTGATCCTGTCTGACTGACACTGTTATGTGAATACTATGACTGATACTGTCTGAGTGACACTGTTATGTGAGTACTGTGACTGATACTGTGACTGGCACTGTTATGTGAGTATGGTGACTGATGCTGTCTGAGTGACACTGTTATGTGAGTACTGTGACTGATCCTGTCTGAGTGACACTGTTATGTGAGTACTGTGACTGATATTGTCTGACTGGCACTGTTATGTGAGTATAGTGACTGACACTGTCTGCACTGATATGTGAATACTGTGACTGATACAGAGTGGCACTGTTATGTGAGTACTGTGATTGATACTCACAGTACTGACTGGCACTGTTATGTGAGTACTGTGACTCATATTGTCTGACTGACACTGTTATGTGAATACTATGACTGATACTGTGACTGGCACTGTTATGTGAGTATGGTGACTGATGCTGTCTGAGTGACAGTGATATGTGAATATGGTGACTGATACTGTCTGAGTGACACTGTTATGTGAGTACTGTGACTGATCCTGTCTGAGTGACAGTGTTATGTGACTACTGTGACTGATCCTGTCTGACTGACACTGTTATGTGAGTACTGTGACTGATACTGTCTGAGTGACAGTGTTATGTGAATATGGTGACTGATACTGTCTGAGTGACACTGTTATGTGACTACGGTGACTGATCCTGTCTGATTGACACTGATATGTGAGTACGGTGACTGATCCTGTCTGACTGACACTGTTATGTGAGTACTGTGATTGATCCTGTCTGAGTGACACTGTTATGTGAGTACGGTGACTGATCCTGTCTGAGTGACACTGTTATGTGAGTATTGTGACTGATATTGTCTGACTGGCACTGTTATGTGAGTATAGTGACTGACACTGTCTGGCACTGATATGTGAATACTGTGACTGATACAGAGTGACACTGTTATGTGAGTACTGTGATTGATATTGTCTGAGTTACACTGTTATGTGAGTACTGTGACTGATACTGTCTGACTGGCACTGTTATGTGAGTACTGTGATTGATATTGTCTGACTGGCACTGTTATGTGAGTACTGTGACTGATCCTGTCTGAGTGACACTGTTATGTGAATACTGTGACTGATACTGTCTGACTGACACTGTTATGTGAGTACTGTGATTGATATTGTCTGACTGGCACTGTTATGTGAGTACTCTGACTGATCCTGTGTGAGTGACACTGTTCTGTGAGTACTGTGACTGATACTGTCTGACTGACACTGTTATGTGAGTACTGTGACTGATACTGTGACTGGCACTGTTATGTGAGTACTGTGATTGATATTGTCTGACTGGCACTGTTATGTGAGTACTGTGACTTATCCTGTCTGAGTGACACTGTTATGTGAGTACTGTGATTGATAGTCACAGTACTGACTGGCATTGTTATGTGAGTACTGTGACTGATATTGTCTGACTGACACTGTTATGTGAATACTATGACTGATACTGTCTGAGTGACACTGTTATGTGAGGACTGTGACTGATCCTGTCTGAGTGACAGTGTTATGTGACTACGGTGACTGATCCTGTCTGACTGACACTGTTATGTGAGTACTGTGACTGATACTGTCTGAATGACAGTGTTATGTGAATATGGTGACTGATACTGTCTGAGTGACACTGTTATGTGAATACTGTGACTGATACTGTCTGAGTGACAGTGTTATGTGAGTACGGTGACTGATACTGTCTGACTGACACTGTTATGTGAGTACTGTGACTGATCCTGTCTGAGTGACAGTGTTATGTGACTACGGTGACTGATCCTGTCTGATTGACACTGTTATGTGAGTACTGTGATTGATCCTGTCTGACTGACACTGCTATGTGAGTACTGTGATTGATCCTGTCTGAGTGACACTGTTATGTGAGTACGGTGACTGATCCTGTGTGACTGACACTGTTATGTGAGTACTGTGATTGATCCTGTCTGAGTGACACTGTTATGTGAGTACTGTGACTGATCCTGTCTGAGTGACATTGTTATGTGAATACTGTGACTGATCCTGTCTGAGTGACAATGTTATGTGAGTACTGTGACTGGTCCTGTCTGACTGACACTGTTATGTGAGTACTGTGATTGATACTCACAGTACTTACTGGCACTGTTATGTGAGTACTGTGACTGATATTGTCTGACTGACACTGTTATGTGAATACTATGACTGATACTGTCTGAGTGACACTTATGTGAGTACTGTGACTGATCCTGTCTGAGTAACAGTGTTTTATGTGACTACGGTGACTGATCCTGTCTGACTGACACTGTTATGTGAGTACTGTGATTGATCCTGTCTGAGTGACACTGTTATGTGAGTACGGTGACTGATCCTGTCTGACTGACACTGTTATGTGAGTACTGTGACTGATCCTGTCTGAGTGACATTGTTATGTGAATACTGTGACTGATCCTGTCTGAGTGACACTGTTATATGAGTATTGTGACTGATACTGTCTGACTGGCACTGTTATGTGAGTACCGTGATTGATATTGTCTGACTGGCACTGTTATGTGAGTACTGTGACTGATATTGTCAGACTGGCACTGTTATGTGAGTACTGTGACTGATCCTGTCTGACTGGCACTGTTATGTGAGTACCGTGATTGATATTGTCTGACTGGCACTGTTATGTGAATACTGTGACTGATATTGTCTGACTGGCACTGTTATGTGAGTATAGTGACTGACACTGTCTGGCACTGATATGTGAATACTGTGACTGATACAGAGTGACACTGTTATGTGAGTACTTGTAAAGAAAAAGAGAGGGACTGACAGCACTCACACAAACGGGCGCTCGTTCCTTGTCCAGGGAACCAACCTGGATATGTCAAATAGTCCAAAAAGGGATGAACAGCGCTCCAGCCGGGTGTCGTGGTAACAAAAAGGTCTTTATTAATCCATGTAAAAGCATGCTTTTACATGGATTAATAAAGACCTTTTTGTCACCACGACACCCGGCTGGAGCGCTGTTCATCCCTTTTTGGACTGTTATGTGAGTACTGTGATTGATATTGTCTGACTGGCACTGTTATGTGAGTACTGTGACTGGTCCTGTCTGACTGACACTGTTATGTGAGTACTGTGATTGATAGTCACAGTACTGACTGGCATTGTTATGTGAGTACTGTGACTGATATTGTCTGACTGACACTGTTATGTGAATACTATGACTGATACTGTCTGAGTGACACTGTTATGTGAGTACGGTGACTGATCCTGTCTGACTGACACTGTTATGTGAGTACGGTGACTGATCCTGTCTGAGTGACACTGTTATGTGAGTATTGTGACTGATATTGTCTGACTGGCACTGTTATGTGAGTATAGTGACTGACACTGTCTGGCACTGATATGTGAATACTGTGACTGATACAGAGTGACACTGTTATGTGAGTACTGTGATTGATATTGTCTGAGTTACACTGTTATGTGAGTACTGTGACAGATACTGTCTGACTGGCACTGTTATGTGAGTACTGTGATTGATATTGTCTGACTGGCACTGTTATGTGAGTACTGTGACTGATCCTGTCTGAGTGACACTGTTATGTGAATACTGTGACTGATACTGTCTGACTGACACTGTTATGTGAGTACTGTGACTGATACTGTCTGACTGACACTGTTATGTGAGTACTGTGATTGATATTGTCTGACTGACACTGTTATGTGAGTACTGTGATTGATACTGTCTGAGTGACACTGTTATGTGAGTACTGTGATTGATACTGTCTGACTGACACTGTTATGTGAGTACTGTGACTGATACTGTCTGAGTGACACTGTTATGTGAGTACTGTGACTGATATTGTCAGACTGGCACTGTTATGTGAGTACTGTGACTGATACTGTCTGAGTGACACTGTTATGTGAGTACTGTGACTGATATTGTCAGACTGGCACTGTTATGTGAGTACTGTGACTGATCCTGTCTGAGTGACACTGTTATGTGAGTACTGTGACTGATAATGTCTGAGTGACACTGTTATGTGAATACTGTGACTGATATTGTCTGACTGGCACTGTTATGTGAGTATAGTGACTGACACTGTCTGGCACTGATATGTGAATACTGTGACTGATACAGAGTGACACTGTTATGTGAGTACTGTATCTGGCACTGTTATATGGCTGATTGTTTTATAGGTGCTCTGTAGTTAGCAGTCATTGGCGGAGTCTTGCACTGGCACAGGGTGGCAGGACTGCCCCTATAACAGTGGTGAGATAAGTGGCACTGTTATGTCGGCAGCATGACTGTTTTTTAGGTAGACATTGGCTGACGCTGTAGACGCTGTTATGTGGTTTGCACTTACAGTATATTGTGCTACTATGGTTGGCACTGTGGTGGAGTATGGCAGTGTTATGGGACTATATGGTTGGTTGTGCTGTTTAGTGATGACTGAGAGTCAGATCCATAATCGTCTACTATATAATTGTCTAAGGGTCACTTCTGTCTTTCTGTCTGTCCTTCTGTCTGTAACGGAAATCCCAAGTCACTGATTGGTCGCGGCAAAAAGGCCATGATGACCAATCAGCAACGGGCACAGTCCGGCGGCAAAATGGCCGCTCCTTGCTCCCCGCAGTCACCGCTCACACAGGGTTAATGGCAGCATTAATGGGCCGCGTTATGCCGCGGTGTAACTCACACCGTTAACGCTGATGTTAACCCTGTGTGACCAAGTTTTTACTATTAATGCTTCCTATGCGGCATCAATAGTAAAAAGATCTAATGTTAAAAATAATAAAAAAATAAAAAATCATTATATTCTCACATTCTGTGGGCCCGCGGATCCAGCCGAGGCCTTTCCCGCTCCTCGCGACATTCCGGGGACCGGCCCAGGCATTGCGGTCTCGCGAGCACGCTCGGGGGTCCTCCGAGTATTTTTTAGTGCTCGGAGTTTTAGTTTTTCTTGTCGCAGCTGAATGATTTACATCTGTTAGCAGCATAAGTACATGTGGAGGTTGCCTGGTTGCTAGGGAATCCCCACATGTACTCAGCCTGGCTAACAGATGTAAATCATTCAGCTGCGGCAAGAAAAACTAAATCTCCGAGCACTAAAAAATACTCGGAGGACCCCCGAGCATGCTGGGAAATCTCGAGTAACGAGTATATTCGCTCATCACTAGTCAGTATGTAATGATAGTACAGGGACATTGTATAGCGATATTATTACAGCACATGAGCATTGTATGGCAGTATTATTATAGCATTATATGATGTTTCTATTGGGGCAGTATGATAGTGCAGGTGCATTGTATGGTGGTATTATTATAGCATTATATGATGTTTCTATTGGGGCAGTATGATAGTGCAGGTGCATTGTATGGCAGTATTATTATAGCATTATATGATGTTTCTATTGGGGCAGTATGATAGTGCAGGTGCATTGTATGGCAGTATTATTATAGCATTATATGATGTTTCTATTGGGGCAGTATGATAGTGCAGGTGCATTGTATGGCGGTATTATTATAGCATTATATGATGTTTCTATTGGGGCAGTATGATAGTGCAGGTGCATTGTATGGTGGTATTATTATAGCATTATATGATGTTTCTATTGGGGCAGTATGATAGTGCAGGTGCATTGTATGGCAGTATTATTATAGCATTATATGATGTTTCTATTGGGGCAGTATGATAGTGCAGGTGCATTGTATGGCGGTATTATTATAGCATTATATGATGTTTCTATTGGGGCAGTATGATAGTGCAGGTGCATTGTATGGTGGTATTATTATAGCATTATATGATGTTTCTATTGGGGCAGTATGATAGTGCAGGTGCATTGTATGGCAGTATTATTATAGCATTATATGATGTTTCTATTGGGGCAGTATGATAGTGCAGGTGCATTGTATGGCAGTATTATTATAGCATTATATGATGTTTCTATTGGGGCAGTATGATAGTGCAGGTGCATTGTATGGCGGTATTATTATAGCATTATATGATGTTTCTATTGGGGCAGTATGATAGTGCAGGTGCATTGTATGGCGGTATTATTATAGCATTATATGATGTTTCTATTGGGGCAGTATGATAGTGCAGGTGCAGTGTATGGCAGTATTATTATAGCATTATATGATGTTTCTGTTGGGGCAGTATGATAGTGCAGGTGCATTGTATGGCAGTATTATTATAGCATTATATGATGTTTCTGTTGGGGCAGTATGATAGTGCAGGTGCATTGTATGGCAGTATTATTATAGCATTATATGATGTTTCTATTAGGGCAGTATGATAGTGCAGGTGCATTGTATGGCGGTATTATTATAGCATTATATGATGTTTCTATTAGGGCAGTATGATAGTGCAGGTGCATTGTATGGCGGTATTATTATAGCATTATATGATGTTTCTATTGGGGCAGTATGATAGTGCAGGTGCATTGTATGGCAGTATTATTATAGCATTATATGATGTTTCTGTTGGGGCAGTATGATAGTGCAGGTGCATTGTATGGCAGTATTATTATAGCATTATATGATGTTTCTGTTGGGGCAGTATGATAGTGCAGGTGCATTGTATGGCAGTATTATTATAGCATTATATGATGTTTCTGTTGGGGCAGTATGATAGTGCAGGTGCATTGTATGGCGGTATTATTATAGCATTATATGATGTTTCTGTTGGGGCAGTATGATAGTGCAGGTGCATTGTATGGCAGTATTATTATAGCATTATATGATGTTTCTATTGGGGCAGTATGATAGTGCAGGTGCATTGTATGGCAGTATTATTATAGCATTATATGATGTTTCTGTTGGGGCAGTATGATAGTGCAGGTGCATTGTATGGCAGTATTATTATAGCATTATATGATGTTTCTGTTGGGGCAGTATGATAGTGCAGGTGCATTGTATGGCGGTATTATTATAGCATTATATGATGTTTCTATTGGGGCAGTATGATAGTGCAGGTGCATTGTATGGCAGTATTATTATAGCATTATATGATGTTTCTGTTGGGGCAGTATGATAGTGCAGGTGCATTGTATGGCGGTATTATTATAGCATTATATGATGTTTCTGTTGGGGCAGTATGATAGTGCAGGTGCATTGTATGGCGGTATTATTATAGCATTATATGATGTTTCTGTTGGGGCAGTATGATAGTGCAGGTGCATTGTATGGCGGTATTATTATAGCATTATATGATGTTTCTATTGGGGCAGTATGATAGTGCAGGTGCATTGTATGGCAGTATTATTATAGCATTATATGATGTTTCTGTTGGGGCAGTATGATAGTGCAGGTGCATTGTATGGCGGTATTATTATAGCATTATATGATGTTTCTGTTGGGGCAGTATGATAGTGCAGGTGCATTGTATGGCGGTATTATTATAGCATTATATGATGTTTCTATTGGGGCAGTATGATAGTGCAGGTGCATTGTATGGCGGTATTATTATAGCATTATATGATGTTTCTATTGGGGCAGTATGATAGTGCAGGTGCATTGTATGGCGGTATTATTATAGCATTATATGATGTTTCTGTTGGGGCAGTATGATAGTGCAGGTGCATTGTATGGCGGTATTATTATAGCATTATATGATGTTTCTATTGGGGCAGTATGATAGTGCAGGTGCATTGTATGGCGGTATTATTATAGCATTATATGATGTTTCTATTGGGGCAGTATGATAGTGCAGGTGCATTGTATGGCAGTATTATTATAGCATTATATGATGTTTCTATTGGGGCAGTATGATAGTGCAGGTGCATTGTATGGCAGTATTATTATAGCATTATATGATGTTTCTATTGGGGCAGTATGATAGTGCAGGTGCATTGTATGGCGGTATTATTATAGCATTATATGATGTTTCTATTGGGGCAGTATGATAGTGCAGGTGCATTGTATGGCGGTATTATTATAGCATTATATGATGTTTCTATTGGGGCAGTATGATAGTGCAGGTGCATTGTATGGCGGTATTATTATAGCATTATATGATGTTTCTATTGGGGCAGTATGATAGTGCAGGTGCATTGTATGGCAGTATTATTAGGTAGCTGTATGGTGTGACTTAAGCAGCACAGCGCAGTATTATTTATGGGCTCTGTTTGGCTGCACTATTTGTCTGTATCACCTTTCCAAACCCATTCTTGGCCTCAGTAATAAAAAGAACACGTTTACGTCTGGGACTGGGTCACTTTAGAGTCATTTCGCCTCATAACACAAGAAAAGAACAGAGTCTGAAAGTTTGTAAACTATATGGCGGCATAAAAACAGCGGTGTAAATCACATTTCATGGAGGATCTGTGGGTGGCATCAGGGAGGCAGCGGGAACCAAGCAGCAGCGCCACCACAACAGATGCAAACAGCTGCTGCAGAACAATCGGATCCGACACGGATGGTTCTGGACGAGGAAATTCGGATTGAGGTCGATACAAAGACACCGAAGCCTCACAGCATCAGAGACAAAGTGCCGGAGAATTGTCCGTGCCGCTGATTCCTGCGCTTCACTACATTATTGTTCCTATTTTTGCCGTTTTTCTGCGGTTTTTGCTCCAGGTTTGCGCCATATTTTTTCTCTAGGCTGCACTTATCTTGTGCGTCTGTTTTCGCTGCGACTTTTTGTCATCCAGATATTTGCGGCTTTTTAAAAAGTCGGATTTTTTTTTCACCAATTAGAGTTTTGTGCGTCCTGTAATCTGGAATATCCGATCCCATAACGCCGGACTAGCGGAGTTTTCCTGAAGGGCTGAACTCTGTTTGTTTCCTCTCTAATTGCTCCGGTAATGTCACCGCGCACGGCACAGAGAATATTGATCTCAGAGTCCATACGATCGCTCCTCGGATACGGCCAATATTTACCCAGACGATCACCAGCAGCGCGGATGCCCAGATGGAGCAGAGCTGGGTTGGTTGAGTTTGGTGAAGGCGCAAAGTGTGCTGGTGCGGTGCTGCAGACCTCATGTAACAAACTCGGCTCTGCTGCATCCATTAAAACTGAAACAGAGCCGAGCTTGTCAGATGCAGCAGAGCCGAGCTTGTCAGATGCAGCAGAGCTGAGCTTGTCAGATGCAGTAGAGCCGAGCTTGTCAGATGCAGTAGAGCTGAGCTTGTCAGATGCAGCAGAGCTGAGCTTGTCAGATGCAGCAGAGCTGAGCTTGTCAGATGCAGCAGAGCTGAGCTTGTCAGATGCAGCAGAGCTGAGCTTGTCAGATGCAGCATAGCTGAGCTTGTCACATGCAGGAGAGCTGAGCTTGTCAGATGCAGCAGGGCCGAGCTTGTCAGATGCAGCAGAGCCGAGCTTGTCAGATGCAGCAGAGATGAGCTTGTCAGATGCAGCAGAGATGAGCTTGTCAGATGCAGCAGAGTCGAGCTTGTCAGATGCAGAGATGAGCTTGTCAGATGCAGCAGAGTCGGCTTGTCAGATGCAGCAGAGCTGAGCTTGTCAGATGCAGCAGAGCTGAGCTTGTCAGATGCAGCAGAGCCGAGCTTGTCAGATGCAGCAGAGCCGAGCTTGTCACATCCAGGAGAGCTGAACTTGTCAGATGCAGCAGAGCCGAGCTTGTCAGATGCAGCAGAGCCGAGCTTGTCAGATGCAGCAGAGCTGAGCTTGTCAGATGCAGTAGAGCCGAGCTTGTCAGATGCAGCAGAGCTGAGCTTGTCAGATGCAGCAGAAATGAGCTTGTCAGATGCAGCAGAAATGAGCTTGTCAGATGCAGGAAGCCGAGCTTGTCAGATGCAGCAGAGCCGAACTTTTCAGATGCAGCAGAGCCGAGCTTGTCAGATGCAGGAAGCCGAGCTTGTCAGATGCAGCAGAGCTGAGCTTGTCAGATGCAGCAGAAATGAGCTTGTCAGATGCAGGAAGCCGAGCTTGTCAGATGCAGCAGAGCGGAACTTTTCAGATGCAGCAGAGCCGAGCTTGTCAGATGCAGGAAGTTGAGCTTGTCAAATGCAGCAGAGCCGAGCTTGCCAGATGCAGCAGAGCCGAACTTGTCAGATGCAGCAGAGCCGAACTTGTCAGATGCAGCAGAGCCGAGCTTGTCAGATGCAGCAGAGCCGAGCTTGTCAGATGCAGCAGAGCTGAGCTTGTCAGATGCAGCAGAGCTGAGCTTGTCAGATGCAGCATAGCTGAGCTTGTCACATGCAGGAGAGCCGAGCTTGTCAGATGCAGCAGAGCCGAGCTTGTCAGATGCAGCAGAGCTGAGCTTGTCAGATGCAGCAGAGCTGAGCTTGTCAGATGCAGGAGAGCTGAGCTTGTCAGATGCAGCAGAGACGAGCTTGTCAGATGCAGCAGAGCTGAGCTTGTCAGATGCAGTAAAGGCGAGCTTGTCAGATGCAGTAGAGCCGAGCTTGTCAGATGCAGCAGAGTCGAGCTTGTCAGATGCAGGAGAGCTGAGCTTGTCAGATGCAGCAGAGCCGAGCTTGTCAGATGCAGCAGAGCCGAGCTTGTCAGATGCAGCAGAGCTGAGCTTGTCAGATGCAGTAGAGCCGAGCTTGTCAGATGCAGTAGAGCCGAGCTTGTCAGATGCAGCAGAGCTGAGCTTGTCAGATGCAGCAGTGCCGAACTTGTCAGATGCAGCAGAGCCGAGCTTGTCAGATGCAGCAGAGCCGAGCTTGTCAGATGCAGGAAGCCGAGCTTGTCAGATGCAGCAGAGCTGAGCTTGTCAGATGCAGCAGAGCTGAGCTTGTCAGATGCAGTAGAGCCGAGCTTGTCAGATGCAGCAGAGTCGAGCTTGTCAGATGCAGGAGAGCTGAGCTTGTCAGATGCAGCAGAGCCGAGCTTGTCAGATGCAGCAGAGCCGAGCTTGTCAGATGCAGCAGAGCTGAGCTTGTCAGATGCAGGAGAGCTGAGCTTGTCAGATGCAGCAGAGCCGAGCTTGTCAGATGCAGCAGAGCTGAGCTTGTCAGATGCAGTAGAGCCGAGCTTGTCAGATGCAGTAGAGCCGAGCTTGTCAGATGCAGCAGAGCTGAGCTTGTCAGATGCAGCAGTGCCGAACTTGTCAGATGCAGCAGAGACGAGCTTGTCAGATGCAGCAGAGCCGAGCTTGTCAGATGCAGGAAGCCGAGCTTGTCAGATGCAGCAGAGCCGAACTTGTCAGATGCAGCAGAGACGAGCTTGTCAGATGCAGCAGAGACGAGCTTGTCAGATGCAGCAGAGCCGAGCTTGTCAGATGCAGGAAGCCGAGCTTGTCAGATGCAGGAAGCCGAGCTTGTCAGATGCAGCAGAGCTGAGCTTGTCAGATGCAGCAGAGCTGAGCTTGTCAGATGCAGCAGAAATGAGCTTGTCAGATGCAGGAAGCCGAGCTTGTCAGATGCAGCAGAGCCGAACTTTTCAGATGCAGCAGAGCCGAGCTTGTCAGATGCAGGAAGCCGAGCTTGTCAGATGCAGCAGAGCTGAGCTTGTCAGATGCAGCAGAAATGAGCTTGTCAGATGCAGGAAGCCGAGCTTGTCAGATGCAGCAGAGCGGAACTTTTCAGATGCAGCAGAGCCGAGCTTGTCAGATGCAGGAAGTTGAGCTTGTCAAATGCAGCAGAGCCGAGCTTGCCAGATGCAGCAGAGCCGAACTTGTCAGATGCAGCAGAGCCGAACTTGTCAGATGCAGCAGAGCCGAGCTTGTCAGATGCAGCAGAGCCGAGCTTGTCAGATGCAGCAGAGCTGAGCTTGTCAGATGCAGCAGAGCTGAGCTTGTCAGATGCAGCATAGCTGAGCTTGTCACATGCAGGAGAGCTGAGCTTGTCAGATGCAGCAGAACCGAGCTTGTCAGATGCAGCAGAGCTGAGCTTGTTAGATGCAGTAAAGGCGAGCTTGTCAGATGCAGTAGAGCCGAGCTTGTCAGATGCAGCAGAGTCGAGCTTGTCAGATGCAGGAGAGCTGAGCTTGTCAGATGCAGCAGAGCCGAGCTTGTCAGATGCAGCAGAGCCGAGCTTGTCAGATGCAGCAGAGCCGAGCTTGTCAGATGCAGCAGAGCTGAGCTTGTCAGATGCAGTAGAGCCGAGCTTGTCAGATGCAGTAGAGCCGAGCTTGTCAGATGCAGCAGAGCTGAGCTTGTCAGATGCAGCAGTGCCGAACTTGTCAGATGCAGCAGAGCCGAGCTTGTCAGATGCAGCAGAGCCGAGCTTGTCAGATGCAGGAAGCCGAGCTTGTCAGATGCAGCAGAGCTGAGCTTGTCAGATGCAGCAGAGCTGAGCTTGTCAGATGCAGTAGAGCCGAGCTTGTCAGATGCAGCAGAGTCGAGCTTGTCAGATGCAGGAGAGCTGAGCTTGTCAGATGCAGCAGAGCCGAGCTTGTCAGATGCAGCAGAGCTGAGCTTGTCAGATGCAGGAGAGCTGAGCTTGTCAGATGCAGCAGAGCCGAGCTTGTCAGATGCAGCAGAGCTGAGCTTGTCAGATGCAGTAGAGCCGAGCTTGTCAGATGCAGCAGAGCTGAGCTTGTCAGATGCAGCAGTGCCGAACTTGTCAGATGCAGCAGAGACGAGCTTGTCAGATGCAGCAGAGCCGAGCTTGTCAGATGCAGGAAGCCGAGCTTGTCAGATGCAGCAGAGCTGAGCTTGTCAGATGCAGCAGTGCCGAACTTGTCAGATGCAGCAGAGACGAGCTTGTCAGATGCAGCAGAGACGAGCTTGTCAGATGCAGGAAGCCGAGCTTGTCAGATGCAGGAAGCCGAGCTTGTCAGATGCAGCAGAGCTGAGCTTGTCAGATGCAGGAAGTCGAGCTTGTCAGATGCAGCAGAGCTGAGATGCACAGATGTTCTAAAGCTGAGGTTGTTGGATGCAGCAGAGCTGGGTAGGGCACGTTCTGTACTGATGGACTTGTGTTGAGCTGGGTTTGTCATGTGGCATAGCCGTAGTGATCGGACGTGTTATCTGTATATAGGACCGTGTATAATGCACTGCGATCATACATGCATCTCTCCATAAGCTCCATCCATCATTCTCTGCAGGCTATGCTGGGAGTTGTAGTTTCCAGGGCGCGGCCTCCACCGCCCCTTCTCTCTAGGACACAATGTTCTGCATCTGATACTTTGACCTTTTACACTTTATGGCTTTTGTTTTGTCTTTACAGTGATTTTCTATTTGTTTTTCGGCTTATTGCTCTTTGTGTGTCATTTTGGATCATTTGGTGTTCAGAGAATGACGTCACTGGAGCACAGAGTATTTCAGGAGAGGGGGATAGTGACGTCACTGGGGAACAGAGTATTTCAGGAGAGGGGGAGAATGACGTCACTGGAGCACAGAGTATTTCAGGAGAGGGGGATAGTGACGTCACTGGAGCACAGAGTATTTCAGGAGAGGGGGATAGTGACGTCACTGGAGCACAGAGTATTTCAGGAGAGGGGATAATGACGTCACTGGAGCACAGAGTATTTCAGGAGAGGGGGGATAATGACGTCACTGGAGCACAGAGTATTTCAGGAGAGGGGGAGAATGACGTCACTGGAGCACAGAGTATTTCAGGAGGGGGATAGTGACGTCACTGGAGCACAGAGTATTTCAGGAGAGGGGGATAGTGACGTCACTGGAGCACAGAGTATTTCAGGAGAGGGGATAGTGACGTCACTGGAGCACAGAGTATTTCAGGAGAGGGGATAATGACGTCACTGGAGCACAGAGTATTTCAGGAGAGGGGGGATAATGACGTCACTGGAGCACAGAGTATTTCAGGAGAGGGAGATAGTGACGTCACTGGAGCACAGAGTATTTCAGGAGGGGGATAATGACGTCACTGGAGCACAGAGTATTTCAGGAGGGGGATAGTGACGTCATTGGAGCACAGAGTATTTCAGGAGGGGGAGAATGATGTCACTGGAGCACAGAGTATTTCAGGAGGGGGATAGTGACGTCATTGGAGCACAGAGTATTTCAGGAGAGGGGATAGTGACGTCACTGGAGCACAGAGTATTTCAGGAGAGGGGGATAATGACGTCATTGGAGCACAGAGTATTTCAGGAGAGGGGGATAGTGACGTCACTGGAGCACAGAGTATTTCAGGAGGGGATAATGACGTCACTGGAGCACAGAGTATTTCAGGAGGGGGATAGTGACGTCACTGGAGCACAGAGTATTTCAGGAGGGGGATAATGACGTCACTGGAGCACAGAGTATTTCAGGAGGGGGATAATGACGTCACTGGAGCACAGAGTATTTCAGGAGAGGGGACAATGACGTCACTGGAGCACAGAGTATTTCAGGAGAGGGGACAATGACGTCACTGGAGCACAGAGTATTTCAGGAGAGGGGACAATGACGTCACTGGAGCACAGAGTATTTCAGGAGAGGGGATAGTGACGTCACTGGAGCACAGAGTATTTCAGGAGAGGGGATAGTGACGTCACTGGAGCACAGAGTATTTCAGGAGAGGGGACAATGACGTCACTGGAGCACAGAGTATTTCAGGAGAGGGGACAATGACGTCACTGGAGCACAGAGTATTTCAGGAGAGGGGATAGTGACGTCACTGGAGCACAGAGTATTTCAGGAGAGGGGGATAGTGACGTCACTGGAGCACAGAGTATTTCAGGAGGGGGATAGTGACGTCATTGGAGCACAGAGTATTTCAGGAGGGGGAGAATGATGTCACTGGAGCACAGAGTATTTCAGGAGAGGGGACAATGACGTCACTGGAGCACAGAGTATTTCAGGAGAGGGGGATAGTGACGTCACTGGAGCACAGAGTATTTCAGGAGAGGGGACAATGACGTCACTGGAGCACAGAGTATTTCAGGAGAGGGGGATAGTGACGTCACTGGGGCACAGAGTATTTCAGGAGAGGGGGATAGTGACGTCACTGGGGCACAGAGTATTTCAGGAGAGGGGGATAGTGACGTCACTGGAGCACAGAGTATTTCAGGAGGGGGATAGTGACGTCACTGGAGCAGAGAGTATTTCAGGAGAGGGGGATAGTGACGTCACTGGAGCACAGAGTATTTCAGGAGAGGGGGATAGTGACGTCACTGGAGCACAGAGTATTTCAGGAGAGGGGGATAGTGACGTCACTGGAGCACAGAGTATTTCAGGAGAGGGGGATAGTGACGTCACTGGAGCACAGAGTATTTCAGGAGGGGGATAGTGACGTCATTGGAGCACAGAGTATTTCAGGAGGGGGATAATGACGTCACTGGAGCACAGAGTATTTCAGGAGAGGGGGATAGTGACGTCACTGGAGCACAGAGTATTTCAGGAGGGGGATAGTGACGTCATTGGAGCACAGAGTATTTCAGGAGGGGGATAGTGACGTCACTGGAGCACAGAGTATTTCAGGAGAGGGGGATAGTGACGTCATTGGAGCACAGAGTATTTCAGGAGGGGGATAGTGACGTCACTGGAGCACAGAGTATTTCAGGAGGGGGATAGTGACGTCACTGGAGCACAGAGTATTTCAGGAGGGGATAATGACGTCACTGGAGCACAGAGTATTTCAGGAGGGGGATAGTGACGTCACTGGAGCACAGAGTATTTCAGGAGGGGGATAATAACGTCACTGGAGCACAGAGTATTTCAGGAGGGGGACAATGACGTCTTTGGAGCACAGAGTATTTCAGGAGAGGGGACAATGACGTCACTGGAGCACAGAGTATTTCAGGAGAGGGGACAATGACGTCACTGGAGCACAGAGTATTTCAGGAGGGGGATAATGATGTCACTGGAGCACAGAGTATTTCAGGAGGGGGAGAATGATGTCACTGGAGCACAGAGTATTTCAGGAGGGGGATAGTGACGTCACTGGAGCACAGAGTATTTCAGGAGGGGGATAATGACGTCACTGGAGCACAGAGTATTTCAGGAGGGGGATAATGACGTCACTGGAGCACAGAGTATTTCAGGAGGGGGATAATGACGTCACTGGAGCACAGAGTATTTCAGGAGAGGGGACAATGACGTCACTGGAGCACAGAGTATTTCAGGAGAGGGGGATAGTGACGTCACTGGAGCACAGAGTATTTCAGGAGAGGGGGATAGTGACGTCACTGGAGCACAGAGTATTTCAGGAGAGGGGGATAGTGACGTCACTGGAGCACAGAGTATTTCAGGAGAGGGGGATAGTGACGTCACTGGAGCACAGAGTATTTCAGGAGAGGGGACAATGACGTCACTGGAGCACAGAGTATTTCAGGAGAGGGGACAATGACGTCACTGGAGCACAGAGTATTTCAGGAGAGGGGGATAGTGACGTCACTGGAGCACAGAGTATTTCAGGAGAGGGGGACAATGACGTCACTGGAGCACAGAGTATTTCAGGAGAGGGGATAGTGACGTCACTGGGGCACAGAGTATTTCAGGAGAGGGGACAATGACGTCACTGGAGCACAGAGTATTTCAGGAGAGGGGACAATGACGTCACTGGAGCACAGAGTATTTCAGGAGAGGGGGATAGTGACGTCACTGGAGCACAGAGTATTTCAGGAGAGGGGATAGTGACGTCACTGGGGCACAGAGTATTTCAGGAGGGGGATAATGACGTCACTGGAGCACAGAGTATTTCAGGAGGGGGATAATGACGTCACTGGAGCACAGAGTATTTCAGGAGAGGGGACAATGACGCCACTGGAGCACAGAGTATTTCAGGAGAGGGGGATAGTGACGTCACTGGAGCACAGAGTATTTCAGGAGAGGGGGATAGTGACGTCACTGGAGCACAGAGTATTTCAGGAGAGGGGGATAGTGACGTCACTGGAGCACAGAGTATTTCAGGAGAGGGGGATAGTGACGTCACTGGAGCACAGAGTATTTCAGGAGAGGGGGATAGTGACGTCACTGGAGCACAGAGTATTTCAGGAGAGGGGGATAGTGACGTCACTGGAGCACAGAGTATTTCAGGAGAGGGGGATAGTGACGTCACTGGAGCACAGAGTATTTCAGGAGAGGGGATAGTGACGTCACTGGAGCACAGAGTATTTCAGGAGAGGGGGATAGTGACGTCACTGGAGCACAGAGTATTTCAGGAGAGGGGATAGTGACGTCACTGGAGCACAGAGTATTTCAGGAGGGGGACAATGACGTCACTGGAGCACAGAGTATTTCAGGAGAGGGGGATAGTGACGTCACTGGAGCACAGAGTATTTCAGGAGGGGGATAGTGACGTCACTGGAGCACAGAGTATTTCAGGAGAGGGGATAGTGACGTCACTGGGGCACAGAGTATTTCAGGAGGGGGATAGTGACGTCACTGGGGCACAGAGTATTTCAGGAGGGGGATAGTGACGTCACTGGAGCACAGAGTATTTCAGGAGAGGGGGATAGTGACGTCACTGGAGCACAGAGTATTTCAGGAGAGGGGGATAGTGACGTCACTGGAGCACAGAGTATTTCAGGAGAGGGGGATAGTGACGTCACTGGAGCACAGAGTATTTCAGGAGAGGGGGATAGTGACGTCACTGGAGCACAGAGTATTTCAGGAGAGGGGGATAGTGACGTCACTGGAGCACAGAGTATTTCAGGAGAGGGGGATAGTGACGTCACTGGAGCACAGAGTATTTCAGGAGAGGGGATAGTGACGTCACTGGGGCACAGAGTATTTCAGGAGGGGGATAATGACGTCACTGGAGCACAGAGTATTTCAGGAGAGGGGGACAATGACGTCACTGGAGCACAGAGTATTTCAGGAGAGGGGACAATGACGTCACTGGAGCACAGAGTATTTCAGGAGAGGGGATAGTGACGTCACTGGGGCACAGAGTATTTCAGGAGGGGAATAATGACGTCACTGGAGCACAGAGTATTTCAGGAGAGGGGGACAATGACGTCACTGGAGCACAGAGTATTTCAGGAGAGGGGACAATGACGTCACTGGAGCACAGAGTATTTCAGGAGAGGGGGATAGTGACGTCACTGGAGCACAGAGTATTTCAGGAGAGGGGGATAGTGACGTCACTGGAGCACAGAGTATTTCAGGAGAGGGGATAGTGACGTCACTGGAGCACAGAGTATTTCAGGAGGGGGACAATGACGTCACTGGGGCACAGAGTATTTCAGGAGAGGGGGATAGTGACGTCACTGGAGCACAGAGTATTTCAGGAGGGGGATAGTGACGTCACTGGGGCACAGAGTATTTCAGGAGAGGGGGATAGTGACGTCACTGGGGCACAGAGTATTTCAGGAGGGGGATAGTGACGTCACTGGAGCACAGAGTATTTCAGGAGAGGGGATAGTGACGTCACTGGGGCACAGAGTATTTCAGGAGGGGGATAGTGACGTCACTGGGGCACAGAGTATTTCAGGAGGGGGATAGTGACGTCACTGGAGCACAGAGTATTTCAGGAGAGGGGGATAGTGACGTCACTGGAGCACAGAGTATTTCAGGAGAGGGGGATAGTGACGTCACTGGAGCACAGAGTATTTCAGGAGAGGGGGATAGTGACGTCACTGGAGCACAGAGTATTTCAGGAGAGGGGGATAGTGACGTCACTGGAGCACAGAGTATTTCAGGAGAGGGGATAGTGACGTCACTGGGGCACAGAGTATTTCAGGAGGGGGATAATGACGTCACTGGAGCACAGAGTATTTCAGGAGTGGGGGACAATGACGTCACTGGAGCACAGAGTATTTCAGGAGAGGGGACAATGACGTCACTGGAGCACAGAGTATTTCAGGAGAGGGGATAGTGACGTCACTGGGGCACAGAGTATTTCAGGAGGGGGATAATGACGTCACTGGAGCACAGAGTATTTCAGGAGAGGGGGACAATGACGTCACTGGAGCACAGAGTATTTCAGGAGAGGGGACAATGACGTCACTGGAGCACAGAGTATTTCAGGAGAGGGGGATAGTGACGTCACTGGAGCACAGAGTATTTCAGGAGAGGGGGATAGTGACGTCACTGGAGCACAGAGTATTTCAGGAGAGGGGGATAGTGACGTCACTGGAGCACAGAGTATTTCAGGAGAGGGGGATAGTGACGTCACTGGAGCACAGAGTATTTCAGGAGAGGGGATAGTGACGTCACTGGAGCACAGAGTATTTCAGGAGGGGGACAATGACGTCACTGGGGCACAGAGTATTTCAGGAGAGGGGGATAGTGACGTCACTGGAGCACAGAGTATTTCAGGAGGGGGATAGTGACGTCACTGGGGCACAGAGTATTTCAGGAGAGGGGGATAGTGACGTCACTGGGGCACAGAGTATTTCAGGAGGGGGATAGTGACGTCACTGGAGCACAGAGTATTTCAGGAGGGGGATAGTGACGTCACTGGAGCACAGAGTATTTCAGGAGAGGGGGATAGTGACGTCACTGGAGCACAGAGTATTTCAGGAGAGGGGGATAGTGACGTCACTGGAGCACAGAGTATTTCAGGAGAGGGGATAGTGACGTCACTGGAGCACAGAGTATTTCAGGAGAGAGGATAGTGACGTCACTGGAGCACAGAGTATTTCAGGAGAGGGGATAGTGACGTCACTGGAGCACAGAGTATTTCAGGAGGGGGATAGTGACGTCACTGGAGCACAGAGTATTTCAGGAGGGGGATAATGACGTCACTGGAGCACAGAGTATTTCAGGAGGGGGATAGTGACGTCATTGGAGCACAGAGTATTTCAGGAGGGGGATAATGACGTCACTGGAGCACAGAGTATTTCAGGAGAGGGGATAGTGACGTCACTGGAGCACAGAGTATTTCAGGAGAGGGGATAGTGACGTCACTGGAGCACAGAGTATTTCAGGAGAGGGGGATAGTGACGTCACTGGAGCACAGAGTATTTCAGGAGGGGGATAGTGACGTCACTGGAGCACAGAGTATTTCAGGAGGGGGATAGTGACGTCACTGGAGCACAGAGTATTTCAGGAGAGGGGGATAGTGACGTCACTGGAGCACAGAGTATTTCAGGAGAGGGGGATAGTGACGTCACTGGAGCACAGAGTATTTCAGGAGGGGGATAGTGACGTCACTGGAGCACAGAGTATTTCAGGAGAGGGGGATAGTGACGTCACTGGAGCACAGAGTATTTCAGGAGAGGGGGATAGTGACGTCACTGGAGCACAGAGTATTTCAGGAGGGGGATAATGACGTCACTGGAGCACAGAGTATTTCAGGAGAGGGGGATAGTGACGTCACTGGAGCACAGAGTATTTCAGGAGGGGGATAGTGACGTCACTGGAGCACAGAGTATTTCAGGAGGGGGATAATGATGTCACTGGAGCACAGGAGTATTTCAGGAGGGGGATAGTGACGTCACTGGAGCACAGGAGTAATGTTCTGCAGCAAATATCAGAGACAAGATTGAAGGGTCGGATTAAAATCGGCAATGAAGGTCAGTGGGTCGGTGAAAACCTCCGCTGACATCTGAATATGGCGCGATTGTCACAGACTCAGAAGGAAAAAGGGGAGATTTAGTTTTGATTTCTCCGTGTGCGAGAAAATCTGATGACAATTGTCCCAAACCCGACCAGACTGTGACAAGAGGCCGCGCTCCGATATTCTCAGACGTCTGAACGGCCCTGAGGCTTTTTGCTACGTTTTTTGGATCAGAAACTGATTAGAAATTCGAAGTTGTTTTTTTTTATTTCGATTTTGAGCCGGAGTTGGAGAATTTCTGTTCAGTTTCTTCATCGTGAACGTGTCCTCTGGAGCAATCACACTTTATTTTGCTGTTTTTGGAGCTGAAACGCTGCAACAATCCAATTAAATCTCGTCATTTTTACAGAATTTGTGCTAAAAAAATTGTAAAAAAACAGTGTGAAAAAAACACTGTGAACACCTCCTACAATGCAGGGTCCGATGCCCACGGTGCAGGGGGTGCACATAGCGCAGGGCACATGACGCAGGGTCCGATGCCCACGGTGCAGGGGGTGCACATAGCGCAGGGTGTGGTTCACATGACGCAGGGTCCGATGCCCACCGTGCAGGGGGTGCACATAGCGCAGGGTGTGGTTCACATGACGCAGGGTCTGGTTCACACGATGCAGGGTCCGATGCCCACGGTGCACACAATGCAGAGGGTGCACATGGCGCAGGGTGTGGTTCACACAATGCAGGGTCTTGTTCACACGATGCAGGGTCTGGTGCAAGGGGTGTACACGGCGCAGGGTCCGGTTCACGATGCAGGGTCTGGTACACACGACGCAGGATCCGGTGCACACGGCGCAGGGTCCGGTGCACACGGCGCAGGGTCCAGTGCACACGACGCAGGGTCCGGTGCACACGACGCAGGGTCCGGTGCACACGACGCAGGGTCCGGTGCACACGGCGCAGGGTCCGGTGCACACGGCGCAGGGTCCGGTGCACACGACGCAGGGTCCAGTGCACACGACGCAGGGTCCGGTGCACACGACGCAGGGTCCGGTGCACACGACGCAGGATCCGGTGCACACGACGCAGGGTCCGGTGCACACGGCGCAGGGTCCGGTGCACACGACGCAGGGTCCGGTGCACACGACGCAGGGTCCGGTGCACACGGCGCAGGGCCCGGTGCAGGGGGTGTACAAGGCGCAGGGTCCGGTGCACACGACGCAGGATCCGGTGCACACGGCGCAGGGTCCAGTGCACACGATGCAGGGTCCGGTGCACACGGCGCAGGGTCCGGTGCACACAACGCAGGGTCCGGTGCAGGGGGTGTACAAGGCGCAGGGTCCGGTGCACACGACGCAGGGTCCGGTGCACACGGCGCTGGGTCCGGTGCAGGGGGTGTACACGGCGCAGGGTCCGGTACACACGGCGCAGGGTCCGGTGCACACGGCGCAGGGTCCGGTGCACACGACGCAGGGTCCGGTGCACACGACGCAGGGTCCGGTGCAGGGGGTGTACAAGGCGCAGGGTCCGGTGCACATGGCGCAGGGTCCGGTGCCCACCGTGCAGGGGGTGCACATAGCGCAGGGTGTGGTTCACATGATGCAGGGTCCGGTGCCCACCGTGCAGGGGGTGCACATAGCGCAGGGTGTGGTTCACATGACGCAGGGTCCGATGCCCACCGTGCAGGGGGTGCACATAGCACAGGGTGTGGTTCACATGACGCAGGGTCTGGTTCACACGATGCAGGGTCCGATGCCCACGGTGCACACAATGCAGAGGGTGCACATGGCGCAGGGTGTGGTTCACACAATGCAGGGTCTTGTTCACACGATGCAGGGTCTGGTGCAAGGGGTGTACACGGCGCAGGGTCCGGTTCACGATGCAGGGTCCGGTACACACGACGCAGGGTCCGGTGCACACGACGCAGGGTCTGGTGCACACGACGCAGGATCCGGTGCACACGGCGCAGGGTCCGGTGCACACGACGCAGGGTCCGGTGCACACGACGCAGGGTCCGGTGCACACGGCGCAGGGTCCGGTGCACACGGCGCAGGATCCGGTGCACACGGCGCAGGGTCCGGTGCACACGGCGCAGGGTCCGGTGCACACGACGCAGGGTCCGGTGCACACGACGCAGGGTCCGGTGCACACGGCGCAGGGTCCGGTGCACACGGCGCAGGGTCCGGTGCACACGACGCAGGGTCCTGTGCACACGACGCAGGGTCCGGTGCACACGACGCAGGATCCGGTGCACACGACGCAGGGTCCGGTGCACACGGCGCAGGGTCCGGTGCACACGACGCAGGGTCCGGTGCACACGACGCAGGGTCCGGTGCACACGGCGCAGGGCCCGGTGCAGGGGGTGTACAAGGCGCAGGGTCCGGTGCACACGACGCAGGATCCGGTGCACACGGCGCAGGGTCCAGTGCACACGACGCAGGGTCCGGTGCACACGGCGCAGGGTCCGGTGCACACAACGCAGGGTCCGGTGCAGGGGGTGTACAAGGCGCAGGGTCCGGTGCACACGACGCAGGGTCCGGTGCACACGGCGCAGGGTCCGGTGCAGGGGGTGTACACGGCGCAGGGTCCGGTACACACGGCGCAGGGTCCGGTGCACACGGCGCAGGGTCCGGTGCACACGACGCAGGGTCCGGTGCAGGGGGTGTACAAGGCGCAGGGTCCGGTGCACATGGCGCAGGGTCCGGTGCCCACCGTGCAGGGGGTGCACATAGCGCAGGGTGTGGTTCACATGATGCAGGGTCCGGTGCCCACCGTGCAGGGGGTGCACATAGCGCAGGGTGTGGTTCACATGACGCAGGGTCCGATGCCCACCGTGCAGGGGGTGCACATAGCACAGGGTGTGGTTCACATGACGCAGGGTCTGGTTCACACGATGCAGGGTCCGATGCCCACGGTGCACACAATGCAGAGGGTGCACATGGCGCAGGGTGTGGTTCACACAATGCAGGGTCTTGTTCACACGATGCAGGGTCTGGTGCAAGGGGTGTACACGGCGCAGGGTCCGGTTCACGAGGCAGGGTCTGGTACACACGACGCAGGGTCCGGTGCACACGACGCAGGGTCTGGTGCACACGACGCAGGATCCGGTGCACACGGCGCAGGGTCCGGTGCACACGACGCAGGGTCCGGTGCACACGACGCAGGGTCCGGTGCACACGGCGCAGGGTCCGGTGCACACGGCGCAGGATCCGGTGCACACGGCGCAGGGTCCGGTGCACACGGCGCAGGGTCCGGTGCACACGACGCAGGGTCCGGTGCACACGACGCAGGGTCCGGTGCACACGGCGCAGGGTCCGGTGCACACGGCGCAGGGCCCGGTGCAGGGGGTGTACAAGGCGCAGGGTCCGGTGCACACGACGCAGGGTCCGGTGCACACGACGCAGGGTCCGGTGCACACGACGCAGGGTCCGGTGCACACGGCGCAGGGCCCGGTGCAGGGGGTGTACAAGGCGCAGGGTCCGGTGCACACGACGCAGGATCCGGTGCACACGGCGCAGGGTCCAGTGCACACGACGCAGGGTCCGGTGCAGGGGGTGTACAAGGCGCAGGGTCCGGTGCACACGACGCAGGGTCCGGTGCACACGGCGCAGGGTCCGGTGCAGGGGGTGTACAAGGCGCAGGGTCCGGTGCACACGACGCAGGGTCCGGTGCACATGACTCAGGGTCCGGTGCACACGACGCAGGGTCCGGTGCACATGACTCAGGGTCCGGTGCACACGACGCAGGGTCCGGTGCAGGGGGTGCACTCGGCGCAGGGTCCGGTGCACACGACGCAGGGTCCGGCGCACACGACGCAGGGTCCGGTGCACACGACGCAGGATCCGGTGCACACGACGCAGGGTCCGGTGCACACGACGCAGGATCCGGTGCACACGACGCAGGGTCCGGTGCACACGACGCAGGATCCGGTGCACACGACGCAGGGTCCGGTGCACACGACGCAGGGTCCGGTGCAGGGGGTGTACACGGCGCAGGGTCCGGTGCACACGGCGCAGGGTCCGGTGCACACGACGCAGGGTCCGGTGCAGGGGGTGTACACGGCGCAGGGTCCGGTGCACGCGACGCAGGGTCCCGTCTCGCCTCCATTGCGCCTCGTTTCTATTCATTGCACTTAAAAATTAAAAAATAATTAAAAAAACCCATCAGGGACTCGATCCTGCGACCACTGTACGGCTGTATATGTTGGCCCCCGGGGGCCGGCAGGCCGGGGCAGGACTGGGCAGGCCGGGGCAGGACAGGGCAGGCCGGGGCAGGACAGGGCAGGCCGGGGCAGGACAGGGCAGGCCGGGGCAGGACAGGGCAGGCCGGGGCAGGACAGGGCAGGCCGGGGCAGGACAGGGCAGGCCGGGGCAGGACAGGGCAGGCCGGGGCAGGACAGGGCAGGCCGGGGCAGGACAGGGCAGGCCGGGGCAGGACTGGGCAGGCCGGGGCAGGACAGGGCAGGCCGGGGCAGGACAGGGCAGGCCGGGGCTTGTCCCGCCGTCTTAATGAAATAAGAAGTATGAAAACATTCCTTTGATTTTCCTAAAGTGCCGCTCGCTAAATCCGTGGCCGCCTCTTTGTATTCACCCAAACTAATTGCTCCGCGTGTAAACAAATCAGGGCCGGTGGGAGGGAATCCTGCTCCTTTATTTGCTGATGGTAGCGCCGTGTTTGTCGAGGCTTCGAGTGTTGATCAGACACATGATAGCGGATTACGTGCCGCGGACACGATTATTAATTAATATCGTTCTGATAGAATGTGCGGATTCCCCATCAGCTTCAAGATCTCTGCTTGTTGTGAAGGAACGGAGACGGCCAGAGGCTAAGAACCCGTAAAGCTACAGATACATGTGACCTGCGCTGATACATTGTAACAAAAGATCAGAACAGAAAAGACTGGATATCATGGTAACAAACCCTCAGCTGTGGAAAATAAGATCATTCCTGCTGCCCCCTGACATTATTATAATGTCCTGATCCCCCTGATGATATCTGTCACTTATACTCTTCACTGATGGAGAAACATCTGCAAGTTATAGGGTGGGGAAAATAAGTATTTGATACACTGCCGATTTTGTAAGTTTTCCCCCCTACACAGAATGGAGAGGTCTGTAATTTTTATCGTAGGTACACTTCACCTGTGAGAGACAGAATCTAAAGATAAAATCCAGAAAATCACATTGTAGGATAATTACATAATTAATTTGCATTTTATTTCATGAAATCAGTATTTGATACAATAGAAAAACAGAACTTAATATTTGGTCCAGAAACCTTTCTTTGCAGGTACAGAGGTCAGACGTTTCCTGTGGTTCTTGACCAGTTTGCACACACTGCAGCAGGGATATTGGCCCCCTCCTCCATACAGATCTTCTCCAGATCTTTCAGGTTTCGGGGCCGTCAGGCAACATTGAATTTCAGCTCCTCCAAAGATTTTCTATTGGGCTAGGCTACTCCAGGACATTCAGATGCTACTTACGGAGCCTCTCCTTAGTTGCCCTGGCTGTGTGTTTTGGGTCAATGTTGTGCTGGAAGACCCAGCCGTAATCCATCTTCAATGCTCTTACTGAGGGAAGGAGGTTGTTGGCCAAAATCCCGCGATACATGACCCCATCCATCCTCCCTTCAGTATGGTGCAGTCATCCTTTCCTCTTTGCAGTAAAGAACCCCGAAAGTATGATATTTCTCCCACCATGCTTCACGGTTAGGATGGTGTTCTTGGGGTTGTACTCATCCTTCTTCTTCCTCCAAACACGGCGAGTGAAGTTGATACCAAAAAGTACTATTTTGGTCTTATCTGACCACATGACCTTCTCCCATGCCTCCTCTGGATCATCCAGATGGTCAATGTCGAACTTCAAATGTCTCTGGACATGTACTGGCGTACGCAGGGGGACCTTGTGTGCTCTTCAGGATTTTAATCCTTGACGCCGTGGTTTGTTACTAATGATAACGTTTGAGACTGTGGTCCCAGCTCTCTTCATGTCATTGACCAGCTCCTACTGTGTAGTTCTGGGCTGATTCCTGACCTTTCTCAGAATCATCCTTACCCCACGAGGCGAGATCCTGTATGGATCCCCAGACCGAGGAAGATTGACAGTCATCTTGTGTTTCTTCCATTTTCTAATAATTTCGACAACAGTTGTTGCCTTCTCACAAAGCTGATTGCCTATTGTCCTGTCGTCCATCCCAGCCTTGTGCAGGTCTACAATTTTGTCCCTGATGACCTTAGACAGCTCTTTGGTCTTGGCCATGGTGGAGAGGTTGGAGTGTGATCGAGTGTGAGGACAGGGGTCTTTTATACAGGTAACTAGGTCAAACAGGTGCAATTAATCCAGGTAATGAGTGCAGAGTAGGAGGCTTCTTACAGAAAAAGTAACAGGAAGACACAAAAGAGCATAGTAAAACCAAAAACACTCAGTTTAAAAAAAATCACAGTAATCTGCAAGTGCTAGTAAAAAGATGTAAAAAAAACAAACCAGGGTATTTGGTTGATACGTTGTTTTCAAAAAACGTATACTAAGCTGCTCCACCAAACGTCAAGGTATACCCATATAGAGCAGTCCTACCTAATGTATATAATCTCTATCTGATGTATTTAAAAACCTGATCATCTGTACATTACCTGTGTGAACAGGGTTCAGAGAGGAAATGTCCATGTGGACACGCTGAGTGGAGCAGCTTTTGTGCAGATAGCCCACAAGGAGTGGTGGGTAACTCCCTAGTGTGAACAGGTTCCTACAGACTTGTTCACTGTGCAAGTAGCTCATGTGTTCTTGTTTCCAGAAAAAGTAACAGGTCTGTGAGAGACAGAATTCTCGCTGGTTGGTCGGTGATCAAATACTTATTCCAGGCAATAAAATACTAATTAATTATGTAAAAATCTTACAATGTGATTTTCTGGTTTTTATTTTTAGATTCTGTCTCTCACAGGTGAAGTGTCCCTACGATAAAAATTACAGCCCTCTTCATTCTTTGTAGGTAGGAAAACTCGCAAACTCAGCAGTGTATTAAATACTTATTTTCCCTACTGTAGGTCTGGTGACTACGTGTCCCAGCATGTCTTGCCCAGAGGGAGATATAAACTTCTATAGCAAGTTAAATGTCATGCTGCTGCAATGCAGGTAGGTGCAGGCTTCACTAGAAGGCAGGAGATAGGAAGCAGGTCTGCACCTAAACAGAACTGCCCTGCAGTGCAACAATCAGGCTACCACAGGTGGCAGAAGAATAGTCAAACAAGCCGGGTCAAATTCTAGACTGTCGCGGAGTGCCAAAGGAATAAGCAAACTCACGGTCAGAGACAAGCCAGGGGGTCCGTAACGGTCAGGAGCTGTTAAGCCAAAAGACAAAGGACAGAAACAGGTCAGGATACAAGCCAAGTCAAAGACGGGGAGTCTGCACACTATGGAAACACTATGTCAAAATGGGAACAGGGGAAAACAGAGACACGGGTTCAGACAGCAAATGAAGCAGGACCAATCAGAGCAATCGGAGTCAGCTAGAGCAGCACTAGGCAAAAACTATAACTAACATCGCCTGCGGGGAGCAGCGGCAATAAATAGCCAACCTGAACCCTGAGAGAGGCTGAGAAAGGTTAACTCTTGACATGACCAGACTGGGAAAAAGGGAAAACAGGACTCAAAACCCGGTCTGGATCATGACACTAAAAGGCTAATAAAATGTTGCAAATAGTGAGAAAAATTGTGAGAGGCCAGAAATGCAGGTGAAGGCCCGGGAGAGGCTGGTTCTGTGCGCTGTGCAGCAGCAGCATGTTATTACAAGCAGTGCGTCAGCCTCATCTACCTGCAGGGTAGATGGTGATACCATAATTTCCCACGGGATCAATAAAGTGTATCGTATCGTATCGTATCGTAGGGAGTGTAAACACCACCGCCGACTCCAACGTGCACCGCAGCCGAGCAGAAGGCGTCAATCGTAGCTGTGTCCTCACAGGAAGAAACGGTTTGCACATAACATTTGCACTAATGTCTTTTTTCCAGCAGAGGCGACTAAATACTCGAACGCTCCACAACTTACACTAATTGCACGGTACAAAGACCACATGGCCAGTAAGGGCACCGAGGAGGGACGCTGGCTGATCCAGAGGATTTTGGCAGCAGCGGACAACCAGTGTCCCCCAGTCCTTTCCTACGCAGGAAGGATAAGTCGATGGCAGATGTTTCTGGCAGTGGCTTACTCTGCCCTTAACATTGAACATACATGCATGCGTAGGAGGGAATGGGAGGACTTGATGGTGTTTGGGCTCGCTCCTCATGGGCGTGATGTTCAGGGTCACTGTGGGATTAAACAGTCTGTGTGGTTGCAACGTCATCTGTAGATCGTCTTTTTTTTCTGAAGCCCATTTTTATGTCACAACTGCACCCACCCGAGTCTCGTCCTTCTCTGCTCACCCCCCTATGGTGCCCTAATAGACTTGGACTTCTGGGGGCAACTATCCCAACAAAACCTAGATCACACGATGCTCCTCGTTCACCCTCTCCCTAAAAATAAGCCATGTGCCCACCTGGGAGCAGGCCGGCCTTGTATTATAAAGACCCAATGGACAATTTGGTGGTCTACATATTGATTAGAGATGCACCCTGCAGTCAGGCTTTACTAGGGGGTCTCCTGGGATAGAATGATCCTTCTCGGGGGCAGGTTCCCTTTAAATCCCCATGTGCCGCCGATGTGTTATGTTGCGCTGTCTCCGGCCTCTGGGATCCGTCACGGTGCAGAGAGGATTTAATATGCAGATTACTTGTTTTGCATGAAGTTTGTTATTATGCAATTATGCAAATGTCTCCACGCGTCTTCCAGGACGGATCTTGACATCTTCACTTGCCACATAACAAAGTGACGGTTCCCGAGTTACCGGACAAATATTCAGCGGAGAGATGGCGCTCACATGGGGAACCCTGGAGCCGGATCATGGCCGTCATCTAATGGCTCCAGTGTGTTGGGGATGAGGGGATCATGGACAGCGAGGGGGGACTTGGCTGTAGAGTGTCAGTTCTTCTCCAGGATTATAAGACGCCTCACACGTGGTTTCTGTGTTTGCAGGTTCTCTCTGTGCCAGAATGTAACATTATGCAGCTAATCGACCACAAGCGCAACGAGTGCATAGACCACCCGGACTACTACAACGAGACCACAGGTACGAAACGGCCTAAGTGCTGACCAACGGAGGTCTACCGGGATAGATGGATAATAAATAAATAATAGATAAATGATAGATAATAGATAGATAATAGATAGATAATGGATAGATAGATAATAGATAGATAATAAATAAAAGATAGATAGATAATTGATAGATAATAGATAGATAATAGACAGATAATAGACAGATAATAGACAGATAATTAATAGATAGATAATGGATAAATGATAGATAATAGATAGATAATAAATAGATAATAGATAGATAATGGATAAAAGATAGATAATAGATAGATAATAGACAGATAATAAATAGATAATGGATAATAGATAGATAATGGATAGATAATAGATAAAGATAAATGATAGATAGATAGATGATAGATAGATAGATAGATAGATAGATAGATAGATAGATAGATAGATACCGTAGATAGATAAATCACCTTGTCATTACTGGTGGGCTCTTATGAGTTGGCCAATGTGCATTTTATAAGTATAATCTACAGTATATGGCAGTGATATATAGAGGACTGTGTCTGTAGGTGGTGTAGACACACAAATCTTCCGGGAGGCTCTGGTGGGACATGTCTGGGATTTCACATCTGGAGATCTGTCACTTGGAACAATTATTTTCCTAGAATTATGACTTTTCAAATTAGTTGGAAAAGGAATCTTATTTCTCACCATTTGGCACCAAAAGGGAGGAAGAGGTGACGGATGGAGGGAGCCAAAGACATGTCTCCGCAATAATGGATGTCTAGGCGTTCATGCTTCAGATAACTGAGAATAAAAAAAGCTTCCAGAATTTCGTGTACAGAGAAGTAACAGTCTATTAATGGAGTTAGGAACACAACAAAGAGATAGATAGATAGATAGATAGATAGATAGATAATAGATAGATAATAGATAGATAATAGATAATAGATAGATAGATAATAGATAGATAATAGATAGATAATAGATAATAGATAGATAGATAGATAGATAATAGATAGATAGATAGATAATAGATAGATAATAGATAGATAATAGATAATAGATAGATAGATAGATAATAGATAGATAGATAGATAATAGATAGATAGATAGATAGATAGATAGATAGATAGATAGATAGATAGATAATAGATAATAGAGCAGGGAGACTGATGAATCCATGAAGCAGCAGTCTGTGTGTCAGGAGCTGAATATAATGCGTTTACATGCGTCAGTACAATAATTGCAAATATTTCATTACTGTGGAACCCTAGCCGTAATGTAAATCCCCTTTTCAAGGATCCAAAGTGATATATTTAATATTATTTCTCTAAGAAAATCAAAGCTTCATGTCTCTGATTCAAAGCTCCAAATACTCTTCTTTGACTACAGTTAAAAGGTTGTATATCAGTTACTCCCCCTAGTGGTGACTGTAGACAGGATCTTATCATGTATCTCTGTATACAGGGAGCTCCCCCTAGTGGTGACTGCAGACAGGATCTTATCATGTATCTCTGTATACAGGGAGCTCCCCCTAGTGGTGACTGCAGACAGGATCTTATCATGTATCTCTGTATACAGGGAGCTCACCCTAGTGGTGACTGCAGACAGGATCTTACCATGTATAATCTGTATACAGGGAGCTCCCCCTAGTGGTGACTGCAGACAGAATCTTATCATGTATCTCTGTATACAGGGAGCTCCCCCTAGTGGTGACTGCAGACAGGATCTTATCATGTATCTCTGTATACAGGGAGCTCCCCCTAGTGGAGGCTGCAGACAGGATCTTATCATGTATCTCTGTATACAGGGAGCTCCCCCTAGTGGTGGCTGCAGACAGGATCTTATCATGTATCTCTGTATACAGGGAGCTCCCCCTAGTGGTGACTGCAGACAGGATCTTATCATGTATCTCTGTATACAGGGAGCTCCCCCTAGTGGTGGCTGCAGACAGATCTTATCATGTATCTCTGTATACAGGGAGCTCCCTCTAGTGGTGGCTGCAGACCGGATCTTATCATGTATCTCTGTATACAGGGAGCTCCCCCTAGTGGTGGCTGCAGACAGGATCTTATCATGTATCTCTGTATACAGGGAGCTCCCCCTAGTGGTGGCTGCAGACAGGATCTTATCATGTATCTCTGTATACAGGGAGCTCCCCCTAGTGGTGACTGCAGACAGGATCTTATCTTGTATCTCTGTATACAGGGAGCTCCCCCTAGTGGTGGCTGCAGACAGGATCTTATCATGTATCTCTGTATACAGGGAGCTCCCCCTAGTGGTGACTGCAGACAGGATGTTATCATGTATCTCTGTATACAGGGAGCTCCCCCTAGTGGTGACTGCAGACAGGATCTTATCATGTATCTCTGTATACAGGGAGCTCCCCCTAGTGGTGACTGCAGACAGGATGTTATCATGTATCTCTGTATACAGGGAGCTCCCCCTAGTGGTGGCTGCAGACAGGATCTTATCATGTATCTCTGTATACAGGGAGCTCCCCCTAGTGGTGACTGCAGACAGGATCTTATCATGTATCTCTGTATACAGGGAGCTCCCCCTAGTGGTGGCTGCAGACAGATCTTATCATGTATCTCTGTATACAGGGAGCTCCCTCTAGTGGTGGCTGCAGACCGGATCTTATCATGTATCTCTGTATACAGGGAGCTCCCCCTAGTGGTGGCTGCAGACAGGATCTTATCATGTATCTCTGTATACAGGGAGCTCCCCCTAGTGGTGGCTGCAGACAGGATCTTATCATGTATCTCTGTATACAGGGAGCTCCCCCTAGTGGTGACTGCAGACAGGATCTTATCATGTATCTCTGTATACAGGGTGCTCCCCCTAGTGGTGGCTGCAGACAGGACCTTATCATGTGTCTCTGTATACAGGGAGCTCCCTCTAGTGGTGGCTGCAGACAGGATCTTATCATGTATCTCTGTATACAGGGAACTCCCCCTAGTGGTGGCTGCAGACAGGATCTTATCATGTATCTCTGTATACAGGGAGCTCCCCCTAGTGGTGGCTGCAGACAGGATCTTATCATGTATCTCTTTATACAGGGAGCTCCCCCTAGTGGTGGCTGCAGACAGGACCTTATCATGTATCTCTGTATACAGGGAGCTCCCTCTAGTGGTGGCTGCAGACAGGATCTTATCATGTATCTCTTTATACAGGGAGCTCCCCCTAGTGGTGACTGCAGACAGGACCTTATCATGTATCTCTGTATACAGGGAGCTCCCCCTAGTGGTGGCTGCAGACAGGATCTTATCATGTATCTCTGTATACAGGGAGCTCCCCCTAGTGGTGGCTGCAGACAGGACCTTATCATGTATCTCTGTATACAGGGAGCTCCCCCTAGTGGTGGCTGCAGACAGGACCTTATCATGTATCTCTGTATACAGGGAGCTCCCCCTAGTGGTGGCTGCAGACAGATCTTATCATGTATTTCTGTATACAGGGAGCTCCCCCTAGTGGTGGCTGCAGACAGGATCTTATCATGTATCGCTGTATACAGGGAGCTCCCCCTAGTGGTGGCTGCAGACAGGATCTTATCATGTATCCCTGTATACAGGGAGCTCCCCCTAGTGGTGGCTGCAGACAGGATCTTATCATGTATCTCTGTATACAGGGAGCTCCCCCTAGTGGTGGCTGCAGACAGGATCTTATCATGTATCTCTGTATACAGGGAGCTCCCCCTAGTGGTGGCTGCAGACAGGACCTTATCATGTATCTCTGTATACAGGGAGCTCCCCCTAGTGGTGACTGCAGACAGGATCTTATCATGTATCTCTGTATACAGGGAGCTCCCACTTGTGACTGCAGACAGGATCTTATCATGTATCTCTGTATACAGGGAGCTCCCCCTAGTGGAGGCTGCAGACAGAATCTTATCATGTATCTCTGTATACAGGGAGCTCCCCCTAGTGGTGACTGCAGACAGAATCTTATCATGTATCTCTGTATACAGGGAGCTCCCCCTAGTGGTGGCTGCAGACAGGATCTTATCATGTATCTCTGTATACAGGGAGCTCCCACTTGTGACTGCAGACAGGATCTTATCATGTATCTCTGTATACAGGGAGCTCCCCCTAGTGGTGGCTGCAGACAGAATCTTATCATGTATCTCTGTATACAGGGAGCTCCCCCTAGTGGTGGCTGCAGACAGTATCTTATCATGTATCTCTGTATACAGGGAGCTCCCCCTAGTGGTGGCTGCAGACAGGATCTTATCATGTATCTCTGTATACAGGGAGCTCCCCCTAGTGGTGGCTGCAGACAGTATCTTATCATGTATCTCTGTATACAGGGAGCTCCCCCTAGTGGTGACTGCAGACAGGATCTTATCATGTATCTCTGTATACAGGGAGCTCCCCCTAGTGGAGGCTGCAGACAGGATCTTATCATGTATCTCTGTATAGAGGGATCTCCCCCTAGTGGTGGCTGCAGACAGGATCTTATCATGTATCTCTGTATACAGGGAGCTCCCCCTAGTGGTGGCTGCAGACAGGATCTTATCATGTATCTCTGTATACAGGGAGCTCCCCCTAGTGGTGGCTGCAGACAGTATCTTATCATGTATCTCTGTATACAGGGAGCTCCCCCTAGTGGAGGCTGCAGACAGAATCTTATCATGTATCTCTGTATACAGGGAGCTCCCCCTAGTGGTAGCTGCAGACAGGATCTTATCATGTATCTCTGTATACAGGGAGCTCCCCCTAGTGGTAGCTGCAGACAGGATCTTATCATGTATCTCTGTATACAGGGAGCTCCCCCTAGTGGTGGCTGCAGACAGGATCTTATCATGTATCTCTGTATACAGGTAGTTCCCCCTAGTGGAGGCTGCAGACAGAATCTTATCATGTATCTCTGTATACAGGGAGCTCCCCCTAGTGGAGGCTGCAGACAGGATCTTATCATGTATCTCTGTATAGAGGGAGCTCCCCCTAGTGGTAGCTGCAGACAGGATCTTATCATGTATCTCTGTATACAGGGAGCTCCTCCTAGTGGTGGCTGCAGACAGGATCTTATCATGTATCTCTGTATACAGGGAGCTCCTCCTAGTGGTGGCTGCAGACACGATCTTATCATGTATCTCTGTATACAGGGAGCTCCCCCTAGTGGTGGCTGCAGACAGGATCTTATCATGTATCTCTGTATAGAGGGAGCTCCCCCTAGTGGTGGCTGCAGACAGGATCTTATCATGTATCTCTGTATTCAGGGAGCTCCCCCTAGTGGTGGCTGCAGACAGGATCTTATCATCTATCTCTGTATACAGGGAGCTCCCCCTAGTGGTGGCTGCAGACAGGATCTTATCATGTATCTCTGTATACAGGGAGCTCCCCCTAGTGGTGGCTGCAGACAGAATATTATCATGTATCTCTGTATACAGGGAGCTCCCCCTAGTGGTGGCTGCAGACAGGATCTTATCATGTATCTCTGTATACAGGGAGCTCCCCCTAGTGGTGGCTGCAGACAGGATCTTATCATGTATCTCTGTATACAGGGAACTCCCCCTAGTGGTGGCTGCAGACAGAATCTTATCATGTATCTCTGTATACAGGGAGCTCCCCCTAGTGGTGGCTGCAGACAGAATCTTATCATGTATCTCTGTATACAGGGAGCTCCCCCTAGTGGTGGCTGCAGACAGAATCTTATCATGTATCTCTGTATACAGGGAGCTCCCCCTAGTGGTGACTGCAGACAGGATCTTATCATGTATCTCTGTATACAGGGAGCTCCCCCTAGTGGTGACTGCAGACAGGATCTTATCATGTATCTCTGTATACAGGGAGCTCCCCTTAGTGGTGACTGCAGACAGGATCTTATCATGTATCTCTGTATACAGGGAGTTCCCCCTAGTGGTGGCTGCAGACAGGATCTTATCATGTATCTCTGTATACAGGGAGCTCCCCCTAGTGGTGGCTGCAGACAGGATCTTATCATGTATCTCTGTATACAGGGAACTCCCCCTAGTGGTGGCTGCAGACAGAATCTTATCATGTATCTCTGTATACAGGGAGCTCCCCCTAGTGGTGGCTGCAGACAGAATCTTATCATGTATCTCTGTATACAGGGAGCTCCCCCTAGTGGTGGCTGCAGACAGAATCTTATCATGTATCTCTGTATACAGGGAGCTCCCCCTAGTGGTGACTGCAGACAGGATCTTATCATGTATCTCTGTATACAGGGAGCTCCCCCTAGTGGTGGCTGCAGACAGAATCTTATCATGTATCTCTGTATACAGGGAGCTCCCCCTAGTGGTGGCTGCAGACAGAATCTTATCATGTATCTCTGTATACAGGGAGCTCCCCCTAGTGGTGACTGCAGACAGGATCTTATCATGTATCTCTGTATACAGGGAGCTCCCCCTAGTGTTGGCTGCAGACAGAATCTTATCATGTATCTCTGTATACAGGGAGCTCCCCCTAGTGGTGGCTGCAGACAGAATCTTATCATGTATCTCTGTGTACAGGGAGCTCCCCCTAGTGGTGGCTGCAGACAGAATCATATCATGTATCTCTGTATACAGGGAGCTCCCCCTAGTGGTGGCTGCAGACAGGATCTTATCATGTATCTCTGTATACAGGGAGCTCCCCCTAGTGGTGGCTGCAGACCGGATCTTATCATGTATCTCTGTATACAGGGAGCTCCCCCTAGTGGTGGCTGCAGACAGGATCTTATCATGTATCTCTGTATACAGGGAGCTCCCCCTAGTGGTGGCTGCAGACAGGATCTTATCATGTATCTCTGTATACAGGGAGCTCCCCCTAGTGGTGACTGCAGACAGGATCTTATCATGTATCTCTGTATACAGGGAGTTCCCCCTAGTGGAGGCTGCAGACAGGATTTTATCATGTATCTCTGTATACAGGGAGCTCCCCCTAGTGGTGACTGCAGACAGGATCTTATCATGTATCTCTGTATACAGGGAGTTCCCCCTAGTGGAGGCTGCAGACAGGATCTTATCATGTATCTCTGTATACAGGGAGCTCCCCCTAGTGGTGGCTGCAGACAGAATCTTATCATGTATCTGTATACAGGGAGCTCCCCCTAGTGGTGGCTGCAGACAGAATCTTATCATGTATCTCTGTGTACAGGGAGCTCCCCCTAGTGGTGGCTGCAGACAGAATCTTATCATGTATCTCTGTATACAGGGAGCTCCCCCTAGTGGTGGCTGCAGACAGAATCTTATCATGTATCTCTGTGTACAGGGAGCTCCCCCTAGTGGTGGCTGCAGACAGGATCTTATCATGTATCTCTGTATACAGGGAGCTCCCCCTAGTGGTGGCTGCAGACAGAATCTTATCCTGTATCTATGTATACAGGGAGCTCCCCCTAGTGGTGGCTGCAGACAGGATCTTATCATGTATCTCTGTATACAGGGAGCTCCCCCTAGTGGTGACTGCAGACAGGATCTTATCATGTATCTCTGTATACAGGGAGTTCCCCCTAGTGGAGGCTGCAGACAGGATTTTATCATGTATCTCTGTATACAGGGAGCTCCCCCTAGTGGTGACTGCAGACAGGATCTTATCATGTATCTCTGTATACAGGGAGTTCCCCCTAGTGGAGGCTGCAGACAGGATCTTATCATGTATCTCTGTATACAGGGAGCTCCCCCTAGTGGTGGCTGCAGACAGAATCTTATCATGTATCTGTATACAGGGAGCTCCCCCTAGTGGTGGCTGCAGACAGAATCTTATCATGTATCTCTGTGTACAGGGAGCTCCCCCTAGTGGTGGCTGCAGACAGAATCTTATCATGTATCTCTGTATACAGGGAGCTCCCCCTAGTGGTGGCTGCAGACAGAATCTTATCATGTATCTCTGTGTACAGGGAGCTCCCCCTAGTGGTGGCTGCAGACAGGATCTTATCATGTATCTCTGTATACAGGGAGCTCCCCCTAGTGGTGGCTGCAGACAGAATCTTATCCTGTATCTATGTATACAGGGAGCTCCCCCTAGTGGTGGCTGCAGACAGGATCTTATCATGTATCTCTGTATACAGGGAGCTCCCCCTAGTGGTGGCTACAGACAGGATCTTATCATGTATCTCTGTATACAGGGAGCTCCCCCTAGTGGTGGCTGCAGACAGGATCTTATCATGTATCTCTGTATACAGGGAGCTCCCCCTAGTGGTGGCTGCAGACCGGATCTTATCATGTATCTCTGTATACAGGGAGCTCCCCCTAGTGGTGACTGCAGACAGGATCTTATCATGTATCTCTGTATACAGGGAGCTCCCCCTAGTGGTGGCTGCAGACAGAATCTTATCATGTATCTCTGTATACAGGGAGCTCCCCCTAGTGGTGGCTGCAGACAGGATCTTATCATGTATCTCTGTATACAGGGAGCTCCCCCTAGTGGTGGCTACAGACAGGATCTTATCATGTATCTCTGTATACAGGGAGCTCCCCCTAGTGGTGGCTGCAGACAGGATCTTATCATGTATCTCTGTATACAGGGAGCTCCCCCTAGTGGTGGCTGCAGACCGGATCTTATCATGTATCTCTGTATACAGGGAGCTCCCCCTAGTGGTGACTGCAGACAGGATCTTATCATGTATCTCTGTATACATAGAGCATTTAGAAGACTCAGATACTGTAAGAGTTGGAAATCTCATAGACGCCTATGACATTGGAAACATCTTATAAATCAGCAGTATCAGAAGTTTTTAGCTCCTGAGGTGCTAAGAGGCCGAGGGGCAGAGATTGGTCACAGACGTTTGGCTATGGCTAACAATGTTGAGTTGGGGAACTGTCCGTTTCTCAGATGATTATTGTATGGCTTTGACATGTTTGGCTTTTATCCCTTGTCTCCAACAATTAGTGAGGCAGAAGGTTATGTCTCCATCTTGTCCCAGTATTGGGACCATTAGAGAATAAGGAATCTGTATCTTCTTCCCCATAAAATCACCCGCCGGCCCCGATTTTTGGCCTTGGTTCCCTCAGGGGCCACATGTGAGGACTTTACCCTGCAGGAAGCCAAACGTTTCGCAGTTCTCCTCTGCAGAACATTTCCACATTTCCCCGGAGACCGAACTCCTAGAACAGGTCTCTTTATCTTCATTGCCATTTGTTACCCTGGAAAGCGCAGATCCATCAATTGTGTTATCGCAATGAGGGCTGAGGAGAGAAGTGGCCGCAGGACCAGGAGATGATGGATTTGTTTTCCCACAACCATTGGGTGTAAAGCGCTTTAATCCATGGATTCCCCTCCTGCCCCCTCCAGTCCTCCTCTAATGGTCCTCGGCCCAGGCCCCTTCTCCTTCTGCCCATGACTGTGTTTGCTTTATTATCCATATACTTAATGGCTGGAGACAACACCTCTGCTGGGGGTACACGGCGGCCCCCCGACCCTGTGCTGATCACCGGCCATTGATGACATTTACTTTTGCGGCTGATGATGAATTTATTAGAAGTGTTCAGGTCTGTTACATTTAAGAAGAGCGGACATATCGCCTGTGCAGCTGCCCGATTGTGTCAGTAGCACCAAGGACTAACTGACCGAAAACGGGCCTGGGGTCAGCACAGCATGGAGGGCGAGGCTCAGTCATGAGCACTAAGTAAGGTGGTGCAAGGGCAAAATGAGCCCAGCGGAGCAGGTGTAAAGGGCACATGTCCAGTATATAGGAGGTATGTGTCCAGTATATAGGAGGTATGTGTCCAGTATATAGGTGGTACGCGTGCACCATGTGTCCAGTATATAGGTGGTACGTGTGCACCATGTGTCCAGTATATAGGTGGTACGTGTGCACCATGTGTCCAGTATATAGGAGGTATGTGTGCACCATGTGTCCAGTATATAGGTGATACGTGTGCACCATGTGTCCAGTATATAGGTGGTACGTGTGCACCATGTGTCCAGTATATAGGTGATACGTGTGCACCATGTGTCCAGTATATAGGAGGTATGTGTCCAGTATATAGGTGGTATGTGTCCAGTATATAGGAGGTATGTGTGCACCATGTGTCCAGTATATAGGAGGTATGTGTGCACCATGTGTCCAGTATATAGGAGGTATGTGTCCAGTATATAGGTGGTATGTGTCCAGTATATAGGAGGTATGTGTGCACCATGTGTCCAGTATATAGGAGGTATGTGTGCACCATGTGTCCAGTATATAGGTGGTACGTGTGCACCATGTGTCCAGTATATAGGTGGTACGTGTGCACCATGTGTCCAGTATATAGGTGATACGTGTGCACCATGTGTCCAGTATATAGGAGGTATGTGTCCAGTATATAGGAGGTATGTGTCCAGTATATAGGTGATACGTGTGCACCATGTGTCCAGTATATAGGTGGTATGTGGGCACCATGTGTCCAGTATATAGGTGATATGTAGGAACCATGTGTCCAGTATATAGGTGGTATGTGGGCACCATGTGTCCAGTATATAGGTGGTATGTGGGCACCATGTGTCCAGTATATAGGTGATATGTGTGCACCATGTGTCCAGTATATAGGTGGTACGTGTGCACCATGTGTCCAGTATATAGGTGATATGTGTGCACCATGTGTCCAGTATATAGGTGGTATGTGGGCACCATGTGTCCAGTATATAGGTGGTACGTGTGCACCATGTGTCCAGTATATAGGTGATACGTGTGCACCATGTGTCCAGTATATAGGAGGTATGTGTCCAGTATATAGGAGGTATGTGTCCAGTATATAGGTGGTACGTGTGCACCATGTGTCCAGTATATAGGTGGTATGTGGGCACCATGTGTCCAGTATATAGGTGGTATGTGTGCACCATGTGTCCAGTATATAGGTGGTATGTGGGCACCATGTGTCCAGTATATAGGAGGTATGTGTCCAGTATATAGGAGGTATGTGTCCAGTATATAGGTGGTACGTGTGCACCATGTGTCCAGTATATAGGTGGTATGTGGGCACCATGTGTCCAGTATATAGGTGATATGTAGGCACCATGTGTCCAGTATATAGGTGGTATGTGGGCACCATGTGTCCAGTATATAGGTGGTATGTGGGCACCATGTGTCCAGTATATAGGTGATATGTGTGCACCATGTGTCCAGTATATAGGTGGTACGTGTGCACCATGTGTCCAGTATATAGGTGGTATGTGGGCACCATGTGTCCAGTATATAGGTGGTATGTGTGCACCATGTGTCCAGTATATAGGTGGTATGTGGGCACCATGTGTCCAGTATATAGGTGGTATGTGGGCACCATGTGTCCAGTATATAGGTGGTATGTGGGCACCATGTGTCCAGTATATAGGTGGTATGTGTGCACCATGTGTCCAGTATATAGGTGGTATGTGGGCACCATGTGTCCAGTATATAGGTGGTATGTGTGCACCATGTGTCCAGTATATAGGTGGTATGTGGGCACCATGTGTCCAGTATATAGGTGGTATGTGGGCACCATGTGTCCAGTATATAGGTGGTACGTGTGCACCATGTGTCCAGTATATAGGTGGTACGTGGGCACCATGTGTCCAGTATATAGGTGGTACGTGGGCACCATGTGTCCAGTATATAGGTGGTATGTGGGCACCATGTGTCCAGTATATAGGTGGTATGTGGGCACCATGTGTCCAGTATATAGGTGGTATGTGGGCACCATGTGTCCAGTATATAGGTGGTACGTGTGCACCATGTGTCCAGTATATAGGTGGTATGTGTGCACCATGTGTCCAGTATATGGGTGATATGTGGGCACCATGTGTCCAGTATATAGGTGATACGTGTGCACCATGTGTCCAGTATATAGGTGGTATGTGTGCACCATGTGTCCAGTATATAGGTGGTATGTGGGCACCATGTGTCCAGTATATAGGTGGTATGTGGGCACCATGTGTCCAGTATATAGGTGGTACGTGTGCACCATGTGTCCAGTATATAGGTGGTACGTGGGCACCATGTGTCCAGTATATAGGTGGTACGTGGGCACCATGTGTCCAGTATATAGGTGGTATGTGGGCACCATGTGTCCAGTATATAGGTGGTATGTGGGCACCATGTGTCCAGTATATAGGTGGTACGTGTGCACCATGTGTCCAGTATATGGGTGATATGTGGGCACCATGTGTCCAGTATATAGGTGATACGTGTGCACCATGTGTCCAGTATATAGGTGGTATGTGTGCACCATGTGTCCAGTATATAGGTGGTATGTGGGCACCATGTGTCCAGTATATAGGTGGTATGTGTGCACCATGTGTCCAGTATATAGGTGGTATGTGGGCACCATGTGTCCAGTATATAGGTGGTATGTGGGCACCATGCGCTTGTGTTTGGTGAGGGGTCAGAGCCGCAGTATTTTGGACACTTTTGCAATGTTTTTCCATAGAATGGCGGCCTCTCATACAGCGGAGGGAGCAGAGTGAGCGTCTGATAATTAAATCACGGGAACTAATGGAACACAGACGCCGTGAACCTGAACTAACATTCCCTCTAGAATTTGCCAAGGCGTAAACCTCCAAAGTAAAGGTGTGAAATCCTAATTAACCGTGGGTATTGCAGTGTTTTCAGTGGCGCCTCAGGCAAAAATTATTTTTCGACATTTCGACAGCCCAAAAACTCGTCTTCCTCCAATTAGGTATTAAGGGAAACATTTTATATCATTTCTCACTTACAAAAAATATTTATTGATGAAGGTAAAAATTGAAAGTGGCCTCTGCGGCAAAGACCTGATCACCATCGCTACGGTTCTTCGAGCCCACTTTCAGACATATCCAACCCTAAAACAATTGTAACCAACTGGTCTTGATTTTTCCAGAAACAATTCCGGTAAATTGTGGTCTGTCCCAGACTGAAGAGGGCAGGATTTACACAAACCCCATCCCCAGGTAGACAGTCACACCCCGTTTCTGGATGTTCCCAGATGGGATATAGGGAATTCCGTGGTGGAACGTAGAGACCAATATTTATTTTTTTTTGAGTATGAAAAATATGTCAGCCCCCACATAAGACCAAAATACCCCAATGGATACTTGTTTTCTTTATATTGAGAAAGGCGCTGGTCCAAAGCCGAAACGCGTTGGTGTGAATACAAAGCCTTGCTTATACTCTCTGGATCTCATCCTTTCCATGAGCGCAGCTCGCACATCATGTTACTTTTCACTTTGCCAAAATACCCCAATGGTACATATGTGGAGCATCTATCACCCATAGGCCTACAGGTTCCATTTTTAGTAGGTGAAAGGGCTGAATCTGGATGGCCAAGTGGGACAATAATGCCCAGGAGTCCACCACGCTAGGAAGACTCCCGGCAAAGTTCCTGGCCAGGGCCGGACTGGCCATCTGGCAATTCTGGCAAATGTCAGAAGGGCCTGTCTGGTCATGGGCTGCCTTGTCTGCTACATTGTTAACAGAATCAATGTTCTCAAGACGCCCATACTGTTAAGAGTTGTGATGGAGCACAAAGTCGCTGACTCAGTCACTTACCCCAGCAGCCACAAATATACTTAGAAATATTGGTCTTGTAGAAAATTTTCCTTTCCTCTATCCAGGGTGATATTAGTGGTGCTTGGGGACGGGGAAAACATTGGCCTGTGTGATTTCAAATGCCAAGACTGAATTTCAGCCCCAGTCCGTACCTGGAACTTCCTCCTAATGTGGTTTCCCCAGAAATGGGGAAGGTGAAGTGCACCCCAATCACCTTGGCAGCTATATGTCATGCTGTGACGGTTTTCCATAAGGAAGGGGAGCCTCAAACTGTCCCTGAAACTGGAATCCTAACTATCCCAGTCCCGGGGGTACTCTTGAAGGTAGAGAGGCCTGAGTCTCTGAGCTTACTATTCTCCTGATATACCCCGATATGTTCTCTACCTCATCCCATGACAGAAATGTAAGGTAAATAAGACACAAAGACAAAGCAGGGACAACAGAAAACCTCTGTCATACAAAATCACTAACCAACAATAGGGCGGAGCATAGAAACAGGGGGGAATAAACTAAAAGGGAACAGGGGACCAGGAGATGAACACACACTTACTACAGCAAACCACCGTACAACTCTACTCGAACCACTTAGCTTTAGCACACAGCACAGGAAGACAAATCTTTCACTGGCAGGGACAAGAAGGTCTGACCAGTTTATATAGGAAGAGATAATGACCAGATCAGAAGCAGCTGAAACAGAGCTGCATGTTTCTGACCAGCATAGAAAGGGTCGTTAAACTCTTCAGCACCAGAGGAAACTTAATCCATTTAATATGGGACACAAACACACCATCCCTGCGATTCATTAGCTGACGTGACCGTCTATCTCCAGGTCTTCCAAGGAGACATGACACCGTCCTGAGAAACTCAACAATGCGAAGATTTTGGTGCCGTCCTTCTGTCACTCTTCTCTTAGCCCATCCTTATAGATCTATTTGCACATGAAGCCACTTACAATATAAATTCCATTAACATAAGTCAGACAATTAATTAGGAGTTACGTTGTTTTCACGTCCCTAAATCCATCTCTCCATTAATGTAACAAAGGCTTTGGAGATGTGCAATCTTGTTGCTATTTTCTCCGATTATCCCATGATCAAATATTTGCTCTGTGATATTGGCTGGCGAAGCCTCGCATACATTGTAGAGGTAGAGAAGACTCTGCTGCCGCCCAACAAAACACTCCCGAGAACACGAGAACACTGGAAACACCAATGTCTTTGTTTTCTCAAGTAGGACGTGATTGTAGAGCCGCTCCCGACAGCAGCTCCTGGGGCGCAGTCACGTTTCTTACAAGTTGTGGCCACCATGAATTCCTGCACATAAAGTAGAACCTGGAGGAGCCGCACCAGCTCATGGCGGCAGTGGCATAGAGGCGTCCATCTTTACAGTCCCCCTATATCTGCTGGGCTCGTAGACTGTCCTACAGCCTATAGTCAGAGAATGGGAGTGGGGATGGATGGAACGGCTCGTCAGACAAACATGTTAATAAGATCACAATATTGCGGGCTCGTCCGGGATGAGACGTTATTTCTGGTAATGACGGGTCTTGGCTTATGTTTTACTGTGGTTTTATTGTTTAGGTAGCTTTATAGATTATCAGTCCGTGTAAAAGTATTAAGGGTCACTGTGACCCTCGGAGTCATGTGTGGTCATTACTAGGATCTGTACTTGAGACGAGCTGTGACCTAACATAGTGAAGACATTAATATGGTAGAAATACTCAGTGATGGATCACAATGGGGGATCTCAGCAAATCGCGTCTTCGGGGAGGAAGAGGACTAGAACTCTAGCGCCACCTATTGGGAGTAGCCATCCTAAAAGTCAAAGTTCACCCTTTAACCAATCCTGACTAAGGAATTCTACTTTCAATAGGTGGCGCTAGAGTTCAAGTCCTCGTGTCATCTCTGAAGAAAGAAGAAGAGCATTGCATGGCCTACAAGTCTCCTTACGCTGTCATGCCAGGAGAAGGACAAACGTTACCCAATGGGATAGCTGACACAATGTAACCGATTGTTGCACATAACATTATTTACTCCAGGACATAAGAGGTGATCAATTAATTTTGTGTTGCCCTGATCCAGAGACGCGTCTGTTCTGGCATGGCAGGCGGTCTTTACTTCTGCACTCGGTATCCATTGCCTGGCATCCTGGCCGCCTCTGGCATTTAGTAGCCCCCACGACATCATGGTGTTATAGACGGACTAGCCCTCTCGTGGACTAGCCCTCATTTGTCATTATAACATCACTAGGTAGCAAGTGACCTTGTGTGTCCAGGATGGTAAGCTATAGATGCTAAGACTGACGGTGACCGAGGACCGGACTAGATGCTGGACTAGAGCAACGTGAATCGATCGCTCATCTGTAGCAAACGTACTTGGTGCTTCAGAGCTAGAAAACTGCAACCTAAACCTCTCGTGACTTACGATGAATTTTACCCATTTTCTTCTTTTTTTTTTTTCTCGTCGAGATCATAGCTGACAACTGTTTTCTTTCGTAGAGCAGAAATGTGCTCCACAGGGTTGTCAGTTCCCTCCCCCAGTCCTCTTGGGAACAAAGTTCATTAAATGCAAGGGGGCGACCACGAGCTCCAATAACCGAGAGAACATCATATCTTATTCCCGTGAATGATGTGAAAAGGATAAAATTAATTGATATTTAGTAAAACTTATTTATAAAGAGTCATTGCCATATAACTGTGGGGTTATTACCCGACCAGTCCTGTTAATATCAGCCCTGCCTGGAATTGCCCTTGTGTAGGTCATTTTTCCGTGTGGTTTGCGCAGTCTTGTTACAGTCGATACGGACGTAGATTGCTCCCTGTCCGCCATCCTGCCCTCCCCGCTCTCCATTATCTAAGTGCCCTCCGTCCCTTGAAGGAAACGATTAATGACTTCTGATCTATTACACAAATAGACGGAAAACCCTAAAAGAGATTGACAAGCTGGCGGTGTGGAGGGTCGCCGAGACGTGAGCGCCATAATGAGATCGCTCAGTCCGGTGGCCAATACTTCCACCGGAGGGAGGACGTCGCCAATGGACGCAGAATGCAGATTACTGCACCAGATGCACCGCTGCCGTAACCATGAATGATGGCAAACAACAAGACTGCGGAAATCTCAATATTTCTCTTCCCCGAAGACGGTTTATTACTGACAGATATTCTACCAGTGGAATCCTGAGATTTAGGGAAGCGCCGTGAATTTTAATATTCTACCGGTGGAACCCTGAGATTTAGGGAAGCGCCATGAATTTTAATATTCTACCGGTGGAATCCTGAGATTTAGGGAAGCGCCGTGAATTTTAATATTCTACCGGTGGAATCCTGAGATTTAGGGAAGCGCCGTGAATTTTAATATTCTACCGGTGGAATCCTGAGATTTAGGGAAGCGCCATGAATTTTAATATTCTACCGGTGGAATCCTGAGATTTAGGGAAGCGCCATGAATTTTAATATTCTACCGGTGGAATCCTGAGATTTAGGGAAGCGCCATGAATTTTAATATTCTACCGGTGGAATCCTGAGATTTAGGGAAGCGCCATGAATTTTAATATTCTACCGGTGGAATCCTGAGATTTAGGGAAGCGTCATGAATTTTAATATTCTACCGGTGGAATCCTGAGATTTAGGGAAGCGCCATGAATGTTAATATTCTACCGGTGGAATCCTGAGATTTAGGGAAGAGCCGTGAATTTTAATATTCTACCGGTGGAATCCTGAGATCTAGGGAAGCGCTGTGAATTTTAATATTCTACCGGTGGAACCCTGAGATTTAGGGAAGCGCCGTGAATTTTAATATTCTACCGGTGGAATCCTGAGATTTAGGGAAGCGCCGTGAATTTTAATATTCTACCGGTGGAATCCTGAGATATAGGGAAGCGACGTGAATTTTAATATTCTACCGGTGGAATCCTGAGATTTAGGGAAGCGCCGTGAATTTTAATATTCTACCGGTGGAACCCTGAGATTTAGGGAAGCGCCGTGAATTTTAATATTCTACCGGTGGAATCCTGAGATTTAGGGAAGCGCCGTGAATTTTAATATTCTACCGGTGGAATCCTGAGATTTAGGGAAGCGCCATGAATTTTAATATTCTACCGGTGGAATCCTGAGATTTAGGGAAGCGCCATGAATGTTAATATTCTACCGGTGGAATCCTGAGATTTAGGGAAGAGCCGTGAATTTTAATATTCTACCGGTGGAATCCTGAGATTTAGGGAAGCGCCATGAATTTTAATATTCTACCGGTGGAATCCTGAGATTTAGGGAAGCGCCATGAATGTTAATATTCTACCGGTGGAATCCTGAGATTTAGGGAAGAGCCGTGAATTTTAATATTCTACCAGTGGAATCCTGAGATCTAGGGAAGCGCCGTGAATTTTAATATTCTACCGGTGGAACCCTGAGATTTAGGGAAGCGCCGTGAATTTTAATATTCTACCGGTGGAATCCTGAGATATAGGGAAGCGACGTGAATTTTAATATTCTACCGGTGGAATCCTGAGATTTAGGGAAGCGCTGTGAATTTTAATATTCTACCGATGGAATCCTGGGATGTAGGGAAGCGCCGTGAATTTTAATATTCTACCGGTGGAATCCTGAGATATAGGGAAGCGACGTGAATTTTAATATTCTACCGGTGGAATCCTGAGATTTAGGGAAGCGCCGTGAATTTTAATATTCTACCGATGGAATCCTGAGATTTAGGGACGCGCCGTGAATTTTAAAGACTCTCATCGATCTGGAGGAGGAAGCGGCGCTCTCATCTCCATTCTGAACCATCATTTCCCAGGAGTCACCAAGTGCAAATATCAGGAAAACTCCGTCCCGATGTCATTATTACACCACGCGGTATTCCCAAAATCAAAGGTTATGGTTAGAGGATAACGTACTGATCGCTGGGAGGCCCGACCACTGGGACCGGCAGCGATCCCGCGATCAGTGCTCTTTAGAGGCGCTTTATTAATGGAGGGGACGCGCACCTCAACGCTTGACTACCAGACAATGGAGTAGATGTTGAGCATGCGATCGCGACTGCACCCACACCCACATTCTTAAAGGGATGAGATCACCCCTTTAAGTTACTTACATCTAGTTTGCAGATTGCAGATACATTGTGGCCATGCTACAGTCTTCCAAAAGTCACGTCACACATGCTGCAGTTATTTTTTTTTTTTTTTACATTTATGGAAAACCGTGGCAAGAAGCGGTCGCAACACTGCATTAGAGGAAATAAATTCCGGGATCTGACATCTTTCATCATTAAAATGAACCAGATCAGGAAATACGGCGTCCACAACATGCACTTCATGGCACCGTCATTGATGAGAACATAGATGAGAAGTTACAAGATTTGAACATTTGCGACCTCCGGCTTCAGAGCTGCACAGCGTCAATCAGCCCCTGACGAGCCTCGGTAAAGTCTCGTTACAAGGACAAGTGCTGGAAAAACCGTCCCTTTTTCCATTTTTTTTTTTTTTCATTGTGTAACATGGAGATGTGCAGCAGCAGTCATGAACCCCCTCGAGTTACCGGAGAAACAATGATCAATGTCGCTAACAATTTCAGAATTCCAAAATCTTGGGCCAAAAAAATCAAAACACTGAAGCGTTGCAGTATGATATCAATAGTTGTCCCCGCTGCCAGTCAGAAATGGCGGGTTGGTAGTATCTCGTCAGGCACATGGCCGCCATTGTCTTCACCCGATCATTACTAATTATAATAGTAACATAGTAACATAGTTAGTAAGGCCGAAAAAAGACATTTGTCCATCCAGTTCAGCCTATATTCCATCATAATAAATACCCAGATCTACGTCCTTCTACAGAACCTAATAATTGTATGATACAATATTGTTCTGCTCCAGGAAGACATCCAGGCCTCTCTTGAACCCCTCGACTGAGTTCGCCATCACCACCTCCTCAGGCAAGCAATTCCAGATTCTCACTGCCCTAACAGTAAAGAATCCTCTTCTATGTTGGTGGAAAAACCTTCTCTCCTCCAGACGCAAAGAATGCCCCCTTGTGCCCGTCACCTTCCTTGGTATAAACAGATCCTCAGCGAGATATTTGTATTGTCCCCTTATATACTTATACATGGTTATTAGATCGCCCCTCATTCGTCTTTTTTCTAGACTAAATAATCCTAATTTCGCTAATCTATCTGGGTATTGTAGTTCTCCCATCCCCTTTATTAATTTTGTTGCCCTCCTTTGTACTCTCTCTAGTTCCATTATATCCTTCCTGAGCACCGGTGCCCAAAACTGGACACAGTACTCCATGTGCGGTCTAACTAGGGATTTGTACAGAGGCAGTATAATGCTCTCATCATGTGTATCCAGACCTCTTTTAATGCACCCCATGATCCTGTTTGCCTTGGCAGCTGCTGCCTGGCACTGGCTGCTCCAGGTAAGTTTATCATTAACTAGGATCCCCAAGTCCTTCTCCCTGTCAGATTTACCCAGTGGTTTCCCGTTCAGTGTGTAATGGTGATATTGATTCCCTCTTCCCATGTGTATAACCTTACATTTATCATTGTTAAACCTCATCTGCCACCTTTCAGCCCAAGTTTCCAACTTGTCCAGATCCATCTGTAGCAGAATACTATCTTCTCTTGTATTAACTGCTTTACATAGTTTTGTATCATCTGCAAATATCGATATTTTACTGTGTAAACCTTCTACCAGATCATTAATGAATATGTTGAAGAGAACAGGTCCCAATACTGACCCCTGCGGTACCCCACTGGTCACAGCGACCCAGTTAGAGACTATACCATTTATAACCACCCTCTGCTTTCTATCACTAAGCCAGTTACTAACCCATTTACACACATTTTCCCCCAGACCAAGCATTCTCATTTTGTGTACCAACCTCTTGTGCGGCACGGTATCAAACGCTTTGGAAAAATCGAGATATACCACGTCCAATGACTCACCGTGGTCCAGTCTATAGCTTACCTCTTCATAAAAACTGATTAGATTGGTTTGACAGGAGCGATTTCTCATAAACCCATGCTGATATGGAGTTAAACAGTTATTCTCATTGAGATAATCCAGAATAACATCCCTCAGAAACCCTTCAAATATTTTACCAACAATAGAGGTTAGACTTACTGGCCTATAATTTCCAGGTTCACTTTTAGAGCCCTTTTTGAATATTGGCACCACATTTGCTATGCGCCAGTCCTGCGGAACAGACCCTGTCGCTATAGAGTCCCTAAAAATAAGAAATAATGGTTTATCTATTACATTACTTAGTTCTCTTAGTACTCGTGGGTGTATGCCATCCGGACCCGGAGATTTATCTATTTTAATCTTATTTAGCCGGTTTCGCACCTCTTCTTGGGTTAGATTGGTGACCCTTAATATAGGGTTTTCATTGTTTCTTGGGATTTCACCTAGCATTTCATTTTCCACCGTGAATACCGTGGAGAAGAAGGTGTTTAATATGTTAGCTTTTTCCTCGTCATCTACAACCATTCTTTCCTCACTATTTTTTAAGGGGCCTACATTTTCAGTTTTTATTCTTTTACTATTGATATAGTTGAAGAACAGTTTGGGATTAGTTTTACTCTCCTTAGCAATGTGCTTCTCTGTTTCCTTTTTGGCAGCTTTAATTAGTTTTTTAGATAAAGTATTTTTCTCCCTATAGTTTTTTAGAGCTTCAATGGTGCCATCCTGCTTTAGTAGTGCAAATGCTTTCTTTTTACTGTTAATTGCCTGTCTTACTTCTTTGTTTAGCCACATTGGGTTTTTCCTATTTCTAGTCCTTTTATTCCCACAAGGTATAAACCGCTTACACTGCCTATTTAGGATGTTCTTAAACATTTCCCATTTATTATCTGTATTCTTATTTCTGAGGATATTGTCCCAGTCTACCAGATTAAGGGCATCTCTAAGCTGGTCAAACTTTGCCTTCCTAAAGTTCAGTGTTTTTGTGACTCCCTGACAAGTCCCCCTAGTGAAAGACAGGTGAAACTGTACAATATTGTGGTCGCTATTTCCTAAATGCCCAACCACCTGCAGATTTGTTATTCTGTCAGGTCTATTAGATAGTATTAGGTCTAAAAGTGCTGCTCCTCTGGTTGGATTCTGCACCAATTGTGAAAGATAATTTTTCTTGGTTATTAGCAGAAACCTGTTGCCTTTATGGGTTTCACAGGTTTCTGTTTCCCAGTTAATATCCGGGTAGTTAAAGTCCCCCATAACCAGGACCTCATTATGGGTTGCAGCTTCATCTATCTGCTTTAGAAGTAGACTTTCCATGCTTTCTGTTATATTTGGGGGTTTGTAACAGACCCCAATGAGAATTTTGTTACCATTTTTCCCTCCATGAATTTCAACCCATATGGACTCGACATCCTCATTCCCTTCGCTAATATCCTCCCTTAAAGTGGACTTTAGACAAGACTTTACATAGAGACAAACCCCTCCTCCTCTCCGATTTTTACGATCCTTTCTAAACAGACTGTAACCCTGTAAGTTAACTGCCCAGTCATAGCTTTCATCTAACCATGTCTCGGTTATTCCCACTATGTCAAAGTTACCTGTAGATATTTCTGCTTCTAGTTCTTCCATCTTGTTTGTCAGGCTTCTGGCGTTTGCGAGCATGCAGTTTAGAGGATTTTGTTTTGTTCCAATCTCCTCACTGTGGATTGTTTTAGAAATGTTCTTACCTCCCTTCAGAGTATGTTTTCCTGGGTCGTCTTTGTTCGAGTCTAATGTTTTTCTTCCCGTCCCCTCTTCTTCTAGTTTAACGCCCTCCTGATGAGTGTAGCGAGTCTTCTGGCGAATGTGTGTTTCCCAGGTTTGTTGAGGTGTAGTCCGTCTCTGGCGAGGAGTCCATCATACCAATAATTCACACCGTGGTCCAGGAATCCAAATCCTTGTTGTCTGCACCATCGTCTTAGCCAGTTGTTTGCATCAAGGATCCTGTTCCATCTCCTGGTGCCATGCCCGTCTACTGGAAGGATAGAAGAAAAAACTACCTGTGCATCCAGTTCCTTTACTTTCTTCCCCAACTCTTCAAAGTCCTTGCAGATTGTCGGTAGGTCCTTCCTTGCCGTGTCATTGGTGCCAACATGTATCAGAAGAAATGGGTGGATGTCCTTGGAGCTGAAGAGCTTTGGTATCCTATCGGTCACATCCTTGATCATCGCACCTGGAAGGCAGCATACTTCTCTTGCAGTTATGTCCGGTCTGCAGATGGCTGCTTCTGTGCCTCTCAGTAGTGAGTCTCCCACCACCACCACTCTTCGTTGCTTCTTGGCTGTACTTTTTGCTGTCACTTGTTGCTGTGTGCCCTTTTCTTTTTTGCTTGCTGGTATTGCTTCATTCTTAGGTGTGCCATCTTCATCCTCTACAAAGATTTGATATCGGTTCTTCAGTTGTGTGGTTGGTGATTTCTCCATGGTCTTCTTGCTTCTTTTGGTCACATGCTTCCACTCATCTGCTTTTGGAGGTTCTCTGACACTTTTTTCACCTTCTGTGACCAGTAGAGATGCTTCTGTTCTGTCTAGAAAGTCTTCATTCTCTTTGATGAGTTTCAAAGTTGCTATTCTTTCTTCCAGACCCCGCACCTTTTCTTCTAAAAGGGCCACTAGTTTACACTTCTGACAGGTGAAATTTAATTCTTCTTCTGGTCGATCTGTGAACATGTAGCACATGCTGCAGCTCACCATGTAGGTTGTCACATCTGCCATGTTGCTCCTAGATCCTGCTGACTTGCTGTGTGTTTTCCTTCTTGTGTAATCTACTCAGCCAAGCTCTCTTGCAATAATGTCCTACAGGCAAAAATTCGCGCGCCGTATGGCGCGCGGTTTGGTGATGCTTTCGAAGCAGCTGGTCCCGGCTGTAGCCAACGATCTTCTAGCTTAGGGAGACTTCGCTTCTCCCAGAAGGCACCTGGAATATGCAAATTAGCCTCCTGAAGCTTGAATCCCTGGTTTGGTGATGCTTTCGAAGCAGCTGGTCCCGGCTGTAGCCAACGATCTTCTAGCTTAGGGAGACTTCGCTTCTCCCAGAAGGCACCTGGAATATGCAAATTAGCCTCCTGAAGCTTGAATCCCTGGTTTGGTGATGCTTTCGAAGCAGCTGGTCCCGGCTGTAGCCAACGATCTTCTAGCTTAGGGAGACTTCGCTTCTCCCAGAAGGCACCTGGAATATGCAAATTAGCCTCCTGAAGCTTGAATCCCTGGTTTGGTGATGCTTTCGAAGCAGCTGGTCCCGGCTGTACCCAACGATCTTCTAGCTTAGGGAGACTTCGCTTCTCCCAGAAGGCACCTGGAATATGCAAATTAGCCTCCTGAAGCTTGAATCCCTGGTTTGGTGATGCTTTCGAAGCAGCTGGTCCCGGCTGTAGCCAACGATCTTCTAGCTTAGGGAGACTTCGCTTCTCCCAGAAGGCACCTGGAATATGCAAATTAGCCTCCTGAAGCTTGAATCCCTGGTTTGGTGATGCTTTCGAAGCAGCTGGTCCCGGCTGTAGCCAACGATCTTCTAGCTTAGGGAGACTTCGCTTCTCCCAGAAGGCACCTGGAATATGCAAATTAGCCTCCTGAAGCTTGAATCCCTGGTTTGGTGATGCTTTCGAAGCAGCTGGTCCCGGCTGTAGCCAACGATCTTCTAGCTTAGGGAGACTTCGCTTCTCCCAGAAGGCACCTGGAATATGCAAATTAGCCTCCTGAAGCTTGAATCCCTGGTTTGGTGATGCTTTCGAAGCAGCTGGTCCCGGCTGTACCCAACGATCTTCTAGCTTAGGGAGACTTCGCTTCTCCCAGAAGGCACCTGGAATATGCAAATTAGCCTCCTGAAGCTTGAATCCCTGGTTTGGTGATGCTTTCGAAGCAGCTGGTCCCGGCTGTAGCCAACGATCTTCTAGCTTAGGGAGACTTCGCTTCTCCCAGAAGGCACCTGGAATATGCAAATTAGCCTCCTGAAGCTTGAATCCCTGGTTTGGTGATGCTTTCGAAGCAGCTGGTCCCGGCTGTAGCCAACGATCTTCTAGCTTAGGGAGACTTCGCTTCTCCCAGAAGGCACCTGGAATATGCAAATTAGCCTCCTGAAGCTTGAATCCCTGGTTTGGTGATGCTTTCGCAGCAGCTGGTCCCGGCTGTACCCAACGATCTTCTAGCTTAGGGAGACTTCGCTTCTCCCAGAAGGCACCTGGAATATGCAAATTAGCCTCCTGAAGCTTGAATCCCTGGTTTGGTGATGCTTTCGAAGCAGCTGGTCCCGGCTGTAGCCAACGATCTTCTAGCTTAGGGAGACTTCGCTTCTCCCAGAAGGCACCTGGAATATGCAAATTAGCCTCCTGAAGCTTGAATCCCTGGTTTGGTGATGCTTTCGAAGCAGCTGGTCCCGGCTGTAGCCAACGATCTTCTAGCTTAGGGAGACTTCGCTTCTCCCAGAAGGCACCTGGAATATGCAAATTAGCCTCCTGAAGCTTGAATCCCTGGTTTGGTGATGCTTTCGAAGCAGCTGGTCCCGGCTGTACCCAACGATCTTCTAGCTTAGGGAGACTTCGCTTCTCCCAGAAGGCACCTGGAATATGCAAATTAGCCTCCTGAAGCTTGAATCCCTGGTTTGGTGATGCTTTCGAAGCAGCTGGTCCCGGCTGTAGCCAACGATCTTCTAGCTTAGGGAGACTTCGCTTCTCCCAGAAGGCACCTGGAATATGCAAATTAGCCTCCTGAAGCTTGAATCCCTGGTTTGGTGATGCTTTCGAAGCAGCTGGTCCCGGCTGTAGCCAACGATCTTCTAGCTTAGGGAGACTTCGCTTCTCCCAGAAGGCACCTGGAATATGCAAATTAGCCTCCTGAAGCTTGAATCCCTGGTTTGGTGATGCTTTCGAAGCAGCTGGTCCCGGCTGTAGCCAACGATCTTCTAGCTTAGGGAGACTTCGCTTCTCCCAGAAGGCACCTGGAATATGCAAATTAGCCTCCTGAAGCTTGAATCCCTGGTTTGGTGATGCTTTCGAAGCAGCTGGTCCCGGCTGTAGCCAACGATCTTCTAGCTTAGGGAGACTTCGCTTCTCCCAGAAGGCACCTGGAATATGCAAATTAGCCTCCTGAAGCTTGAATCCCTGGTTTGGTGATGCTTTCGAAGCAGCTGGTCCCGGCTGTAGCCAACGATCTTCTAGCTTAGGGAGACTTCGCTTCTCCCAGAAGGCACCTGGAATATGCAAATTAGCCTCCTGAAGCTTGAATCCCTGGTTTGGTGATGCTTTCGAAGCAGCTGGTCCCGGCTGTACCCAACGATCTTCTAGCTTAGGGAGACTTCGCTTCTCCCAGAAGGCACCTGGAATATGCAAATTAGCCTCCTGAAGCTTGAATCCCTGGTTTGGTGATGCTTTCGAAGCAGCTGGTCCCGGCTGTAGCCAACGATCTTCTAGCTTAGGGAGACTTCGCTTCTCCCAGAAGGCACCTGGAATATGCAAATTAGCCTCCTGAAGCTTGAATCCCTGGTTTGGTGATGCTTTCGAAGCAGCTGGTCCCGGCTGTAGCCAACGATCTTCTAGCTTAGGGAGACTTCGCTTCTCCCAGAAGGCACCTGGAATATGCAAATTAGCCTCCTGAAGCTTGAATCCCTGGTTTGGTGATGCTTTCGAAGCAGCTGGTCCCGGCTGTAGCCAACGATCTTCTAGTTTAGGGAGACTTCGCTTCTCCCAGAAGGCACCTGGAATATGCAAATTAGCCTCCTGAAGCTTGAATCCCTGGTTTGGTGATGCTTTCGAAGCAGCTGGTCCCGGCTGTAGCCAACGATCTTCTAGCTTAGGGAGACTTCGCTTCTCCCAGAAGGCACCTGGAATATGCAAATTAGCCTCCTGAAGCTTGAATCCCTGGTTTGGTGATGCTTTCGAAGCAGCTGGTCCCGGCTGTAGCCAACGATCTTCTAGCTTAGGGAGACTTCGCTTCTCCCAGAAGGCACCTGGAATATGCAAATTAGCCTCCTGAAGCTTGAATCCCTGGTTTGGTGATGCTTTCGAAGCAGCTGGTCCCGGCTGTACCCAACGATCTTCTAGCTTAGGGAGACTTCGCTTCTCCCAGAAGGCACCTGGAATATGCAAATTAGCCTCCTGAAGCTTGAATCCCTGGTTTGGTGATGCTTTCGAAGCAGCTGGTCCCGGCTGTAGCCAACGATCTTCTAGCTTAGGGAGACTTCGCTTCTCCCAGAAGGCACCTGGAATATGCAAATTAGCCTCCTGAAGCTTGAATCCCTGGTTTGGTGATGCTTTCGAAGCAGCTGGTCCCGGCTGTACCCAACGATCTTCTAGCTTAGGGAGACTTCGCTTCTCCCAGAAGGCACCTAGAATATGCAAATTAGCCTCCTGAAGCTTGAATCCCTGGTTTGGTGATGCTTTCGAAGCAGCTGGTCCCGGCTGTAGCCAACGATCTTCTAGCTTAGGGAGACTTCGCTTCTCCCAGAAGGCACCTGGAATATGCAAATTAGCCTCCTGAAGCTTGAATCCCTGGTTTGGTGATGCTTTCGAAGCAGCTGGTCCCGGCTGTACCCAACGATCTTCTAGCTTAGGGAGACTTCGCTTCTCCCAGAAGGCACCTGGAATATGCAAATTAGCCTCCTGAAGCTTGAATCCCTGGTTTGGTGATGCTTTCGAAGCAGCTGGTCCCGGCTGTACCCAACGATCTTCTAGCTTAGGGAGACTTCGCTTCTCCCAGAAGGCACCTGGAATATGCAAATTAGCCTCCTGAAGCTTGAATCCCTGGTTTGGTGATGCTTTCGAAGCAGCTGGTCCCGGCTGTAGCCAACGATCTTCTAGCTTAGGGAGACTTCGCTTCTCCCAGAAGGCACCTGGAATATGCAAATTAGCCTCCTGAAGCTTGAATCCCTGGTTTGGTGATGCTTTCGAAGCAGCTGGTCCCGGCTGTAGCCAACGATCTTCTAGCTTTGGGAGACTTCGCTTCTCCCAGAAGGCACCTGGAATATGCAAATTAGCCTCCTGAAGCTTGAATCCCTGGTTTGGTGATGCTTTCGAAGCAGCTGGTCCTGGCTGTAGCCAACGATCTTCTAGCTTAGGGAGACTTCGCTTCTCCCAGAAGGCACCTGGAATATGCAAATTAGCCTCCTGAAGCTTGAATCCCTGGTTTGGTGATGCTGGTCCCGGCTGTACCCAACGATCTTCTAGCTTAGGGAGACTTCGCTTCTCCCAGAAGGCACCTGGAATATGCAAATTAGCCTCCTGAAGCTTGAATCCCTGGTTTGGTGATGCTTTCGAAGCAGCTGGTCCCGGCTGTAGCCAACGATCTTCTAGCTTAGGGAGACTTCGCTTCTCCCAGAAGGCACCTGGAATATGCAAATTAGCCTCCTGAAGCTTGAATCCCTGGTTTGGTGATGCTTTCGAAGCAGCTGGTCCCGGCTGTACCCAACGATCTTCTAGCTTAGGGAGACTTCGCTTCTCCCAGAAGGCACCTGGAATATGCAAATTAGCCTCCTGAAGCTTGAATCCCTGGTTTGGTGATGCTTTCGAAGCAGCTGGTCCCGGCTGTAGCCAACGATCTTCTAGCTTAGGGAGACTTCGCTTCTCCCAGAAGGCACCTGGAATATGCAAATTAGCCTCCTGAAGCTTGAATCCCTGGTCAATCTTTATTTTTATATAGCGCTAACATATTACGCAGCGCTTTACAGTTTGCACACATTTTCATCGCTGTCCCCGTTGGGGCTCACAGTCTAAATTCCCTATCAGTATGTCTTTGGAATGTGGGAGGAAACCGGAGTACCCGGAGGAAACCCACGCAAACACGGAGAGAACATACAAACTCTTTGCAGATGTTGTCCTTAGTGGGGCTTGAACCCAGGACTCCAGCGCTGCAAGGCTGCTGTGCTAACCACTGCGCCACCGTGCTGCCCTACTGCGCCACCGTGCTGCCCTGTATTGACAGTGTATTCGGGATGGAATCCTGCGTTGTCCCAGCGATCAGTGATGGATGTCCACTTTGGGATCATATCGTCAAGTCTGCAGTCAGGAAAATAATGAACACCAAGAGCGGCGCTAATTAAAAAAGTAAAGAATGAGTCATTAGGAGGATGATTCATGGAACTCAGAGGAAGGCGGACGATAAATGTGGCCCCGGCCATTAATAACTCTGCTCCATCTATTAGAGGTCCTGGGGGGCAGTGAAGGGTCCTAGGTGGCCCCCGGAGGCTCCATGGCTGCATTCAATGTATCTGATCTTGTTTCCACTTTCAAAACTTACCACTTACAAAAACACAGATTTTTTTTTTTCACCCGCTGCCAGTTTTCTGCATCAAAATACCTAAAAGCAACGTGTTCTTATTACTGCAATGAAGAGAAGAATACAGGAAAGGATAAAAAGCACAAATCAGGGTCTTATCTAAGGCTAACAGAACATGCCCAATGGTGCACACAGCCAGTGATGAAGTTTGAAGCTGCTGCAGACCCACGAGATAAAAAAAACGGAAACCAATGGGTTAATCTGCGCTGTGATATCGTGATTTGTCCTGATGATGAACTCATAAAACGTTGAAATGCGTTGACGAATAAACCGCCCGCACTTGGATTCAGCATCACTTCAACGTCGGATTAACCATTTTTGCATCGTTTTATCACAATGTTGCTGCGAAAACTTTCCCCTTTTTGTAATGCGTTTGTGGGATTCTGCTCTACAAAACACTTAGGGTACGGCCGGGAGCGCAGCGCCATGAGATCCAGAGAGAAAACTGTCTGCATCTTACTGCTGTTTAGAAGGTGAAAAGTGAGATTTCTGTTCTTACATCGCCTGCAAATCTGTGCTGGTTCCTAGCGGCGTGGATCACTTCATCCACCCAAAATGCCACCTAATAACTTATATCGTGAGCGATGATACAATATTATGATACAAATTGTGCAAATATTTCTCACTCTGCTAGCAAACAGTAGAGCTCCTACTTAGGTTTCAGGGGTCCTCGTCTTCCTCAAGTGTAGCTATTGGTGTGCCCTCGTTTATAGGGGCACTATGGGAGGATTGCCCCAGTGTTATCATGGTGGCAGGTGGTGTGCCCTTGTTCTGGGGGGCACTATGGGAAGATTGCCCTAGTGTTATCATGATGGCAGGTGGTGTGCCCTTGTTCTGGGGGGCACTATGGGAGGATTGCCCCAGTGTTATCATGGTGGCAGGTGGTGTGCCCTGTTCTGGGGGGCACTATGGGAGGATTGCCCCAGTGTTATCATGGTGCCCCAGTGTTATCTCGGTGACAGGTGGTGTGCCCTCATTCAGGGGGGCACTATGGAGGATTGCCCCAGTGTTATCATGGTGGCAGGTGGTGTGCCCTTATTCTGGGGGGCACTATGGGAGGATTGCCCCAGTATTATGGTGGCAGGCGGTGTGCTCTTGTTCAGGGGGATACTATGGGAGGATTGCCCCAGTTTATCATGGTGGCAGGTGGTGTGCCCTTGTTCTGGGGGGCACTATGGGAGGATTGCCCCAGTGTTATCATGGTGGCAGGTGGTGTGCCCTTGTTCTGGGGGGCACTATGGGAGGATTGCCCCAGTGTTATCATGGTGGCAGGTGGTGTGCCCTTGTTCTGGGGGGCACTATGGGAGGATTGCCCCAGTATTATGGTGGCAGGTGGTGTGCCCTTGTTCTGGGGGGCACTATGGGAGGATTGCCCCAGTGTTATCATGCTGGCAGGTGGTGTGCCCTTATTATGGGGGCACTATGGGAGGATTGCCGCAGTGTTATCATGGTGGCACTCTCACTGTCCACAGTAGATGTTTTCTTCTTTCGGTCGTGTGAGGTCAGTGTGTGCATTGTAGGTGAACAGTACAATGAATCTCGTCCTCATCTGGAGGAGCCGCCATCAGCTAAGTGAGGACATGTTTTTCCATCGCTCTTAGCATTTCTATCCTGCAGAAAGCTCACGTTGGAGCAGCCGCACCGTAATGACCTTATAATAGACGCATTTACTCGTACGTTTTGGGCGTCCATTAATGTAATTGCCCAATGCAGTAATTCATTTGTACCTTGGAAAGCAAGCTCCGCTCTCTGCACATTATATCCATGCTGGCATGTAGATGGTGCAGAGTTTGTCCAGCTTATAACATGAGGACAGAAGAACAAAGTCATGAAATGGCCGTATATGCGTTGCATCTGTCTATATCGGCTGTAAATGCTATTATTGAGAAGTGGAAGCATCTTGGAGTGACCGCCATGGGGACGTAAACCGTGCCAACCTTCCTATGTGTCAAAGCACATTGTGCATTAAAAATTACCTAGAATCTGTTGGATCATTCAGTCTGAAAGTGCTATCAGCACAAGAAGTGTGTGCAGGAGGTTCATGGTGGAAAAGCTGCACATGAGCCTAAGACCAGCATGCACAATGCCAGACAGCTGCTGGATAGGTGTTAAGTACAGACTGTGGAGACCTGGGTGTCGTAACCAGTGCCTTCCCCCCTCCCATCAATCCCGTAATGAAACACACACAGTCCTAGGTGGGTTGAACAGGTCGGTCACAGTTTATTAATTAAATAATCGGAGAAAGGGCAATTACATATCGTAACGAGCGGCTCGCGCCGAGCTCCTGTCAGTGATCGACAGGGGAATTGGCCCAACGAGCGGTTACGACCTTTGCCCTCCTCCGCTTTTTCCGCTGTGACTTAATAAAGGTTACCAGGGTTAGTTATAACAACATACGTAATAAAATTTTTTTTTTTTTTTTTTTTAAATCTTATAACATAATTCACACATTTACATTCTCCTGTGGGTTAGTTTAATCATTAGCCTTTAAAAGGGAGGGTGGGTGGGACAAAAGCTTCCAGGTGTCCTGCCGAGAGTGAAAGAGAAAGTTCCTGGCCAGACACCTGGATTTAACCCCTGTAGGAGTGGCCGTAGGACCCCTCCCCTCTAGTGCCCACTGGCCGGCTGGGGGTCTTCCAATTAGTGCATCACTAAGGGGGAGTGATGCTAGGGGGGAACTGGCACAGACATTCTTTTCGTGCAGCTCTCTGTGTGCTCCCCAGTCAGAGACGCGTTCCTTATTCAGTACCGCGTCTGCCATTGTACTGGACTCACTACCTGCAGTCTAATAGATGAATAGCGATTTAGCAGACGCCCGGGGAACACTGCCCTCAAGAACGTAGAGTGGTGCAAACACAAGAGCAGTTACCCCCAAATGCAAATTTGTTAGTGGCACCAAATTTCTAGCCCCCAGTCAAATGACCTGCGCCTGGGGACTACACAGAGCAGCTATCTTGCTTCTTCTTACACTGCAAGCAGTGCTGTGAATTCCTAGTTCCCCCGGTGGCCAGTGAGCAGAGTGAAGCAGCAGATGCTTTGTACTGCTGCCGCCAGTGCCCATACAGAGTGCAGCAGTTGAGATGTCAGTCTTTGGTTGCTCTGCACAAGCAGCGGCCGAGAAGGAAGTGTTCAGTGTAAGGAGGAGCGTGCACACATTCAGCACTTCATTATGCTGAGCGTGGCCACCTCGGTTCCTGCCCATGCAGAGCACAGCAGCCCATAACCAAGGCACCGTAACTGCTGCACTCCGAATGTTACTCAGGAGGATCAAGATTGCAATCTGTGGAAGGAAGCGATGGACGTCATGGGCCTATTCAGAATGAAAAATGGACTGGTGGAAAGGGACTTAGGGAGTCATTGTGGGCCACGGATTAGGGGCCCCAGGCGATGATAACTCACACTGTGCCATGATTTACAGGGATCATCATCTTGGTTCCAGTGATGGGAAACCTTAATCTTCAGCATAAGACATTGCAGACAATTTTAGCTTCAGCCTTGTAGGAACAGTTTGGTGAAGACCCTCATCTGCCCCCATGGCGGTGCCCAATGCACAAGCTCCATACAGACATGGAGGAGAGACCATGAGCGGCCACTCAGAGCCCCGACCTCAGCCCCATCCATTATGTCAATTGATAGCCCTAATTGCTAAAATCCAGTCCCACAATTTCGGCACTGACACCCCATTTTGGAAAGTTTTCCAGAACAACGGTTGCTGTTATTCTGCATAAAGGGCTCAAACTCCATGTTAAATCCCTATTTATTCCAATGAGATGTCCGACACGCTCATTATGGGGGTCACATACTTTTGCATGTATAGTGCAGATTTGTAGGTGCAGTGATCTGGTTGGAGCCTCTAACACACATCTTGTCTTCTCCAATGAGATGTGAACGTTGCCTCGAAGACCTGACCGGTTGTGAGTTTCCACCTGAAGGGATAATTCTGCTGAGAGAAGGTGACAGAAGGGTAACGATAACGGCAGCTGTCCCCCTCCCCCACCAATCAGGAATGAATGGAAACAATACAGCGCTGCCGCGTTCTGACGGATATGTAAATTCTGAGCATTGAAATGTTATCGTCACCAATCAAACTCATTCCATGCGACGGCTCGGAAGAGTAATGTCATGTTCCTGCACTCATTAGGCCCCAATGATGGAGCGTGGAATAAATCCGTTCTGTCACCAGGACATTAGTGAGGCGGCTTGTCCCACTCTGCCTACACGACAGCCGGTTAATGAGACATCGCTCTGGGGTTATGGGCAGGCACGGGGATGTAGCAGAGCTGAGTGTGTCACCTACTCCGCATTGTTGTGCGCATGATGACGCTACAATGCGGCATTATTTGTCAATCTTCAGATAACTCCATATCGTCTACATTGTGCCGGATGACAAACTCCTCTCTGCTGCAAGTAATAATCCTGGTGCCGCTACTAGTTCACATTAAAGGGGAATGACAAAGGCTACAGCATCGCTTCATGAGACCTCTGAGATCCCAGCCAGTCCCGAAAATGAATACTTGTAATAGATGAGCCCCGTGCACCACTCTGTTGTCTGTGCACACTTGGTGCAACCCTCCAGTACAGAGTAATCCAGGACCCAGGGCACCAGACATCCTCCAATGCAGAGAAATCCCAGAACCAGGGCACCAGACATCCTCCAATACAGAGTAATCCAGGAACCAGGGCACCAGACGTCCTCCAATACAGAGTAATCCAGGAACCAGGGCACCAGACATCCTCCAATGCAGAGAAATCCCAGAACCAGGGCACCAGACATCCTCCAATACAGAGAAATCCCGGAACCAGGGCACCAGACGTCCTCCAATACAGAGTAATCCAGGAACCAGAGCACCAGACATCCTCCAATGCAGAGACATCCCAGAACCAGGGCACCAGACATCCTCCAATGCAGAGAAATCCCAGAACCAGGGCACCAGACGTCCTCCAATACAGAGAAATCCCAGAACCAGGGCACCAGACATCCTCCAATACAGAGAAATCCAGGAACCAGGGCACCAGACATCCTCCAATACAGAGAAATCCCGGAACCAGGGCACCAGACATCCTCCAATACAGAGAAATCCCAGAACCAGGGCACCAGACATCCTCCAATACAGAGTAATCCAGGAACCAGGGCACCAGACGTCCTCCAATACAGAGAAATCCAGGAACCAGGGCACCAGACATCCTCCAATACAGAGTAATCCAGGAACCAGGGCACCAGACATCCTCCAATACAGAGAAATCCCAGAACCAGGGCACCAGACATCCTCCAATACAGAGAAATCCCAGAACCAGGGCACCAGACATCCTCCAATACAGAGAAATCCCAGAACCAGGGCACCAGACATCCTCCAATGCAGAGAAATCCCAGAACCAGGGCACCAGACATCCTCCAATACAGAGAAATCCAGGAACCAGGGCACCAGACATCCTCCAATACAGAGAAATCCCGGAACCAGGGCACCAGACATCCTCCAATACAGAGAAATCCCAGAACCAGGGCACCAGACATCCTCCAATACAGAGTAATCCAGGAACCAGAGCACCAGACGTCCTCCAGTACAGAGTAATCCAGGAACCAGGGCACCAGACGTCCTCCAATACAGAGAAATCCCAGAACCAGGGCACCAGACGTCCTCCAATACAGAGAAATCCCAGAACCAGGGCACCAGACATCCTCCAATACAGAGAAATCCAGGAACCAGTCGGACAGACCATCAGCAGATTTGGCTTTCAGTACCATCTTTATGCTGATGACACACAACTATACACGTCATCCCCTGACCTTACCCCCGCTGTACTACAGAACGCCACTGACTGTCTGTCCGCAGTCTCTGACATCATGTCCGCTCTCTATGTGAAACTCAACCTCTCCAAAACTGAACTTCTTCTGCTCCCGCCGTCTACTAACCTCCCTAAATCTGACATTTCCCTCTCCGTGGGTGGCACCATAATAACACCCCGGCAGCAGGCGCGCTGTCTGGGTGTTATGTTTGACTCCGATCTCTCCTTCACCTCCCATATACAATCTCTTGCCCGCTCGTGCCGCTTACACCTAAAGAACATCTCTAGAATCCGCCCTTTTCACACCATGGAGACAGCTGAAACCTTCACTGTCGCCCTGATCCACTCCCGCCTGGACTACTGTAACGCTCTATTAATTGGCCTCCCCCTCACTCGACTTTCCCCTCTCCAGTCCATCCTTAATGCAGCAGCCAGGGTCATCCATCTGGCTAGTCATTACTCGGACACGTCCGCTCTTCGCCAGTCGTTACACTGGCTGCCCATTCATTACAGGATACAATTCAAAGTACTTGTTCTCACCCACAAAGCTCTCCACAGTGCGGCCCCCCTTACATCTCCTCCCTCATTTCTGTCTATCGGCCTAACTGACCTCTGCACTCTGCAAATGACCTTCGACTAACCTCTGCACTAATCCGTACCTCCCACTCCCGACTCCAAGACTTCTCCCGCGCTGCGCCAATCCTCTGGAATGCTCTACCTCAAGATATTAGGACCATCCATAATTTGCATAGTTTTAGGCGCTCGCTCAAAACACATTTGTTCAGAGCGGCCAATCACGTTCCCTAATCAAAGTCATTTTATGTATAACTGTGTATGTGTGGCCCATTCACTATCTGAGAATAACCCTCCATCAAACTCCACCGCACCCAACAGCACCACAAACACTGGGTGGTGAGCAGCTCATACAGCCTTTATCTATCCCTCACTCCCTCAAGATGGCTGGACCATCATTATAAATACATCATTGTAAATACACCCCTGTACTTTGTATCTCCCCCACCTCATTGTAGATTGTGAGCTCCCACGAGCAGGGGCGGCTTATTGTGCTTTAATTGTATTATCTTTAACGTTGTTACTTATGACTTGGGTATGAACCTCTGAATTGTAAAGCGCTGCAGAATATGATGGAGCTAATAAAGATTATTATTATTTTTATTATTTTTGTCTGAAACCCGGACCCATAATCCATGCCAATTTAAAAAAAAAAAAAAACCTGTAAGCACTAGCCATGCTGGAGCCTACTTCTCTGGGGCTTACATCACTGAGGCCTGCCACCTCGGTGACACATACCTCCCATCCAGGATGTGTCCAGCTACAACCTTACACACGTTACACCACTGAGACATCTCAGCATAATACAATTTGCAGCCTGTCCTGTAGCCATCAGGTCTGTGTGGTCCCCAGTGTTTACACTACTGAGCAGCTCGGTGTGGCTGTGACTGTTCTGTGAGTGACAGCTCTGCCATGAAGACACCATTTCTTTTATGCTATATCCCGGTATTGGGCAACCATTGCTTTATTCTCCCGATTCATCAATTGAGACATTGTAAAAAGTCACAAAATTTTGCTGAAGTTCACGCCGGTACCCCCCGCTTTTGAGCATTTTGGTGCAATATTTTGCAACTTTCAGCACCAAAATTAGCAAAAACAGTTCAAGACCATTTTTTACTTAAGGATTGCATGCACCATTTTGAACAATTTGGTGCCAAAATTGACAACTAATACCACAAGACAAAAAAAGGAAAGTGACTTAGGAAAAAAAAAGAAAAGAAAATTATGAAATTTAGAACTGATCTGCAATAGCACAGACAAACTGTAGACAGGTGTGGCGCTGTTTTTAGACTAAATCAAGTATGTTTCCATGATCTCTCCTACCCCATTAAATACTTATATTTCATAGTCGAATCACACAAATAAAAAAATACAGAATTCCCGACGAGACGTCTCATTTCGAAGCGCCGTCTGTCCAATCATCCGCTTTGTGTTTTGAGTATTTCGGGATAATCAGCACAAAGAGATACAATAACAGTAGTAATCATGATAATCAGGAGCCGCAATTTTATATAATGGGCTGAAATACAGCGGACGCTTGGCGAACAAAACCGAGTCGGTGCTCAGCGGATTATTCCCGGACACTGAGGACTGGAGGGAAAATAAAAGACGTGCGCTTTATTACAGGAACTTTAAGAAATGCGACTGCGTTATTAATCTAAAGGAGTTCAAATCCCTGCGCTGATTAATTTAGTGACGGATTTATACGGTGATCAGGGCTGAGCTGCCAAATACAAGCCCACCGCATGGAAATGATGAGAAATATCAGGGTCCTCGGATTTCTACCTGGGGGGGGGGATTCTCTACATACTGAAATACAGCCGATACTAAACTACTTCTGTAAGATCCACAGCGCCCCCCAGTGCTGGCTGCAGGCGGCGACAATCTTATCACTGCAAGGATTTATTATTAACTTTATCAACTGTATTATTATACAAGTGACGGACTTATATAGAAACATTCCAGCAACGGGAATTCCATTTATTATGACTTCTGATAAGTTTATCCTTACATATGTAGAATTAAGTAATATGTAACTGTCACATGCAATATATTATCTATATACATAATTGTCTAAGGGTCACTTCCGTCTGTCTCTCTGTCCTTCTGTCACGGTTATTCGTTCGCTGATTGGTCTCGGCAGCTGCCTGTCATGGCTGCCGCGACCAATCAGCGACGGCCACAGTCCGATTAGTCCCTCCCCTACTCCCCTGCAGTCAGTGCCCGGCGCCCGCTCCATACTCCCCTCCAGTCACCGCTCACACAGGGTTAATGGCAGTGGTAGCGGCCCGCGGTGTAACGCACTCCGTTACCGCTGCTATTAACCCTGTGTGTCCCCAACTATTTACTATTGATGTTACCTATCCAGCACCAATAGTAAAAATATGTCCTGTTATAAATAATTTAAAAAAAATATCCCAGAACCAGGGCGGGACCGCTCCATTGCAAGCGGCAGCTTCCGGTCTCGTCCTAGGGCTGGTGTGCGACAAGGACCTGCCGTGACATCACGGTCATGTGACCGCGACGTCATCATAGGTCCTGCTCACACCAGCCCTGGGACCGGAAGCTGCCGCTTGCAATGGAGCGGTCCCGGGAGTTTGGCGAGGGGCGGCGGAGGGTGAGTATAGCAGGACTTCCAACGGGCCTTCAGAAGGTGAGTATATGTTTTTGCTTTTTTTAAGTCTCTATACTACGTGGCTCTGTGCTGGCCAATATACTATGTGACTGGGCAATATACTACATGACTGGGCAATATACTACATGACTGGGCAATATACTACATGACTGGGCAATATACTACATGACTGGGCAATATACTACGTGGCTGGGCAATATACTACATGACTGGGCAATATACTACGTGGCTGGGCAATATACTACGTGACTGGGCAATATACTACGTGACTGGGCAATATACTACATGACTGGGCAATATACTACGTGGCTGGGCAATATACTATGTGGCTGGGCAATATACTACGTGACTGGGCAATATACTACATGACTGGGCAATATACTACATGACTGGGCAATATACTACGTGGCTGGGCAATATACTACGTGGCTGGGCAATATACTACGTGGCTGGGCAATATACTACGTGACCGGGCAATATACTACATGACTGGGCAATATACTACATGACTGGGCAATATACTACGTGGCTGGGCAATATACTACGTGGCAGGGCAATATACTACGTGACCGGGCAATATACTACATGACTGGGCAATATACTACGTGGCTGGGCAATATACTACGTAGCTGGGCAATATACTACGTGACTGGGCAATATACTACATGACTGGGCAATATACTACATGACTGGGCAATATACTACATAACTGGGCAATATACTACGTGACCGGGCAATATACTACATGACTGGGCAATATACTACATGACTGGGCAATATACTACATGACTGGGCAATATACTACATGACTGGGCAATATACTACATAACTGGGCAATATACTACGTGACTGGGCAATATACTACGTGGCTGGGCAATATACCGTACTACGTGGGCTGTGCTATATACTATGTGGCTGGGCAATATACTACGTGGCTCTGTGCTGTATACTACGTCACTGGGCAATATACTACGTGGACATGCATATTCTAGAATACCCGATGCGTTAGAATCGGGCCACCATCTAGTAGTAGTTATTTTCTTGAACATAGGAGCAGTATTATAGTAGTTATATTCTTGTACATAGGGGGCAGTATTATAGTAGTTATATTCTTGTACATAGGAGCAGTATTACAGTAGTTATATTCTTGTACATAGGGGCTGTATTATAGTAGTTATATTCTTGTACATAGGGGGCAGTATTATAGTAGTTATATTCTTGTACATAGGAGCAGTATTATAGTAGTTATATTATTGTACATAGGGGCAGTATTATAGTAGTTATATTCTTGTACATAGGAGCAGTATTATAGTAGTTATATTCTTGTATATAGGGGCAGTATTATAGTAGTTATATTCTTGTACATAGGGGCAGTATTATAGTAGTTATATTCTTGTACATAGGGGCAGTATTATAGTAGTTATATTCTTGTACATAGGGGGCAGTATTATAGTAGTTATATTCTTGTACATAGGGGCAGTATTATAGTAGTTATATTCTTGTACATATGAGCAGTATTATAGTAGTTATATTCTTGTACATAGGGGGCAGTATTATAGTAGTTATATTCTTGTACATAGGGGTAGTATTATAGTAGTTATATTCTTGTACATAGGAGCAGTATTATAGTAGTTATATTCTTGTACATAGGTGCAGTATTATAGTAGTTATATTCTTGTACATAGGGGCTGTATTATAGTAGTTATATTCTTGTACATAGGTGCAGTATTATAGTAGTTATATTCTTGTACATAGGGGTAGTATTATAGTAGTTATATTCTTGTACATAGGGGCAGTATTATAGTAGTTATATTATTGTATCTATGGGCAGTTTTATCTATCTATATATATAATTGTCAAAGGGTTTTTCCGTCTGTCTGTCTGTCTGTCTTTCTGTCTGTCTGTCTGTCTGTCCTGGAAATCCCACGTCTCTGATTGGTCGAGGCCGCCAGGCTTCGACCAATCAGAGACCGGCACAGCATCGACGCAGAAATCCCGCGTCTCTGATTGGTCGAGGCCACCAGGCCTCGACCAATCAGGGACGGGCACAGCGACGATGATGTCATAATGGTTGCCATGGCGACAATGATGTCATAAAGGTTGCCTCGACCAATCAGCGACGGGCACAGCGATGATGATGTCATAATGGTTGCCATGGCGACGATGATGTCATAAAGGTTGCCTCGACCAATCAGCGACGGGCACAGTCTGCCGTGAATTCTGGAATCATCATTGTCCATATACTACAGGGACATGCATATTCTAGAATACCCGATGCGTTAGAATCGGGCCACAATCTAGTATATATATAATTGTCTAAGCGTTTTTCCGTCTGTCTGTCTGTCTGTCTGTCTGTCCTGGAAATCCCGCGTCTCTGATTGGTCGAGGCCGCCAGGCCTCGACCAATCAGCGACGGGCACAGCATGGCGACGATGATGTCATAAAGGTTGCCTCGACCAATCAGCCACGGGCACAGTATCGATGTAGATGTCATAATGGTTGCCATGGCGACGATGGTGGCATAAAGGTTGCCTCGACCAATCAGCGACGGGCACAGTCTGCCGCGAATTCTGGAATAATCATTGTCCATATATTACGGTGACATGCATATTCTAGAATACCCGATGGCATGCGTTAGAATCGGGCCACAATCTAGTAGTAGTTATATTCTTCTACATAGCGGCAGTATTATAGTAGTTATATTCTTGTACAGAGGAGCAGTATTATAGTAGTTATATTCTTGTACATAGGAGCAGTATTATAGTAGTTATATCCTTGTACATAGGGGCAGTATTATAGTAGTTATATTCTTGTACATAGGAGCAGTATTATAGTAGTTATATTCTTGTACATAGGAGCAGTATTATAGTAGTTATATTCTTGTACATAGGAGCAGTATTATAGTAGTTATATTCTTGTAAATAGGAGCAGTATTATAGTAGTTATATTCTTGTAAATAGGAGCAGTATTATAGTAGTTATATTCTTGTACATAGGAGCAGTATTATAGTAGTTATATTCTTGTACATAGGAGCAGTATTATAGTAGTTATATTCTTGTACATAGGAGCAGTATTATAGTAGTTATATTCTTGTACATAGGAGCAGTATTATAGTAGTTATATTCTTGTAAATAGGAGCAGTATTATAGTAGTTATATTCATGTACATAGGAGCAGTATTATAGTAGTTATATTCTTGTACATAGGAGCAGTATTATAGTAGTTATATTCTTGTACATAGGGGCAGTATTATAGTAGTTATATTCTTGTACATAGGAGCAGTATTATAGTAGTTATATTCTTGTACATAGGAGCAGTATTATAGTAGTTATATTCTTGTACATAGGAGCAGTATTATAGTAGTTATATTCTTGTAAATAGGAGCAGTATTATAGTAGTTATATTCATGTACATAGGAGCAGTATTATAGTAGTTATATTCTTGTACATAGGAGCAGTATTATAGTAGTTATATTCTTGTAAATAGGAGCAGTATTATAGTAGTTATATTCATGTACATAGGGGCAGTATTATAGTAGTTATATTCTTGTACATAGGGGCAGTATTATAGTAGTTATATTCTTGTACATAAGAATAAATAAGAAATAAGAAATAAAAGATAAGAATAATATTACAGCTGCTATTTTTTATGTCATCCATCATCATTTGTTAAGAAATATTAGCATGACTCGTATAATTATTATTCCTTTCATTATGACTCTAAATCCCATGACACATCATCATTGTAGATCTCTGCTAGAGTTTATACAACACATGAGATGTGTATGCCAAGACTTTATCCTCCCCACCACTGTGGTGCAGGCGGAGCAGGTGGTCTCTCAGCATTACCTTCCTTTTAACAACTTTTCATCTCTCATTTACATTACACTCACATTACACATTCACTGCAGTGCAGAAAGCATTAAATGGCATCTTAGTGCACCAGATACAATCAGAAAGAAACTAGAATACTTAATCTGCATACTATTTTTGTGACTAATTTTGGTAAGTTACAAGAAAAAAAAAACATAAATAAAAATATGTTACTGTAAAAGTATTGTACATAGCAGAAGCCATTGCGTATTGATCCTTAATTACATCCTGTATTACACCCCAGAGCTGCACTCACTATTCTGCTGGTGCAGTCACTGTGTACATACATTACATTACTGATCCTGAGTTACATCCTGTATTATACCCCAGAGCTGCACTCACTATTCTGCTGGTGCAGTCACTGTGTACATACATTACATTACTGATCCTGAGTTACCTCCTGTATTATACTCCAGAGCTGCACTCACTATTCTGCTGGTGCAGTCACTGTGTACATACATTACATTACTGATCCTGAGTTACGTCCTGTATTATACTCCAGAGCTGCACTCACTATTCTGCTGGTGCAGTCACTGTGTACATACATTACATTACTGATCCTGAGTTACATCCTGTATTATACCCCAGAGCTGCACTCACTATTCTGCTGGTGCAGTCACTGTGTACATACATTACATTACTGATCCTGAGTTACCTCCTGTATTATACTCCAGAGCTGCACTCACTATTCTGCTGGTGCAGTCACTGTGTACATACATTACATTACTGATCCTGAGTTACGTCCTGTATTATACTCCAGAGCTGCACTCACTATTCTGCTGGTGCAGTCACTGTGTACATACATTACTGATCCTGAGTTACATCCTGTATTATACCCCAGAGCTGCACTCACTATTCTGCTGGTGCAGTCACTGTGTACATACATTACATTACTGATCCTGAGTTACATCCTGTATTATACCCCAGAGCTGCACTCACTATTCTGCTGGTGCAGTCACTGTGTACATACATTACATTACTGATCCTGAGTTACGTCCTGTATTATACTCCAGAGCTGCACTCACTATTCTGCTGGTGCAGTCACTGTGTACATACATTACTGATCCTGAGTTACATCCTGTATTATACCCCAGAGCTGCACTCACTATTCTGCTGGTGCAGTCACTGTGTACATACATTACATTACTGATCCTGAGTTACATCCTGTATTATACCCCAGAGCTGCACTCACTATTCTGCTGGTGCAGTCACTGTGTACATACATTACTGATCCTGAGTTACATCCTGTATTATACCCCAGAGCTGCACTCACTATTCTGCTGGTGCAGTCACTGTGTACATACATTACATTACTGATCCTGAGTTACATCCTGTATTATAACCCAGAGCTGCACTCACTATTCTGCTGGTGCAGTCACTGTGTACATACATTACATTACTGATCCTGAGTTACGTCCTGTATTATACTCCAGAGCTGCACTCACTATTCTGCTGGTGCAGTCACTGTGTACATACATTACTGATCCTGAGTTACATCCTGTATTATACCCCAGAGCTGCACTCACTATTCTGCTGGTGCAGTCACTGTGTACATACATTACATTACTGATCCTGAGTTACATCCTGTATTATACCCCAGAGCTGCACTCACTATTCTGCTGGTGCAGTCACTGTGTACATACATTACATTACTGATCCTGAGTTACATCCTGTATTATACCCCAGAGCTGCACTCACTATTCTGCTGGTGCAGTCACTGTGTACATACATTACATTACTGATCCTGAGTTACATCCTGTATTATACCCCAGAGCTGCACTCACTGTTCTGCTGGTGCAGTCACTGTGTACATACATTACATTACTGATCCTGAGTTACATCCTGTATTATACTCCAGAGCTGCACTCACTATTCTGCTGGTGCAGTCACTGTGTACATACATTACATTACTGATCCTGAGTTACATCCTGTATTATACTCCAGAGCTGCACTCATTATTCTGCTGGTGCAGTCACTGTGTACATACATTACATTACTGATCCTGAGTTACATCCTGTATTATACTCCAGAGCTGCACTCACTATTCTGCTGGTGCAGTCACTGTGTACATACATTACATTACTGATCCTGAGTTACATCCTGTAGATCTTTTATTATAAAAATGAAAAACATAACAATAATAATAGCAGAAAACATAACAAAAATATTAGCCAGAAAATAATCAGTATACTGAACACTGGTCCAGCCGCTCATTCTCTCCTCTCACACATATTATACAGTATATACAGAATAACTACTTTGACCTTCTGGTTCGGTCACCAAACAAAAATAACAAATAAAATAAACAATGGCAAACAAAAACTATATACATGAACTTTTTTTTTTAAATAAAATAACTACAAATATATACAATACTAAGATATCCTCCATTCCCAACCCCCCGCACTGACCTGAGAGCTGGTCCTGCGTCTCATGCCTCAGTCCAGGTCCAATGTCCATAGGCCAGATCAGGCAGTGCCAGTTTTCCCCCAAACAACCCAGTGTCCCATAGTCCCACAAGATAATCCCACCTCCCCCCTTTTCCCACCACCCAACCTAACACCTACACCCAAATCTATATCCCTATATACAATATATGCATTATATACAGCAGCACACACCACAATAATTACAAATCACGAAGCCCAAGTTCGGCGCCTGCAGCCCTACATCACTGTATAATGATCAAACAAAACAAAAATCTACAGTGTCAGCAGCAGCCCACCACCAGGAAAGGAGATGACCAGACTAGGGCACACTAAAAGAAAAACCCCTCCAGAGGAGAGCGGCCCTCCGTGCGCCCAGTCTCCCATACTCCAGAGAGCGCACCTTCACCAGGTCACCGAGTATGGTCCTAAACACATCTTCCACTGGGAGGATTTTTCGTTGCGTCGATACTAAGCACCGTGCGTTCCACGTGTGATACCTAACCACTGCGCTAACTAGAAATAAGGTGCAGCGGTCCCGACCACCAAGGTCTCCGAATGCTCCATAGGCCCATTCCGCATAGGAGAGACCGGCCAGCCGAGACCAGCCAATGAAGGCGCCCACCCTGTTGTACACCTCTGTGTTGAAGGGACAATGAAGCAGGAAGTGGTCCATGCTTTCCAGCAAGGTACCACAATGCTCCCGAGGACAATTCCTGTCCTCAGAGCTCCTACACTTCAGATTGTCCCTCACACACAGTTTCCCATGGAAGCAGCGCCAAGCTAAGTCCCAAAACTTCGAGGGGATCCTGATAGAATTCAAAAGATGCAAACCCACCCCAAGATCCCGACTTGGGCAGTCCCTGAGCGCCAGAGGCCTCTGGAAATGGGCCAACAGAACCCTATTGTCAAGGAGTTTCCTTGGCAGAGTCCTGATCTCCCACACTCCCAGACCCCACCGACGAATTACCTTCAGAACCAAGGTAGCGTAAGCCGGAAGATGTCCATGCGGTGTGCGAAGATCCTTCACTTGCCCTCCTGTCTCCCATTCCTGGAAGAAAGGCTGAAACCATCCCCTACAGGAGAATACCCACGGAGGAGCCCTCTCTTTCCAGAGGTTTGCGATATTGATCTTAATGAAGGTATCCACAAGGAATACCACAGGGTTGACCATACCCAACCCTCCTAGTCTCCTCGTACGGTAAGTAACCTCCCTCTTGACCAGGTTCAGTCTATTCCCCCATAACAGTTGGAAGAACAAACTGTAGACCCGAGTCCAGAGAGATTCCGGCAAGATGCATACACTGCCAAGATAAATCAGTAAAGGGAGCAGGTAAGTTTTGATCAGGTTTACCCTTTCCCTTAGGGTCAAAGACCAACCCTTCCATTGGTTCACCTTCTGAGTGGCGATCTCTAGCCTGCTGTCCCAATTTTGTTTGGGGTAATCCCCCTGGCCAAATTCGATGCCAAGGACTTTTGCAGAGACTTTGGGTCCCGGAAGGATGTCCGGGAGATCAAAACCAGGATCTCCTCCTCCCAGCCAGAGACTCTCACACTTATCCCGGTTGATCTTGGACCCGGATGCCTCCGAGTAGCGATCTACCTCTGACATCAGCCACCCTGCCTCCTCATGAGAGGAAACAAACACAGTGACATCATCGGCATACGCCACCACCCTCAGAGTGGCTTCCGGTGCTGCCTGGTCCATCCCAATCCCGGCCAACGGTCCACGCTCCACCCTCCTAAGAAGAGGGTCAATCGCAAACACGTACAGCAGCGGGCTCAAGGGACAACCCTGGCGAACACCGGACCCAACCTCAAAAGAGCTGCCAATCCAACCATTCACAAGCGGGAAACTCTCTGCCCCACTGTACAAGGTCTTAAGCCAATCAACAAACCCCCCGGGCAGGCCATATCTCAGAAGGACGGACCAGAGGTACTCATGATTAACCCAATCAAACGCTTTTGCCTGGTCCAGTGACAGCATGTACCCCTTCCAGTGACCAGCCCTACCCTGCTCCACTGCCTCTCGGACACTGAGCACAGCACTAAATGTGCTGCGGCCTGGAACAGAGCAATGCTGGGCCCCCGAAAGGAGTCGGGGTGCAAATTTCACCAGCCGATTAAACAGCACCTTTGCCAGAACCTTCCTGTCTGCATTGAGAAGCGCTATGGGACGCCAGTTCCCAATGCAAGACGGGTCCTTACCCTTTGACAAGATGATCAGAGCAGACCTCCTCATTGACTTCGGCAGAGTGCCCGAGGAAAGACACTCATTGAATACCTCAGTCAAGAGGGGAACCAAAACGTCCTTAAGGGTCTTATAGAATTCAGATGTTAAGCCATCTGGACCAGGCGATTTTTTGGGGGCAAGCCCTTCAATCGCCAACTGAACTTCCTCTTCACTGATCATTTCTGTCAAAACGTCAAGAGAGGGGTCTACCCCTGGTTCGGGGACAGCTTCAGCCAGGAAAGCCGACATCTCATCCCAATCAAGATCCCTCTTCCCCAAGAGGTGCGAGTAGAAGGATCTGACAACCTCCAGGATCCCTGATCTGGATCGTCTCAGGGACCCCGCAGTGTCGACCAGTCCTGTAACTACTTTACTATTCACTGACATCCTGCAGTTTCTGTAAGGGTCGGGTGAGCGGTACTTCCCGTAATCCCTCTCAAAAACCAAAGATGCGTGTCTATCGTACTGACACCTCATAAGCAAAGATTTCACTCTGGAGATCTCCTCGCGGCTACCTCCAGTTGAGACAAGATGCTCGAGTTTCCTCCTCAGACCCTGATACAGACGGTACCTGTTCAGACTCCTGAGGCTCGAGAGCTGGCGGAAGAATCTTGCCACCCTTTCCTTAAACATCTCCCACCACTCTGACTTACTACTACAAAGATCCAGTAATGGTACCTGGCCCTGAAGAAATTCCTCAAAGGACTGTCTTATCTCCGCTTCTTCCAAGAGAGACGAATTGAGCCTCCAAAAGCCTCTTCCCATCCGGAGGGTCTCTGTCACATTCAGAGAAAACAAAATTAAACAGTGGTCGGAGAACTCCACCTCAACAACAGACACTGCTGAAGAGACAGCTTCCTCCTTTAAATAAAACCTATCTATTCTGGACCTACAGTTACCTCTATGATAGGTGAACCCCTCGTGGCCTGGGGTATGCCGAATGTGGACATCCACCAGGCGAGCCTCACTAGCTATACTATTAAGGGCGACGCTATCATAAGTCAGCTTGTCTCTGGAACCTCCTCTATCTCGGGGCCTCGTGACAGCATTGAAGTCCCCTCCAAAGACAACCTGCCGACTTGTAAAAAGGTAGGGCTTGATCCTCATAAAGAGACACTTCCAGTCCCACTTAGATTGGGGACCATAAATGTTGATGAGCCGGAGCTCTTGTCCCTTCATGAGGACATCTAAGATCAGGCACCTCCCCATTTCTAACTCAATAACCCGTCGGCATTCCACCGGTGCGGTAAAAAGGACCGCCACTCCGCTATACGGCTCGGCCGCAAGAGACCAATAGGAGGGCCCGAGTCTCCACTCCCTCTTAGCTTTAAACACATCTGCCATGTTTGGCAGCCTGGTCTCTTGCAAAAAGAAAATGTCAGCTTCAACCCGGCTGAGAAAATCAAAGGCCGCAAATCTAGCTGTATTTGACTTTATGCTGGCGACATTAATGGACGCCAGCGTCAACGGAGTGGGTACCGCCATCACTGGTGATTGAGTTAGATGGCTTTCTTTTTCCCACTCCCCTTATCCTCTGCCTCAGAGGAGGAATCCTTCCCCCTCTTTAATGACAATGAGGTATCCATACCCACGTGTTTTTTAATTTTTTCGTCCTCGTCTCCGGACTCTGGGCCAGTCCCTCCCTCCAAGGATCTTACATTCCCAGATGGAGGAGACTCGGTGTCCCCTGTGAGCCCCGCCGAAGCCAGAACCTCACCCTCAGCTTCCTCCTCAGAGGAAGAGATGTTTTCAAGGGCTTGGAACCGGTTAGAAAGACCAACCAGAGGGGAGTCGGTTTTTCCTTCCTTAGGTACCTTGGTCAGAGCGGGAGAAGATGTTTTATCTCCCTTCTTTCTCTTCTTTTTGGTGCCGAGCTTATGCTTGTCCTCTAGCCACTGCCTATTATCCTCATCCATACTTTCATAATGGGAGGACTCTGAGGCAGTGGCACTTTCCTCCCTGTGGATCCTCCTGACCTCCTCATCCAACTCATCATCCCTCGGGGCCTCAGCAGCAAGACTGGCATCCAGGACAGGGGCCGCCCCAGTAGTACGAGGCTCGCCCAGCTCCCTATCCTGTCTGCGCTTGTCTAGACGCCTTAGCTGTGCAGGCGTCTTTTTATTGCTTTTCTTCCTTGGCCCCTCAGCTCCCTCACCCCTGCTAGTCCCTTCCCCAGCAGAATCAGCCTCACGGCTTTCTCCCACCGGGGTCACGACTGCGTTAGCGAAGGAGCGAGGACAACGGCTGAATAGGTGACCTAACTCACCACACAGGTGACACCTAATCTCCACACAAGATGCAGCAAGATGGCCGATATCCCCACACAATGCACACTTCTGCACAGTGCAGTTTGCGCTGAAGTGTGTGGGGTCGCCGCACTTGTGACAGAGCTTCGGTTGCCCCTGGTAGAAGACCAGGATACGATCCCTACCCAGGAAGGCAGATGATGGTATGTGGGCAACCGTACCACCTGAACGCTTAAGTTTTACCATAAACGTCCAGGCCCCTGACCAGATACCAAACTCGTCACGGTTTTTCTTTGGCATTTCTACCACCTCTCCATACCGGCCAAGCCACGTCATGATGTCATAACAAGAAAGTGACTCGTTACAAGTCATCACGGTCACTTTCTTGACTTGGTTTTGGCGAGACACCACCTGAACGGCAAAGTCTCGCCAGCTGGGCTCATTTTTTGTCAACTCATAGTTCGTCCAGAAGAGCTCAAGCCCCTCCGGCTGAACAAAGCTGACATCAAAATTAGGTGTGGAATAGGGATGTATCAAGGCGTAGATGTCAATCGCACTGAAGCCCATCCTCAGCAGGAGCTCCACAACTTTAGACCTTGGAGGACACGCATCATTGCCCCTCCACTGAAGACTGACCACATTCCTACGCACACTACCCGGCCCAGCTGTTGGGAGGGACCACACTGTATCCCCCCCTCTTTGCTCTCGGAAGGCCCCGAGGCCATGCCTCTCTATCCAGAAGGATAGATCAACCTCTCGACCCTCTACTATTAGTGATCTCTCCCCCCTCTTTAGAGCCTCCAGGAGACGCCGTTGCAACATGCCGTCCCCAGAGCCCGGAGACGAGGAGGATGCCCTATTTCCCCCGGAGGTGACAGCGGCATAACTCCTGACAGGCGCTGCCACCACCGGGGGGGCAACCGGACCAGTGACCACATCCACACCAGCAGCATCACCATTACCCACCTCCATAACCCCCTCACCCTCTACCAAACCAGCAACCACACCACTAGACAAAGAGTTTTCTGCATCCATACCCACCACCACATTCACTCCTGCTGGACCAGTGACAACAGGGGGTGACACTTTGGCCTCCGCATCATCAGGCACAAGGGGCTGAGTCTCCTCCACAGAACTGGAGGTGACCTCACCCCTGGTTTTTTGTGTGCCCTCCGCATCATTAGTTAATATTTTCCGCTGCTTCATGGTTGCTACCAGTCGTCGTTGATCTTTAGCTGCTGTGGGGCACCGCTGATCCTTAGCATCAGGATCTTGTTGACCAGCGGCACCAACACAAAATAGGACTTTGGGAAGACCGGAATTCCCAGCCCCGGTAACCCCCTCACACTGCCGCCGCCCCTCAACTAAGTGATCAGCGGCAACAGTATTCAGGGGCACCGAGGCTACCGGAGCTGCCCCCGACACCGGGCCGCTCCCCCCTCCCACTGAGGAGCGGACCACAGTATCGTGGCCTGATCGTATGCCCGCCACCTGGCCGCCCTCACTGTCCAGCCTTTCGGCTGATGCACCTGCTGCTACGTCCCCGCTACTACAAGCAGAGACGGAGCTCTGCGCCTCATTACCGTGCTCTGTAATCTCCCCGCGCCTTTGCACCGGATCCACAGCAGAACCCGGGCTGGGCTGGGCAACGGGGCTTATACAGCGAGCTGACCCTGCAGCCGACTCAGGGGGTACAGGGAGGGGGGCATATACATAGCTTACCGCTTCCTGCAGCTTTGGCTTGGTGGTTTTCTTTGGCTTTTTCTTCTGGCCCCCAGGTGCCTCCTCTGGTAAATCATCACCAAGATGGAAGTTCTGAAGGCACACTGGGGACTCCAACAGCTTGATCTCTGCCATTAGCGCCCCTCCCTGGCCGATGTCACTGTCCTCCCCAGAGCCAGCAGAACTGCGACGAGATGTCATCGTCGCCTGTCCAGCAGGGAGCTCGCTGCACGTGGCCTCTGAGTGACTAAGAGGGCTGCCAGGTGGAGCTTTCTGCTGGTCATCCTCCTCCTCATCATCATCATCATCATCCACCTGGCACTCAGGCTGCAGCCCCATCTGCCTTTGCTCTCTGTTATCAGCCATTTCTCTGAATCTGTCTTCATTTATAAGCTTTTCTTTAAATGGTCCACTTTTTTCTCGAATAAATGCTTTTCTTACCTCCAGGTCATTAATTTCAAGCTTCAGAATCTTTACCTCCGCCTGGAATTGCGTCTTCCTGGGTCTGGAGGCGCCTGCAGCTTTAGCGCTTGTGCAGCGCAGCTCCTCCCGAAGCCTTCTCAAGGTCTTGCTAGCATCTTCATACTCACGAAGGTGGCTCATGACCCGGGAGGCATAGGTGGACACAGACTCCCGGGGTCTCTGCAGCGCCCAACCCTCCTCGGTGAGGTCGGCCTCACCTCCGTGAGCACTCAGCTTTCCTCCGGAAGGGCCGCCATCTTGCACGCTAGCAGGCTTGTCCTCCATGGAAGCCTTGCGGCTTCTCTGGGTCTCTGCAGACCTGGGGGGAGTAGGAGCCACATTGCTGCGACTCCTGGTGGAGCGTCTCACCCCCGAATCCTCTGATGTGCAGGCTGGTTGCTGGTTCCTTCTGCCCCCCGCCAGCCTGGTCCGGGAAGAAGAAGCCTGGGACTTGGCTCCTTCACTCATCCCAGGAAACCCACTCCCTCCCTGGGTAAGAGAGAGCAGGTCCCCGGGCGGAGAGATGGTGGTTCTCTGGAGCTCAGGAGCACACTGCAGGTTCAGCAGCGACCGCACCCACAATTAGCACAATGAGCAGCAGCTGAGCAGAGCTGCACCCACTATCCTGCTGGTGGAGTCACTGTGTACATACATTACTGATCCTGAGTTACATCCTGTATTATACTCCAGAGCTGCACTCACTATTCTGCTGGTGCAGTCAGTGTACATACATTACTGATCTTGAGTTACATCCTGTATTATACCCCAGAGCTGCGCTCACTATTCTGCTGGTGCAGTCACTGTGTACATACATTACATTACTGATCCTGAGTTACATCCTGTATTATACTCCAGAGCTGCTCTCACTATTCTGCTGGTGCAGTCACTGTGTACATATATTACATCCTGAGTTACATCCTGAGTTACATCCTGTATCTCTTTTTATTATAAAAGTACCAAACAAAACTTACAGGCAAAGCTTACAGACAAACTCAAAACAAATTATTTACAATCCCCAAAAAGTCCAATGTCCAGCAGATTTATACAAACAAAATGTTCCTCCATTTCATTAATACCCCCAGCAAGGGAAGAGACCTCAACCTATATCCTTTTTCCCCCTCATACACACATACCCACGCATTCATCCCTAGAAAAATAAACAAGTCGGCCAACTGCCCTAAACAAAGTTAATAGGCCACCTGGCCGAACTTAATCATATATTTTTATATATTTTTAAATTTTATATATATATATATATATATATTTTTTTTTTTTATAATTTTTTTTTTTTTTCCTCCTAAACTATACCACCACCATTCCCCCAAAGGTCCCACGAAAGTTTGTGGCCTATCACACCAGGTCCCACGAGAGTTTGTGGCCTATCACACCAGGTCCCACCAAAGTTTGTGGCCTTTCCTATACAGCAAGGTCCATAAAAGTTTATGGCCTTTTTTTCCTCTTCTTGGCATCCCGCCGGACGTCCATTCTCCAAAACCCATCCCCCCACCCCCCAAGAAACCCCCCACCCCACCTAAACTAAATCCCCCTACACGCATCATAATACACATGTAACATATATATACAACCTTATAATAACATATCAATAATAACATAATAATAATAACCACTACACACCTTAACCATGACCAAAGAACAGGCCCAAGTTCAATGCTTGCAAGCCCTATACCCAGGTTACCAATTACAAAACAAAAATCTGTAAGTGAGGGTTACAGCCCACCACCAGGAACTGGAGACCAGAGGCTCTCACCCTAATCTACCGCACATCACCCTGACCCTCCCTAACAACACAAAAGAGAAAATCCTGTCCCTATAACCCTACCAATCTCACCCTACCTGCCCCTATCTGTCCCTCACTGACCCTCACTACCAACCTAATACTAACTACCTGTCCCTAAAGACTGTCCCTATCTGTCCCTCCCTGTCCCTACACATCTATCTGACCCTACAAAATAAAGATAAAAGGATAAAACTCAACCCTATCACAGGCACACAGAACCTAATTCTCCCTAGGGCACATTAAAGGAGAAACCCCTCCATAGAAGAGAGGCCCTCCCTGCACCCAGCCTCTCAAACTCCAGCAAGCGCACTTTTGCCAGGTCACCCAGGATGTTCCTAATCACCTCTTCCCTGGGGAGGACTTTCCGCTGAGTAGACACTAGACACCGTGCATTCCACGTGTGGAACCTAGTTACTAAACTAACTAAGAAAACAGTGCCCCGATCTCGGCCACCAAGGGACCTGAATGCCCCATAGGCCCTCTCCGCATAGGAAAGGCCTGCCAGCCTGGGCCAGCCAATGGAAGCACCCACCCTGCTATAGACCTCTGTATTAAAGGGACACCGAAGCAGGAAATGCTCCATGCTTTCAAGCATGCCGCCACACTCCTCGCGGGGACAATCCCGGTCATCAGAGCGTCTGCACTTCAGGTTGTCTGTTATGGCTGGCAATCAGGCAACACAGCGTGCAGTAATCAGCGCACATACAGAGATCTGGCAATAACCAAAAACAATAGGACGAGCTCTGAGACGTGGAATCTCTGTAGACTGCAGTACCTGATCTATCCTCACACAACTATAAGCAGCAGTGGATTGCGCCTAACAACTACCTATGCAACTCGGCACTGCCTGAGGAGCTGACTAGCCTGAAGATAGAAATACAAGCCTGACTTACCTCAGAGAAAAACCCCAAAGGAATAGGCAGCCCCCCACATATAATGACTGTTAGCAAGATGAAAAGACAAACGTAGGAATGAAATAGATTCAGCAAAGTGAGGCCCGATATTCTAGACAGAGCGAGGATAGCAAAGAGAACTATGCAGTCTACAAAAAACCCTAAAACGAAAACCACGCAAAGGGGCAAAAAGACCCACCGTGCCGAACTAACAGCACGGCGGTGCACCCCTCTGCTTCTCAGAGCTTCCAGCAAAAGACAATAGCAAGCTGGACAGAAAAAAACAGAAAACAAACTAGAAGCACTTATCTAGCAGAGCAGCAGGCCCAAGGAAAGATGCAGTAGCTCAGATCCAACACTGGAACATTGGACAAGGAGCAAGGAAGACAGACTCAGGTGGAGCTAAATAGCAAGGCAGCCAACGAGCTCACCAAAACACCTGAGGGAGGAAGCCCAGAGACTGCAATACCACTTGTGACCACAGAAGTGAACTCAGCCACAGAATTCACAACAGTACCCCCCCCTTGAGGAGGGGTCACCGAACCCTCACCAGAACCCCCAGGCCGACCAGGATGAGCCACATGAAAGGCACGAACAAGATCTGGGGCATGGACATCAGAGGCAAAAACCCAGGAATTATCTTCCTGAGCATAACCCTTCCATTTGACCAGATACTGGAGTTTCCGTCTAGAGACACGAGAATCCAAAATCTTCTCCACAATATACTCCAATTCCCCCTCCACCAAAACAGGGGCAGGAGGCTCCACAGATGGAACCATAGGTGCCACGTATCTCCTCAACAACGACCTATGGAATACATTATGTATGGAAAAGGAGTCTGGGAGGGTCAGACGAAAAGACACCGGATTGAGAATCTCAGAAATCCTATACGGACCAATAAAACGAGGTTTAAATTTAGGAGAGGAAACCTTCATAGGAATATGACGAGAAGATAACCAAACCAAATCCCCAACACGAAGTCGGGGTCCCACACGGCGTCTGCGATTAGCGAAAAGCTGAGCCTTCTCCTGGGACAAGGTCAAATTGTCCACTACCTGAGTCCAGATCTGCTGCAACCTGTCCACCACAGAATCCACACCAGGACAGTCCGAAGACTCAACCTGTCCTGAAGAGAAACGAGGATGGAACCCAGAATTGCAGAAAAATGGAGAGACCAAGGTAGCCGAGCTGGCCCGATTATTAAGGGCGAACTCAGCCAACGGCAAAAATGACACCCAATCATCCTGGTCAGCGGAAACAAAACATCTCAGATATGTTTCCAAGGTCTGATTGGTTCGTTCGGTCTGGCCATTAGTCTGAGGATGGAAGGCCGAGGAGAAAGATAGGTCAATGCCCATCCTACCACAAAAGGCTCGCCAGAACCTCGAGACAAACTGGGAACCTCTGTCAGAAACAATATTCTCAGGAATGCCATGTAAACGAACCACATGCTGGAAGAACAAAGGCACCAAATCAGAGGAGGAGCACAGAGCCTGAATATCCATGTCCACAGCTGTGTCCTGAAGCACTCTAATGTCTAGGGGAAAAAAAAGACTGAAGACAGAGCTAAGAAAAAAAAATGATGTCAGGATTTCTTTTTTCCCTCTATTGGGAATCATTGGAGTGGCTCCTTGTACTGTTATGGCCGGCAATCAGGCAACACAGCGTGCAGTAATCAGCGCACATACAGAGATCTGGCAATAACCAAAAACAATAGGACGAGCTCTGAGACGTGGAATCTCTGTAGACTGCAGTACCTGATCTATCCTCACACAACTATAAGCAGCAGTGGATTGCGCCTAACAACTACCTATGCAACTCGGCACTGCCTGAGGAGCTGACTAGCCTGAAGATAGAAATACAAGCCTGACTTACCTCAGAGAAAAACCCCAAAGGAATAGGCAGCCCCCCACATATAATGACTGTTAGCAAGATGAAAAGACAAACGTAGGAATGAAATAGATTCAGCAAAGTGAGGCCCGATATTCTAGACAGAGCGAGGATAGCAAAGAGAACTATGCAGTCTACAAAAACCCTAAAACGAAAACCACGCAAAGGGGCAAAAAGACCCACCGTGCCGAACTAACAGCACGGCGGTGCACCCCTCTGCTTCTCAGAGCTTCCAGCAAAAGACAATAGCAAGCTGGACAGAAAAAAACAGAAAACAAACTAGAAGCACTTATCTAGCAGAGCAGCAGGCCCAAGGAAAGATGCAGTAGCTCAGATCCAACACTGGAACATTGGACAAGGAGCAAGGAAGACAGACTCAGGTGGAGCTAAATAGCAAGGCAGCCAACGAGCTCACCAAAACACCTGAGGGAGGAAGCCCAGAGACTGCAATACCACTTGTGACCACAGAAGTGAACTCAGCCACAGAATTCACAACAGTTGTCCCTCACATACAGCTTCCCATGGAAGCAGCGCCAAGCCAAGTCCCAAAACTTCAAGGGGATCCGCTTAGAGTTCAATAACCCGAGCCCCACCTCCAGATCCCAGCTTGGGCAATCCCTGAGCGCCAGGGGCTTCTGAAAGTGGGTCAACAGGACCCTATTGTCAAGAAACCTTCTCAACATGGTCCTGATCTCCCACACTCCCAGACCCCACCGACGGATCACCTTCAGAACTGGGGTAGCATAAGCCGGAAGATGCCCATGAGGTGTACAAAGGTCCTTCACCTGCCCTCCTGTCTCCCATTCCTGGAAGAAAGGCCGAAACCACCCCCTACAGGAGAATACCCACAGAGGAGCCCTCTCTAACCAGAGGTTGGCGATGTTTGCCTTAAGAAAGGTGTTTACTAGAAACACCACTGGGTTGACCATACCCAACCCTCCTAGTCTCCTCGTGCGGTACGTGACCTCCCTCTTGATTAGGTTCAGCCTATTTCCCCATAATAATTGGAAAAACAGGCTGTAAACCCGTGTCCAAAGAGGCTCTGGCAAGATGCAGACGCTGCCCAGATATATTAGCAAAGGAAGCAAATAGCCCTTGGCAAGACTAACCCTTTCCCTTAGGGTCAAAGACCAACCCTTCCACTGATTCACCTTCTGAGCGGCAATCTTAAGTCTGCCCTCCCAGTTTTGCTGGGGATAGTCCCCCGGGCCGAAACTGATGCCTAATATTTTTGCTGTGGCCTGAGGCCCTGGAAGGGTGTCCGGGAGATCAAAACTTGGATCTCCCCCTCCCAGCCAGAGACTCTCACACTTGTCCCGGTTGATCATGGATCCGGATGCCACCGAGTAGCGTTCAACCTCAGACATCACCCAATCTGCCTCCTCTCTCGAGGATACAAAAAGGGAAACATCGTCAGCGTACGCCACTACCCTCAAGGCGGCCTCAGGATCCGCCTGGTCCATCCTGACTCCCACCAACGGTCCACGCTCCACCCTCCTTAAAAGGGGGTCGATCGCAAACACGTATAACAGTGGGCTCAGAGGACAGCCCTGGCGGACACCAGACCTCACCTCAAAAGGGTGTCCGACCCAACCGTTCACGAGCGGAAAAGTCTCTGCCCCATTGTATAAAACTCTCAACCAATCAACAAACCTCCCAGGCAGACCATATCTCAGAAGGACGGACCAGAGGTACTCATGGTTAACCCGGTCAAAGGCCTTCGCCTGATCTAAGGACAGCAAGTACCCCTTCCAGTGACCCGCCCTGCCCTGCTCCACTGCCTCCCGGACACCGAGCACAGCACTAAATGTACTGCGGCCTGGAACAGAGCAGTGCTGGGCCCCCGAAAGGAGCCGGGGCGCAAACTGCACCAACCGATTAAAAAGCACCTTTGCCAGAACCTTTCGGTCCGTATTGAGAAGCGCTATGGGACGCCAATTCTCAATACGGGACGAGTCTTTACCCTTTGACAGGATAATCAGGGCTGACTTCCTCATTGAACTGGGCAGAATGTCCGAGGAGAGACACTCATTAAACATCTCAGTCAAGAGGGGGACCAAAGAGTCCCTAAAAGTCTTGTAGAACTCGGATGTTAAGCCATCCGGACCGGGCGACTTTTTGGGCCGGAGCCCATCAATCGCCCGTCTCACTTCCTCTTCCCTGATTGCTTCTGTCAAAACATGAAGAGAGGGGTCATCCCCTGGCTCAGGGATGGTTTCAGTCAGGAAAGCCGACATCTCATCTCGATCAGGATCCCTCCTCCCCAAGAGGTGCAAGTAGAAGGATCTGACCACCTCCAGAATCCCCGATTTGGATCTGTTCAGGGACCCCGTACTGTCAATCAGTCCTCTCACCATCTTACAATTCACTGACAACCTGCAGTTTCTGTAAGGGTCGGGTGAGCGGTACCTCCCGAAATCCCTCTCAAAAACCAAGGATGTGTGCCTATCATACTGGCACCCCTTGAGCAAGGTCTTCACCCTGGAGATTTCCTCTCGGTCCCCTCCAGTCGAGACGAGCTGCTCGAGTTTCCTCCCCAGCTCCCGATACAGGCGGTACCTGTTCAGGCCCCTGAGGCTCGAGAGCTGACGGAAGAACCCCGCGACCCTTCTTTTGAAGATATCCCACCACTCAGACTTGCTGCTACAAAGACCCAAGAGAGGTACCTGGCTCTGAAGAAATTCCTCAAAGGACTGTCTTACTTCCGCCTCTTCCAGAAGGGACGAATTCAGCTTCCATAGGCCTCTCCCCATGCGGGGGGTCTCTGTAACATTCAAAGTAAAGAAAATGAAACAGTGATCGGAGAACTCCACCTCAACAGCGGACACTGCAGAAGAGACGGCTTCCTCCTTTAAAAAAAACCTATCTATCCTAGACCTACTGCTTCCCCTAAAAAAGGTGAAACCCCCGTGACCTGGGGTGTGCCGGATGTGGACATCCACCAGGCGAGCTTCGCTTACTATGCTATTCAAGGCTACGCTATCATAAGCCAGCCGGTCTCCGGGGCCTCCCCTATCACGGAGTCTGGTTACAGTATTAAAATCCCCACCGAAGACCACCTGCCGGCTTGTAAAAAGATAGGGCTTGATCCTCAGGAAGAGACATTTACGGTCCCACTTAGATTGCGGGCCATAGATATTGATGAGCCGAAGCTCCTGTCCCCTCATGAAGACGTCAAGGACCAAACATCTCCCCATTTCTACCTCAATCACCCGTCTGCATTCCACCTCCGCGGTCTTAAAAAGGACCGCTACCCCGCTATACGGCTCGGCCGCAAGAGACCAGTATGAGGGCCCACTCCTCCATTCCCTCTTTGCTTTGTAGATGGACCCCAGGTCCGTTAGTCTGGTCTCCTGCAAAAATAAAATATCAGCCTCAACCCGGGTGAAAAAATCAAAGGCCGTAAATCTAGCCGTATCTGACTTTATGCTGGCGACATTAATTGACGCCAGAGTCAACGGGGTAGGTTCCGCCATCATGGGTGATTGAGTTAGATGGCCTGTTTTTTAACCGTACCCCCTGATTTCCTCTTCCCCTCTGAGGAGGAGCCCGATTCACCCCTCCTCTTTAAAGACACCGAGGTGTCCATATCCTCCTTTACAGTACAGGACTTCCCAGAAATAGATTCCTCGCCCCTGGACCCCGAGGTAGTCCCCCCCCCAGAGGAGTGTGAATCCCCCGGAGGACAGACCTCACCATTCCCCGAAGGCACCCCAGATGTTGCGTCCGGCCCCTCACCCCCGACCTCCGACACAGCAGAGTCATCGAGGGCTTGGAACCGATTGGAGAGGGGGATCAGAGGGGAGTCGGTGAGCCCTTCCGTAGGCACCCCAGTGGCCGGGGGGGGGGCTTAGATTTTTTAGCCTTGTTCTTCTTCTTCTTCCGACTCTTACCGGTACGATTGTCACCCGTTTTTTTAGGCTGCTCCACCACCTCTTCATCCAGACTTTCATACTGGGAAGAGTTATCAGAAGCAGCCAACTCCTCCCTCTCCATCCTCCGGATCTCCTCGCTCACCGCCTTCTCCCCCAGGGCCTCAGAGGCTTCGGCTGCCGCGTCCAGGCTGGGGGCAGTCATCACCCCAGTTGCCTGAGGCTTATCCTGCCCCCTGCCCTTACGGCGCCTCACCTGTTGCCACTGGTGGGCAGATGTACCAGCCTCGCCTTTCCTCACTGACCCCTCAGCTCCCCTCAAGCCTCCACCCTCAGCCCCAGCAGAAGCTGCACCACCAGGGATCCCCCCGGGGCTCCCCCCTGCCGGGCCAGAGATGGTGCTGGAAAAGGAACGGGGGCAGCGGCTATACGGGTGACCTAGGTCACCACACAGGTGACACCTAATGTCACCACAGGCTGCGGCAAGATGGCCTACCCCGCCACACAAGGCACATTTCTGCACCTTGCAGCCTGCGCTGAAGTGGCGGGGATCACCGCACCTGTGGCAGACCTTCGGTTGCCCCTGGTAGAAGATCTGGATTCTGTCCCTCCCCAGAAATGCTGAGGAGGGGATGTGGGTGACCGTACCTCCTGAAACCTTCAACTTTACCATGAAGGTCCAGCCCCCTGACCAAATGCCAAACTCGTTCCTATTTTTCTTAGGGACCTCGGTGACTTCCCCATAACGGGAAAGCCACGTCATTATGTCGACCCCAGAGAGTGACTCGTTACCTGTCAGAACGGTCACCCTCTTTACACTATTTTGACGAGACACTGCCTGCACGGCAAAGTCTCGCCAGCCGGGCTCCCCCTTTGCCAGTTCAAAATTCGACCAGAAAAGCTCCAAGCCCTCCGGCCGAACAAAACTGACATCAAAGAAGGAGGTGCCAAACAGATGAATCAGGGCAAAGATGTCCGTTGCCCTGAAGTCCATCTTCAGAAGGAGCTCCACAACCCTCGCTCTTGGCGGGCACGCTTCACTGCCCCTCCACCGAAGACGGACCACATTCCGCCTGGCCACCCCCTGCCCGGCTGTCGGGAGGGACCAAACCGTTTCCCCTTCCCTTTTATCTTGGAAGGCAGCCAGGCCGTGTCTATCCAGCCAAAAGGCCAAGTCCACCACTCTTCCCTCTACTTCGATCGTCCGTTCTCCCTTTTTGAGGGCCTCCAGGAAACGGCGCCGCAAGACGCTATCCCTGAGGTCCAGAGGCGAGGAAACCCCTTGATTAGGCCCCGAGGCTCCAGCCACCACCCCCGAATAACTCAGAGGACCTGTGGCCGGGGGGGCAGATGGACCGACCCCCTCCCCCCTTCTCCCACTACCATCAGACACCGTACTCACACTTGCCACGATATTCACACTTGCCACCTCAGACGCACTACCACTCGCATCCTCAACCACAGACACTTCCATACCCACACCCTCCTCATCCACTCCATCAGTCACCCCACTCTCACTCACATGCACACTGGGGTCAGTATTATTTTGCCTCACCTTTTGGGTATTTCCAGGTTTTGTTTTCCCACTGCTACCGCCACCTACTGGTGGCATCTTCCCTGCTGGGGGGTTTGGAACACACAGTGCTACTGTCCCTTTAAGAGTCCTGCTGCCATTGGGTTTAAGCAGCACTGTCTTACCTTCCACCACAGCAGGCACAGAGCTTCCTCCCTCACTGGCAGGTAGGAAGTCAGGAGCAGACCCGCCTCCAGCTCCATCCTGCCTTGTGGCCGGAGCCCCCACCGCAGGTAAGCCCCCCGACACAGGGGACCCCGCCAGGCAGGCGCCCTTGCTGCTATCTGCTGCAGCTGCAGTTCCTGCACCATTGCTGACCGCAGCTAAGACTATTTTTTTTTCTTTGGCTTGGGAAGCCACACCCCCAGCCTCCAGCCGCACAGCACAGCTATCCAAAGCTGCTCCTACATGGGCAGCGGGTGCCGAGGAGGCCACGCCCCCTGAGACCGGCCGCAGCGGGACCCCCAGAGCCGACCCAGAGCTGGATCCACCCCCAGGAATCCCCCCAGCGGTACCAGTCCCCCGAGGCACAGCACCCCCCACCACCACACCCTGGGCCACAAACAGCCTGGCCACAGCAACTCCAGCGGCTGGCCCCAGGCTAGGCCACTCCCCCTCAGCATCCACCAGCGGCGGTGCCCCCAATGCAGGAGACCCCGACTTCACCGCAGACCCCGCCAGGGGAGCTTCCACCATTTTCTTTTTATGAGCCTGCTCTGCTGGAGCCGCAGGCCCCTCACCCTTTACTTTACTAGGTGCCTGGGTCCCCAGAAGCGATCCAGCTTTAACGGATCCGTAAGTGGGGGACCCGGACACCCCAGCGCTCACCGCCGGAGATGCGGTCCCGGCTGTCACTCTCCTGCCCACCACTGGGCCGCCCTCCACATCATGCTCCATATCAGACACATCACTACCCCCTCCGTTACCACAAACAGAGGCAGCGCCCTGCATGTCATGGCCTGTAATCTCCCCGCTCCCTCGCTGCGGACCCACAACAGAGGCCGAGCCGGGGTGGGTAGCGGGTGCCGCACAGCGGGACCGGGGGGCCCCAGAGAGGGGGACATACACAAATTTCTGCACAGTAGATGTTTTCTGCTTATTCCTCTTCTTAGCCTTTCTCTTCATCCCCCTCCTGGTTGCCTCGTCCTCGCAGATCTCATCCCCGAACCTCAGCTGGTTAAAACGGACCGGGGACTCGATCTGCCGGATCTGCTGCATGACGAGGCAGCCCCCCTCACTGCTACTACTCCCACCATCCTCATCCTCCCCTTCGCTCCCGCTGTCCCCTGAAGGGCCAGAATCTGACGGGAGAGCCACCTGCTCGGGGGCTATCCCGCTATGAGACGCCTGGAGATCTCTTACCAGGCCACCAGGCGGTGGGTAGGGCACGACCTCCTCCTCGCATTCCTCTTCCTCATCATCCTCCTCCACCACCTCCTCCACCACCTGGCCGGAGCTCCGTGACCCCTCCAGAGCCCCACCGGCCATGGCTCTGAACCGGTCATCGTTCTCCAGCTTTTCACGGAAGGCCCCGCTACCATCCAGGATCTCATATCTCCGGCTTTCCAGGTCTTGTATGGATTTCTTGATCTTCTTGACCGCGGCGGATAGCTCGGCCTTCTTATTGCCGGAGGCCCTGTCAGACCTCTCCTTAGCTACCCTCAACTCCCCCCAGAGGGATTTTAGCTTCCTTGAGGCGTCCTCATACTCGCAGAGGTGCGCATGGACGCGGGAACCATAGACCAGGGCGGATTCTCTAGCCGCCTTGGTGCCCCAACCAAGAGGCACCGCTGCAGCACCCCTGCTCGTACTCGGCCTACCTCCGGGGGAAGGAGCCGCCGCGGCCTCAGGGGTCCTACGGGTCTTCATGTTGGATCCTTGGCCAGATCTTGTGGCCCTAGCCGGAGTTGGAGTCCTCCCACCCCCCGCCGACTTGGACCGGGAGGTGGGAGCCGGGGGCCCAGCCCCGGAGGCCAGTCCCAAAATGAGCCTTCTTTCCTGGGAAGGGGGCAGACAAAAAGTCCTGGATGGAAAACTTTACCTCCCTTCCCAGGAGCTCTCTCTAGGCAGCACACAGAGCACACGGCAAACAGGCTCCGCCTCTTCCTGTATGACACTCCAGAGCTGCACTCACTATTCTACTGGTGCAGTCACTGTGTACATACATTACATTACTGATCCTGAGTTACATCCTGTATTATACCCCAGAGCTGCGCTCACTATTCTGCTGGTGCAGTCATTGTGTACATACATTACATTACTGATCCTGAGTTACATCCTTTATTATACTGCAGAGCTGCACTCACTATTCTGCTGGTGCAGTAACTTTGGTAGCTGAGAGTCATGACATACAGTGGGGCAAAAAAGTATTTAGTCAGTCAGCAATAGTGCAAGTTCCACCACTTAAAAAGATGAGAGGCGTCTGTAATTTACATCATAGGTAGACCTCAACTATGGGAGACAAACTGAGAAAAAAAAATCCAGAAAATCACATTGTCTGTTTTTTAACATTTTATTTGCATATTATGGTGGAAAATAAGTATTTGGTCAGAAACAAACAATCAAGATTTCTGGCTCTCACAGACCTGTAACTTCTTCTTTAAGAGTCTCCTCTTTCCTCCACTCATTACCTGTAGTAATGGCACCTGTTTAAACTTGTTATCAGTATAAAAAGACACCTGTGCACACCCTCAAACAGTCTGACTCCAAACTCCACTATGGTGAAGACCAAAGAGCTGTCAAAGGACACCAGAAACAAAATTGTAGCCCTGCACCAGGCTGGGAAGACTGAATCTGCAATAGCCAACCAGCTTGGAGTGAAGAAATCAACAGTGGGAGCAATAATTAGAAAATGGAAGACATACAAGACCACTGATAATCTCCCTCGATCCGGGGCTCCACACAAAATCCCACCCCGTGGGGTCAGAATGATCACAAGAACGGTAAGCAAAAATCCCAGAACCACGCGGGGGGACCTAGTGAATGAACTGCAGAGAGCTGGGACCAATGTAACAAGGCCTACCATAAGTAACACACTACGCCACCATGGACTCAGATCCTGCAGTGCCAGACGTGTCCCACTGCTTAAGCCAGTACATGTCCGGGCCCGTCTGAAGTTTGCTAGAGAGCATTTGGATGATCCAGAGGAGTTTTGGGAGAATGTCCTATGGTCTGATGAAACCAAACTGGAAATGTTTGGTAGAAACACAACTTGTCGTGTTTGGAGGAAAAAGAATACTGAGTTGCATCCATCAAACACCATACCTACTGTAAAGCATGGTGGTGGAAACATCATGCTTTGGGGCTGTTTCTCTGCAAAGGGGCCAGGACGACTGATCCGGGTACATGAAAGAATGAATGGGGCCATGTATCGTGAGATTTTGAGTGCAAACCTCCTTCCATCAGCAAGGGCATTAAAGATGAAATGTGGCTGGGTCTTTCAACATGACAATGATCCAAAGCACACCGCCAGGGCAACGAAGGAGTGGCTTCGTAAGAAGCATTTCAAGGTCCTGGAGTGGCCTAGCCAGTCTCCAGATCTCAACCCTATAGAAAACCTTTGGAGGGAGTTGAAAGTCCGTGTTGCCAAGCGAAAAGCCAAAAACATCACTGCTCTAGAGGAGATCTGCATGGAGGAATGGGCCAACATACCAACAACAGTGTGTGGCAACCTTGTGAAGACTTACAGAAAACGTTTGACCTCTGTCATTGCCAACAAAGGATATATTACAAAGTATTGAGATGAAATTTTGTTTCTGACCAAATACTTATTTTCCACCATAATATGCAAAAAAAATGTTAAAAAAACAGACAATGTGATTTTCTGGATTTTTTTTCTCAGTTTGTCTCCCATAGTTGAGGTCTACCTATGATGTAAATTACAGACGCCTCTCATCTTTTTAAGTGGTGGAACTTGCACTATTGCTGACTGACTAAATACTTTTTTGCCCCACTGTACATCATGAGGTGCTTTATTAGGGATATTTTTTCTGTGTGACTTTTAGCTCATCTAACATGTCTCTTGTATTTGACCAAATTTAATTATTGGGAAAATTACAATTCTTAACCCCTTAGCGACCGCCGATACGCCTTTTAACGGCGGCCGCTAAGGGTACTTAAACCACAGCGCCGTTAATTAACGGCGCTGTGGAAAAAGTAAATAGCGCCCCCCAGAGGCCGATTTTCTCCGGGGTCTCAGCTGCCGGGGGTAGCCGAGACCCCAGAGAACATGATTCGGGGGTTTTGTAACCCACCCCGCATTTGCGATCGCCGGTAATTAACCGTTTACCGGCGATCGCAAAAAAAAAAAAAAAAACGCGATCTCTTTTTAATTTCTCTGTCCTCCGATGTGATCGCACATCGGAGGACAGAGAAAAGGGGTCCCAGGTGGCCCCCCAATACTCACCTAGCTCCCCCGATGCTCCTCGTGTCTCCCGGTGGGCGCCGCCATCTTCAAAATGGCGGGCGCATGCGCAGTGCGCCCGCCGGCCAGCACCGGGAGAATCTTTGGGGTCTCGGCTGCTGGGGGTAGCCGAGACCCCAAAGAGCATGATCGGGGTCAGTTTTACCGACCCCTGTTTTGCGATCGCCGGTAATTAACTGTTTACCGGCGACCGCAAAATAAATAAATAAATAAAAAGTAAAGTGTAATTCTCTGTCCTCTGATGTGATCGCACATCAGAGGACAGAGAAATAGGGGGATTCGGGGACCCTACAATACTCATCTATGTCCCTGGATCCTCTTGCTGCTCCTCCGGCAGAAGAAAATGGCGGGGCGCATGCCCAGTGCGCCCGCCATCTGTCTCCATCTGCCGGCCGGCAGGAGAACAGCAGTTGGGGCTAAAATTAGGGTTAGGGGTAGGGTTAGGGGTAGGGTTAGGGGTAGGGGTAGGGTTACGGGTAGGGTTAGGGTTAGGGTTAGGGGTAGGGTTAGGGTTAGGGGTAGGGTTAGGGGTAGGGTTAGGGGTAGGGCTAGGGTTAGGGTTAGGGCTAGGGTTAGGGTTAGGGCTAAATTTAGGGTTAGGGTTGGGGCTAAATTTAGGGATAGGGTTGGGGCTAAATTTAGGGTTAGGGTTGGGGCTAAACTTAGGGTTAGGCTTCTTTCACACTTACGTCGGTACGGGGCCGTCGCAATGCGTCGGCCCGACATACCGACGCACGTTGTGAAAATTGTGCACAACGTGGGCAGCAGCTGTAGTTTTTCAACGCATCCGCTGCCCAATCTATGTCCTGGGGAGGAGGGGGCGGAGTTACGGCCACGCATGCGCGGTCAGAAATGGCGGATGCGACGTACAAAAAAACGTTTCATTGAACGTTTTTTTGTGCCGACGCTCCGCCGAAACACAACTGATCCAGTGCACGACGGACGCGACATGTGGCCATCCGTCACGATCCGTCGGCAATACAAGTCTATGGGCAAAAAACGCATCCTGCGGGCACATTTGCAGGATCCGTTTCTTGTCCAAAACGACGGATTGCGACGGAATGCCAAACGACGCAAGTGTGAAAGTAGCCTTAGGGCTAGGGTTAGGGTTGGGGCTAAAGTTAGGGCTAGGGTTGGGGCTAAAGTTAGGGTTAGAGCTGGGATTAGGGTTAGGGTTTGGATTAGGGTTGGTATTAGGGTTAGGGTTGGCATTAGGGTTACGCTTGGGATTAGGGTTAGGTTTGGGATTAGGGTTAAGGTTAGGGTTGTAATTAGGGGTGTATTGGGATTAGGGTTAGGTTTGAGGTTAGGGTTGAGATTAGGATTAGGGGTGTGTTGGATTTAGGGTTTTGATTAGGGTTATGGTTAGGGTTGACATTAGGGTTGTTTTGGGGTAAGGGTTGTGATTATCGTTAGGGTTAGTGATTAGGATTATGGATCGGGTTGGGATTAGGGTTAGGGGTGTGTTGGGGTTAGGGTTGGAGCTAGAATTGGGGGGTTTCCACTGTTTAGGTACATCAGGGGGTCTCCAAACACGACAGCCAATTTTGCGCTCAAAAAGTCAAATGGTGCTCCCTCCCTTCTGAGCTCTGCCGTGCGCCCAAACAGTGGGTTACCCCCACATATGGGGCATCAGCGTACTCGGGATAAATTGGACAACAACTTCTGGGGTCCAATTTCTCTTGTTACCCTTGTGAAAATAAAAACTTGGGGGCTACAATATCTTTTTTGTGAAAAAAAAAAAATATTTTTTATTTTCACGACTCTGCATTCTAAACTTCTGTGAAGCACTTGGGCATTCAAAGTTCTCACCACACATCTAGATAAGTTCCTTGGGGGGTCTAGTTTCCAAAATGGGGTCACTTGTGGGGGGTTACTACAGTTTAGGTATATCAGGGGCTCTGCAATCGCAACATAATGCCCACAGACCATTCTATCAAAGTCTGCATTCCAAAACAGCGCTCCTTCCTTCCGAGCTCTGCCGTGCGCCCAAACAGTGGTTTACCCCCACATATGGGGTACCAGCATACTCAGGACAAATTGGACAACAACTTTTGGGGTCCAATTTCTCTTGTTACCCTTGTGAAAATAAAAACTTGGGGGCTAAAAAATCTTTTTTGTGGAAAAAAAAAATATTTTTTATTTTCACGGCTCTGCATTATAAACTTTCAATTTTCAATTCAAGGTTCTCACCACACATCTAGATAAGTTCCATGGGGGGTTTAGTTTCCAAAATGGGGTCACTTGTGGGGGATTTCTACTGTTTAGGCACATCAGGGGCTCTCCAAACGCGACATGGCGTCCGATCTCAATTCCAGCCAATTCTACATTGAAAAAGTAAAACGGCGCTCTTTCTCTTCCAAGCTCTGCGGTGCGCCCAAACAGTGGTTTACACCCACATATTGGGTATCGACGTACTCAGGAGAAATCGCACAACAACTTTTGTGGTCTAATTTCTCCTGTTACCCTTGTGAAAATAAGAATTTGTGGGCGAAAAGATCTTTTTTGTGTAAACAAAAGCGATTTTTTATTTTCACGGCTCTACGTTATAAACTTCTGTGAAGCACATGGGGGTTCAAAGTGCTCACCACACATCTAGATAAGTTCCTTAAGGGGTCTAGTTTCCAAAATGGGGTCACTTGTGGGGGGTTTCCACTGTTTAGGCACATCAGGGGCTCTCTAAACGTGACATGGCGTCCGATCTCAATTCCAGCCAATTCTGCATTGAAAAAGTCAAACGGCGCTCCTTCACTTCTAAGTTCTGCGGTGCGCCCAAAAAGTGGTTTACCCCCACATATGGGGTATTGGCGTATTCAGGAGAAATTGCATAACAAAATTTATGGTTACATTTCTGTTTTTACACTTGTGAAAATAAAAAAAATGGTTCTGAATTAAGATGTTTGCAAAAAAAAGTTAAATGTTCATTTTTTCCTTCCACATTGTTTCAGTTCCTGTGAAGCACGTAAAGGGTTAATAAACTTCTTGAATGTGGTTTTGAGAACCTTGAGGGGTGTAGTTTTTAGAATGGTGTCACACTTCGTTATTTTCTATCATATAGACCCCTCAAAATGACTTCAAATGTGATGTGGTCCCTAAAAAAGAAAGGTGTTGTAAAAATGAGAAATTGCTGGTCAACTTTTAACCCTTATAACTCCCTAACAAAAAAAAATTTTGTTTCCAAAATTGTGCTGATGTAAAGTAGACATGTGGGAAATGTTATTTATTAACTATTTTTCGTGACATATCTCTCTGATTTAAGGGCATAAAAATACAAAGTTTGAAAATTGCAAAATTTTAAGAATTTTCGCGATATTTCCGTTTTTTTCATAAATAATCGCAAGTAATATCGAAGAAATGTTACCACTAACATGAAGTACAATGTGTCACGAAAAAACAATCTCAGAATCAGCGGGATCCGTTGAAGCGTTCCAGAGTTATAACCTCATAAAGTGACAGTGGTCAGAATTGCAAAAATTGGCCTGGTCATAAGTACCAAATTGGCTCTGTCACTAAGGGGTTAAAAAAACAATCATTTTCTTCCCCCATATTGTTGTCAGAGGTGTCATTTATCTGGATGAAGGATGCATGGTCTGAGCCACGGCCCTTCGGACGCTGTCACCCTGGACAATTCTGTACATGGAGCTTTTATACCGTATGAAGTTTCCTTCACTTCTAAATCCTCTAATCACCTGAAACCTCATCTGACTATAAACAGAATCTTTTAACTAATGACTTTAATAAAACATTTACTTGTTGAGATGTAAAAACTACAGGCAAGGAAGAAGATGGAATTATTTTTACATGAATGTTTTTAATTTCTACTTGCGAAGCGTTTTAACCACATTATTAATTTATACTTATTAATAATATATTTGCAAAACCATGTTCCCAACACTAACTCTGACTGCCAGCACTGTAACACACATCTCCGGAGAGCACAGACTCACCGGAGTAGGTGAAGAAAGCGGGAACTAAATCCTATCAAACATTCACAAAGTCTAAGGGAAATGTTTGTTTTCATTTTTAATTTGCAATATCAATATTCAATGTCCCAGAATAAACACTGTATGGAAAATATGTAACTGTTTAATACAGCCCCTAAAATGTACATAAGAAGATAACTACTATAATACTGCCCCCTATGTAAAAGAATATAACTACTATAATACTGCTCCTATGTACAAGAATATAACTACTATAATACTACCCCTATGTACAAGAATATAACTACTATAATACTGCCCCTATGTACAAGAATATAACTACTATAATACTGCCCCTATGTACAAGAATATAACTACTATAATACTGCTCCTATGTACAAGAATATAACTACTATAATACTGCTTCTATGTACAAGAATATAACTACTATAATACTGCCCCTATGTACAAGAATATAACTACTATAATACTGCCACTATGTACAAGAATATAACTACTATAATACTGCTCCTATGTACAAGAATATAACTACTATAATACTGCTTCTATGTACAAGAATATAACTACTATAATACTGCCCCCTATGTACAAGAATATAACTACTATAATACTGCCCCTATGTACAAGAATATAACTACTATAATACTGCCACTATGTACAAGAATATAACTACTATAATACTGCTCCTATGTACAAGAATATAACTACTATAATACTGCTCCTATGTACAAGAATATAACTACTATAATACTGCCCCTATGTATAAGAATATAACTACTATAATACTGCCCCTATGTACAAGAATATAACTACTATAATACTGCCACTATGTACAAGAATATAACTACTATAATACTGCTCCTATGTACAAGAATATAACTACTATAATACTGCCCCTATGTACAAGAATATAACTACTATAATACTGCTCCTATGTACAAGAATATAACTACTATAATACTGCCCCTATGTACAAGAATATAACTACTATAATACTGCCACTATGTACAAGAATATAACTACTATAATACTGCTCCTATGTACAAGAATATAACTACTATAATACTGCCCCTATGTACAAGAATATAACTACTATAATACTGCCCCTATGTATAAGAATATAACTACTATAATACTGCCACTATGTACAAGAGAATAACTACTATAATACTGCTCCTATGTACAAGAATATAACTACTATAATACTGCTCCTATGTACAAGAATATAACTACTATAATACTGCCCCTATGTACAAGAATATAACTACTATAATACTGCTCCTATGTACAAGAATATAAGTACTATAATACTGCTACTATGTACAAGAATATAACTACTATAATTCTGCCCCTATGTACAAGAATATAACTACTATAATACTGCCCCCTATGTACAAGAATATAACTACTTTAATACTGCTCCTATGTACAAGAATATAACTACTATAATACTGCTCCTATGTACAAGAATATAACTACTATAATACTGCTCCTATGTACAAGAATATTACTACTATAATAATGCTCCTATGTGCAAGAATATAACTACTATAATACTGCTCCTATGTACAAGAATATAACTACTATAATGCTGCCCCTATGTACAAGAATATAACTACTATAATGCTGCCTCTATGTACAAGAATATAACTACTATAATACTGCTCCTATGTACAAGAATATAACTACTATAATACTGCCCCTATATACAAGAATATAACTACTATAATACTGCCCTTATGTACAAGAATATAACTACTATAATACTGCCCCTATGTACAAGAATATAACTACTATAATACTGCTCCTATGTACAAGAATATAACTACTATAATGCTGCCCATATGTACAAGAATATAACTACTATAATACTGCCCTCTATGTACAAGAATATAACTACTATAATACTGCCCCTATGTACAAGAATATAACTACTATAATACTGCCCTCTATGTACAAGAATATACCGTAACTACTATAATACTGCCCCTATGTACAAGAATATAACTACTATAATACTGCTCCTATGTACAAGAATATAACTACTATAATTCTCATTCCTCCTGTACCAGTTATGACTTGTATTGTTTAAGATTATTGTACTTGTTTTCATTATGTATACCCCTCCTCACATGTAAAGCGCCATGGAATAAATGGCGCTATAACAATAAATAATAATAATAATAATAATAATAATAATTCTGCCCCTATGTACAAGAATATAACTACTATAATACTGCCCCCTATGTACAAGAATATAACTACTTTAATACTGCTCCTATGTACAAGAATATAACTACTATAATACTGCTCCTATGTACAAGAATATAACTACTATAATACTGCCCCTATGTACAAGAATATAACTACTATAATACTGCCCCTATGTATAAGAATATAACTACTATAATACTGCCACTATGTACAAGAGAATAACTACTATAATACTGCCCCTATGTACAAGAATATAACTACTATAATACTGCTCCTATGTACAAGAATATAACTACTATAATACTGCCCCTATGTACAAGAATATACAGTGGGGCAAAAAAGTATTTAGTCAGTCAGCAATAGTGCAAGTTCCACCACTTAAAAAGATGAGAGGCGTCTGTAATTTACATCATAGGTAGACCTCAACTATGGGAGACAAACTGAGAAAAAAAAATCCAGAAAATCACATTGTCTGTTTTTTTAACATTTTATTTGCATATTATGGTGGAAAATAAGTATTTGGTCAGAAACAAAATTTCATCTCAATACTTTGTAATATATCCTTTGTTGGCAATGACAGAGGTCAAACGTTTTCTGTAAGTCTTCACAAGGTTGCCACACACTGTTGTTGGTATGTTGGCCCATTCCTCCATGCAGATCTCCTCTAGAGCAGTGATGTTTTTGGCTTTTCGCTTGGCAACACGGACTTTCAACTCCCTCCAAAGGTTTTCTATAGGGTTGAGATCTGGAGACTGGCTAGGCCACTCCAGGACCTTGAAATGCTTCTTACGAAGCCACTCCTTCGTTGCCCTGGCGGTGTGCTTTGGATCATTATCATGTTGAAAGACCCAGCCACGTTTCATCTTCAATGCCCTTGCTGATGGAAGGAGGTTTGCACTCAAAATCTCACGATACATGGCCCCATTCATTCTTTCATGTACCCGGATCAGTCGTCCTGGCCCCTTTGCAGAGAAACAGCCCCAAAGCATGATGTTTCCACCACCATGCTTTACAGTAGGTATGGTGTTTGATGGATGCAACTCAGTATTCTTTTTCCTCCAAACACGACAAGTTGTGTTTCTACCAAACAGTTACAGTTTGGTTTCATCAGTCCATGAGACATTCTCCCAAAACTCCTCTGGATCATCCAAATGCTCTCTAGCAAACTTCAGACGGGCCCGGACATGTACTGGCTTAAGCAGTGGGACACGTCTGGCACTGCAGGATCTGAGTCCATGGTGGCGTAGTGTGTTACTTATGGTAGGCCTTGTTACATTGGTCCCAGCTCTCTGCAGTTCATTCACTAGGTCCCCCCGCGTGGTTCTGGGATTTTTGCTCACCGTTCTTGTGATCATTCTGACCCCACGGGGTGGGATTTTGCGTGGAGCCCCAGATCGAGGGAGATTATCAGTGGTCTTGTATGTCTTCCATTTTCTAATTATTGCTCCCACTGTTGATTTCTTCACTCCAAGCTGGTTGGCTATTGCAGATTCAGTCTTCCCAGCCTGGTGCAGGGCTACAATTTTGTTTCTGGTGTCCTTTGACAGCTCTTTGGTCTTCACCATAGTGGAGTTTGGAGTCAGACTGTTTGAGGGTGTGCACAGGTGTCTTTTTATACTGATAACAAGTTTAAACAGGTGCCATTACTACAGGTAATGAGTGGAGGAAAGAGGAGACTCTTAAAGAAGAAGTTACAGGTCTGTGAGAGCCAGAAATCTTGATTGTTTGTTTCCGACCAAATACTTATTTTCCACCATAATATGCAAAAAAAATGATAAAAAAACAGACAATGTGATTTTCTGGATTTTTTTTTCTCAGTTTGTCTCCCATAGTTGAGGTCTACCTATGATGTAAATTACAGACGCCTCTCATCTTTTTAAGTGGTGGAACTTGCACTATTGCTGACTGACTAAATACTTTTTTGCCCCACTGTAACTACTATAATACTGCTCCTATGTACAAGAATATAAGTACTATAATACTGCTATTGGAGCAGAACAATATTGTATCATACAATTATTAGGTTCTGTAGAAGGACGTAGATCTGGGTATTTATTATGATGGAATATGGGCTGAACTGGATGGACAAATGTCTTTTTTCGGCCTTACTAACTATGTTACTATGTTACTATGTACAAGAATATAACTACTATAATACTGCCCCCTATGTACAAAAATATAACTACTTTAATACTGCTCTTATGTACAAGAATATAACTACTATAATACTGCTCCTATGTACAAGAATATAACTACTATAATACTGCTCCTATGTACAAGAATATTACTACTATAATAATGCTCCTATGTGCAAGAATATAACTACTATAATACTGCTCCTATGTACAAGAATATAACTACTATAATGCTGCCCCTATGTACAAGGATATAACTACTATAATACTGCCCCTATGTACAAGAATATAACTACTATAATACTGCTCCTATGTACAAGAATATAACTACTATAATACTGCCCCTATGTACAAGAATATAACTACTATAATACTGCCCCTATGTACAAGAATATAACTACTATAATACTGCCCTTATGTACAAGAATATAACTACTATAATACTGCCCCTATGTACAAGAATATAACTACTATAATACTGCTCCTATGTACAAGAATATAACTACTATAATGCTGCCCATATGTACAAGAATATAACTACTATAATACTGCCCTCTATGTACAAGAATATAACTACTATAATACTGCCCCTATGTACAAGAATATAACTACTATAATACTGCCCTCTATGTACAAGAATATACCGTAACTACTATAATACTGCCCCTATGTACAAGAATATAACTACTATAATACTGCTCCTATGTACAAGAATATAACTACTATAATTCTGCCCCTATGTACAAGAATATAACTACTATAATACTGCCCCCTATGTACAAGAATATAACTACTTTAATACTGCTCCTATGTACAAGAATATAACTACTATAATGCTGCCCCTATTGTTGTGAATTCTGTGGCAGATCTCCCTCCTGTGGTCACAAGTGGTACTTCGGCTGATTCTCTCTGTGAGCTTCTGTTGGTGGAGGAAAGTGGTATTGCGGCTTCTGAGTTTCCTCCCTCAGGTGATGTGGTGAGGTCGTTAGGTACTGCTCTACTTAACTCCACCTAATGCTTTGATCCTGGCTTCCTGTCAATGTTCCAGTGTTGGACTTGTTTTTCTCTGGATCATTCCTGTGGCCTGCTGCTCTGCATAGCTAAGTTCTTCTTTGCTATTTGTTTGCTATTTTTTCTGTCCAGCTTGTCTAATTGTTTTGCTGGAAGCTCTGGGACGCAAAGGGTGTACCTCCGTGCCGTTAGTTCGGTACGGAGGGTCTTTTTGCCCCCTTTGCGTGGTATTCTTTAGGGTTTTGTGTAGACCGCAAAGTTATCTTTCCTATCCTCGCTCTGTTAAGAAAGTCGGGCCTCACTTTGCTGAATCTATTTCATCCCTACGTTTGTCTTTTCATCTTACTCACAGTCATTATATGTGGGGGGCTGCCTTTTCCTTTGGGGTATTTCTCTGAGGCAAGGTAGGCTTATTTTCTATCTTCAGGCTAGTTAGTTTCTCAGGCTGTGCCGAGTTGCATAGGGAGCGTTAGGCGCAATCTACGGCTGCCTCTAGTGTTGTTTGGAGAGGATTAGGGATTGCGGTCTGCAGAGTTCCCACGTCTCAGAGCTCGTTCTATGATTTTGAGTTATTGTCAGATCACTGTATGTGCTCTGACCGCTATGTCCATTGTGGTACTGAATTGCCTTTCATAACACCCTATGTACAAGAATATAACTACTATAATACTGCTCCTATGTACAAGAATATAACTACTATAATACTGCTCCTATGTACAAGAATATAACTACTATAATACTGCCCTCTATGTACAAGAATATACCGTAACTACTATAATACTGCCTCTATGTATAAGAATATAACTACTATAATACTGCTCCTATGTACAAGAATATAACTACTATAATACTGCCCCTATGTACAAGAATATAACTACTATAATACTGCTCCTATGTACAAGAATATAACTACTATAATACTGCTCCCTATATACAAGAATATAACTACTATAATACTGCTCCTATGTACAAGAATATAACTACTATAATGCTGCCCCTATGTACAAGAATATAACTACTTTAATACTGCTCCTATGTACAAGAATATAACTACTATAATGCTGCCCCTATGTACAAGAATATAACTACTATAATACTGCTCCTATGTACAAGAATATAACTACTATAATACTGCTCCTATGTACAATAATATAACTACTATAATACTGCTCCTCTGTACAAGAATATGACTACTTTAATACTGCCACTATGTACAAGAATATAACTACTATAATGCTGCCCATATGTACAAGAATATAACTACTATAATACTGCTCCTATGTACAAGAATATAACTACTTTAATACTGCCACTATGTACAAGAATATAACTACTATAATGCTGCCCATATGTACAAGAATATAACTACTATAATACTGCCCTCTATGTACAAGAATATAACTACTATAATACTGCCCCCTATGTACAAGAATATAACTACTATAATACTGCTCCTATGTACAAGAATATAACTACTATAATTCTGCCCCTATGTACACGAATATAACTACTATAATACTGCTCATATGTACAAGAATATTACTACTATAATACTGCCCCTATGTACACGAATATAACTACTATAATACTGCCACTATGTACAAGAATATAACTACTATAATACTGCCCCTATATACAAGAATATAACTACTATAATACTGCCCCTATGTACATGAATATAACTGCTATAATACTGCCCCTATATACAAGAATATAACTACTTTAATACTGCTCCTATGTACAAGAATATAACTACTATAATGCTGCCCCTATGTACAAGAATATAACTACTATAATACTGCTCCTATGTACAAGAATATAACTACTATAATACTGCTCCTATGTACAAGAATATAACTACTATAATACTGCTCCTATGTACAAGAATGTAACTACTATAATACTGCCCCTATGTACAAGAATATAGCTACTATAATACTGCCCCTATGTACAAGAATATAACTACTATAATACTGCCCCTATGTACAAGAATATAACTACTATAATACTGCCCCTATGTACAAGAATATAACTACTATAATACTGCCCCTATGTAAAAGAATATAACTACTATAATACTGCCCATATGTACAAGAATATAACTACTATAATACTGCTCCTATGCACAAGGATATAACTACTATAATACTGCCCCCTATGTACAAGAATATAACTACTATAATACTGCTCCTATGTAAAAGAATATAACTACTATAATACTGCCCCTATGTACAAGAATATAACTACTATAATACTGCCCCTATTTACAAGAATATAACTACAATAATACTGCCCCTATGTACAAGAATATAACTACTATAATACTGCCCATATGTACAAGAATGTAACTACTATAATACTGCTCCTATGTACAAGAATATAACTACTATAATACTGCCCCTATATACAAGAATATAACTACTATAATACTGCCCCTATGTACATGAATATAGCTGCTATAATACTGCCCCTATATACAAGAATATAACTACTATAATACTGCCCCTATGTACAAGAATATAACTACTATAATACTGCCCCTATATACAAGAATATAACTACTATAATACTGCCCCTATGTACATGAATATAACTGCTATAATACTGCACCTATATACAATAATATAACTACTATAATACTGCCCCTATGTACAAGAATATAACTACTATAATACTGCCCCTATGTACATGAATATAACTGCTATAATACTGCACCTATATACAATAATATAACTACTATAATACTGCCCCTATGTACAAGAATATAACTACTATAATACTGCTCATATGTACAAGAATATAACTACTATAATATTGCTCCTATATACAAGAATATAACTACTATAATACTGCTCCTATGTACAAGAATATAACTACTATAATACTGCTCCTATGTACAAGAATATAACTACTATAATACTGTCCCTATGTACAAGAATATAACTACTATAATACTGCTCCTATGTACAAGAATATAACTACTATAATACTGCTATGTACAAGAATATAACTACTATAATACTGCTCATATGTACAAGAATATAACTACTATAATACTGCCCCTTTGTATAAGAATATAACTACTATAATACTGCTCATATGTACAAGAATATTACTACTATAATACTGCCCCTATGTACACGAATATAACTACTATAATACTGCCCCTGAGTACAAGAATATAACTACTATAATACTGCCACTATGTACAAGAATATAACTACTATAATACTGCTCCTATGTAAAAGAATATAACTACTATAATACTGCCCCTATGTACAAGAATATAACTACTATAATACTGCCCCTATTTACAAGAATATAACTACAATAATACTGCCCCTATGTACAAGAATATAACTACTATAATACTGCCCATATGTACAAGAATGTAACTACTATAATACTGCTCCTATGTACAAGAATATAACTACTATAATAGTGCCCCTATATACAAGAATATAACTACTATAATACTGCCCCTATGTACATGAATATAACTGCTATAATACTGCCCCTATATACAAGAATATAACTACTATAATACTGCCCCTATGTACAAGAATATAACTACTATAATACTGCCCCTATATACAAGAATATAACTACTATAATACTGCCCCTATGTACATGAATATAACTGCTATAATACTGCACCTATATACAATAATATAACTACTATAATACTGCCCCTATGTACAAGAATATAACTACTATAATACTGCCCCTATGTACAAGAATATAACTACTATAATACTGCTCATATGTACAAGAATATAACTACTATAATATTGCTCCTATATACAAGAATATAACTACTATAATACTGCTCCTATGTACAAGAATATAACTACTATAATACTGCTCCTATGTACAAGAATATAACTACTATAATACTGTCCCTATGTACAAGAATATAACTACTATAATACTGCTCCTATGTACAAGAATATAACTACTATAATACTGCTATGTACAAGAATATAACTACTATAATACTGCTCATATGTACAAGAATATAACTACTATAATACTGCCCCTTTGTATAAGAATATAACTACTATAATACTGCTCATATGTACAAGAATATTACTACTATAATACTGCCCCTATGTACAAGAATATAACTACTATAATACTGCCCCTGAGTACAAGAATATAACTACTATAATACTGCCACTATGTACAAGAATATAACTACTATAATACTGCTCCTATGTACAAGAATATAACTACTATAATACTGCTCCTATGTACAAGAATATAACTACTATAATACTGCCCCTATGTACAAGAATATAACTGCTATAATACTGCTCCTATGTACAAGAATATAACTACTATAATACTGCTCCTATGTACAAGAATATAACTACTATAATACTGTCCCTATGTACAAGAATATAACTACTATAATACTGCTCCTATGTACAAGAATATAAGTACTATAATACTGTTATGTACAAGAATATAACTACTATAATACTGCTCATATGTACAAGAATATAACTACTATAATACTGCCCCTATGTACAAGAATATAACTACTATAATACTGCTCATATGTACAAGAATATAACTACTATAATACTGCCCCTATGTACAAGAATATAACTGCTATAATACTGCCCCTGAGTACAAGAATATAGCTACTATAATACTGCCCCTATGTACAAGAATATAACTACTATAATACTGCTCCTATGTACAAGAATATAACTACTATAATACTGCTATGTACAAGAATATAACTACTATAATACTGCTCATATGTACAAGAATATAACTACTATAATACTGCCCCTATGTACAAGAATATAACTACTATAATACTGCTCCAATGTACAAGAATATAACTACTATAATACTGCTATGTACAAGAATATAACTACTATAATACTGCTCATATGTACAAGAATATAACTACTATAATACTGCCCCTATGTACAAGAATATAACTACTATAATACTGCTCATATGTACAAGAATATTACTACTATAATACTGCTCCTATGTACAAGAATATAACTACTATAATACTGCCCCTATGTATAAGAATATAACTGCTATAATACTGCCCCTATTTACAAGAATATAACTACTATAATACTGCTCCTATGTAGAAGAATATAACTACTATAATACTCTCCCTATGTACAAGAATATAACTACTATAATACTGCCCCTATGTATAAGAATATAACTGCTATAATACTGCCCCTATTTACAAGAATATAACTACTATAATACTGCCCCCTATGTACAAGAATATAACTACTATAATACTGCCCCTATGTATGAGAATATAACTGCTATAATACTGCCCCCTATGTACAAGAATATAACTACTATAATACTGCTCCTATGTACAAGAATATAACTACTATAATACTGCCCCTATGTACAAGAATATAACTACTATAATACTGCCCCTATGTATGAGAATATAACTGCTATAATACTGCCCCCTATGTACAAGAATATAACTACTATAATACTGCTCCTATGTACAAGAATATAACTACTATAATACTGCTCCTATGTACAAGAATATAACTACTATAATACTGCTCCTATGTACAAGAATATAACTACTATAATACTGCTCCTGTGTACAAGAATATAACTACTATAATACTGCCCCTATGTATGAGAATATAACTGCTATAATACTGCCCCTATAATTGACCTGTCACTTGGAGCTCTTTGTTGATGTCGGTATATATATGGTTTGCTGTGTACATGTATATTGTGGTGTGCGGACCCCATTTTTGGGGTGTTACATCAGTGGTTACTTATTTAGTTGCTGCTATGTGGATACGTTGTGTTTTTCTTCCTGTACGCTGCTGATCTCTGGGTTTCAGCACCGATCATTGAAGATCTCCCAGTAGATTTCTAAAAGGCTTCCGGGAATCGCTAAGTTCATCACTGTTCGCTGCTTCCGGCTTCTTTCGCGTTATGTAACATTGTTGCTATATTCGGAATCTGTTGCTTCTAATTGCTTTATGTAACGAAGACAAATGTTTATTTTTGAACTGTAATATTAAGAAATGTGAAGAATCCTGGATGAGAAGCCGTCTCAGGTGACTTTTAGCTTTCTCTGCTTCTCTAGTAACATTACAAACCTCGCACTCGTGTTGTTACTATGACATCTGCTCTTTTAAGAGAAAACAATATCTCCTACTAGGACTATTGACCATGTGATCTCCTGATTGTGTCCATGACTTGGCACATTGCAGCACTTATTGTCAAAATGGCACATTACATAAAGTGCTCCGATATTTAGGATTATTTTTTTATTAGAAACCCTGAAAGTAGAACTGTCCCTAGATAACATTGTATATAAAAAAAGTGGGTATTGCGTCTTGTCACTCTATGCAATACTTTCTTTTATTTTGGTTATCTTTTTAACATTTTTTTCGCATAGTGTTGCCTCTGCAGCAGCCATGTGAACAGTTCTCTGAAGGAGGACACAACTGCTTCTAAAGCAGTGGTTCTCAACCTTTCTAATGCCGTGACCCCGCAATACAGTTCCTCATGTTGCAGTGACCCCCAACCCAAAAAATAATTTTGGTGGCTACTTTAAAACTGTAATTTTATTAGTTATGATTCGGAATGTAAATATCTGATATGCATTATGTATAGAGGTAATACAGAGATCACTGGTGACATTATACACAGGACCTCTATATAGTATACAGTGTATAGTGTCAGTGTATAGGTAACACTGACTCACCAGTGACGTCTCTAGGTGAAGTCCTTCATCTTTCATCCAGCACAGACCGCCATCATTCCTTCCAGCCAGGACTCGTTTCTGCAGGAAATAACACAGTTATCTAGAGCTCCGCTTGCAGAACACATTACTTAATTTTTCACAACTTCTACATTACACCACATGAAGATAAAAAGGCGATATAGTGTCACTCTGCACAGTAACAGGACCGCCCCCCCATTTAAAACAGTATACTCAAAAAATAAAATAAATACATCACTGCAGTAATAATATCCCTTAATTATCCCCTATTATGCCTATGGTAACACTATTCCCCACCCTGGCCCCGTTTATCTCATTCCTGGCTCCAGCCATATGTTCTCGCATCCTGCCCTCATGAGTATCCATTCTACTCCATATGATCTCCCCATCCTGCCCCACCAGCCTCCATCGTATCCGTCCTGCCCCATGATCCAATCCTGCCCCGTGTCTCCAATCATGCCCCGTATCTACATTCTGCCCATGCCTCAAGTCCTGCCCCCAGTGTGTCCAGCATATTACCCCCATGTTGTCCAGCAATCTGCCCCAGTGTGTCCAGCATATTACCCCCAGTGTCCAGCATTGCCCCAGTGTGTCCAGCATATTACCCCCAGTGTGTCCAGCAATCTGCCCCAGTGTCCAGCATTGCCCCAGTGTGTCCAGAAGTCTGCCCCAGGGTCTCCAGCATTGCCTCAATGTGTCCAGAAATCTGCCAAAGGGTCTCCAGTATTGCCCCAGTGTGTCCAGCAATCTGCCCCATGGTCTCCAGTATTACCCCAGTGTGTCCAGTATTCTGCCCCATGGTCTCCAGTATTGCCCCAGTGTGTCCAGCAATCTGCCCCATAGTCTCCTGTATTGCCCCAGTGTGTCCAGCAATCTGCCCCATGGTCTCCAGTATTGCCCCAGTGTGTCCAGCAATCTGCCCCATAGTCTCCTGTATTGCCCCAGTGTGTCCAGCAATCTGCCCCATGGTCTCCAGTATTGCCCCAGTGTGTCCAGCATTCTGCCCCATGGTCTCCAGTATTGCCCCAGTGTGTCCAACAATCTGCCCCATAGTCTCCTGTATTGCCCCAGTGTGTCCAGCAATCTGCCCCATGGTCTCCAGTATTGCCCCAGTGTGTCCAGCATTCTGCCCCATGGTCTCCAGTATTGCCCCAGTGTGTCCAGCAATCTGCCCCATAGTCTCCTGTATTGCCCCAGTGTGTCCAGCAATCTGCCCCATGGTCTCCAGTATTGCCCCAGTGTGTCCAGCAATCTGCCCCATAGTCTCCTGTATTGCCCCAGTGTGTCCAGCAATCTGCCCCATGGTCTCCAGTATTGCCCCAGTGTGTCCAGCATTCTGCCCCATGGTCTCCAGTATTGCCCCAGTGTGTCCAGCAATCCGCCCCATGGTCTCCAGTATTGCCCCAGTGTGTCCAGCAATCTGCCCCATGGTCTCCTGTATTGCCCCAGTGTGTCCAGCAATCTGCCCCATGGTCTCCAGTATTGCCCCAGTGTGTCCAGCATTCTGCCCCATGGTCTCCAGTATTGCCCCAGTGTGTCCAGCAATCTGCCCCATAGTCTCCAGTATTGCCCCAGTGTGTCCAGCAATCTGCCCCATGGTCTCCAGTATTGCCCCAGTGTGTCCAGCATTCTGTCCCATGGTCTCCAGTATTGCCCCAGTGTGTCCAGCAATCTGCCCCATAGTCTCCAGTATTGCCCCAGTGTGTCCAGCATTCTGCCCCATGGTCTCCAGTATTGCCCCAGTGTGTCCAGCAATCTGCCCCATGGTCTCCAGTATTGCCCCAGTGTGTCCAGCATTCTGCCCCATAGTCTCCAGTATTGCCCCAGTGTGTCCAGCATTCTGCCCCATGGTCTCCAGTATTGCCCCAGTGTGTCCAGCAATCTGCCCCATAGTCTCCTGTATTGCCCCAGTGTGTCCAGCAATCTGCCCCATGGTCTCCAGTATTGCCCCAGTGTGTCCAGCAATCTGCCCCATGGTCTCCAGTATTGCCCCAGTGTGTCCAGCAATCTGCCCCATGGTCTCCAGTATTGCCCCAGTGTGTCCAGCATTCTGCCCCATGGTCTCCAGTATTGCCCCAGTGTGTCCAGCAATCTGCCCCATGGTCTCCAGTATTGCCCCAGTGTGTCCAGCATTCTGCCCCATAGTCTCCAGTATTGCCCCAGTGTGTCCAGCATTCTGCCCCATGGTCTCCAGTATTGCCCCAGTGTGTCCAGCAATCTGCCCCATAGTCTCCTGTATTGCCCCAGTGTGTCCAGCAATCTGCCCCATGGTCTCCAGTATTGCCCCAGTGTGTCCAGCAATCTGCCCCATGGTCTCCAGTATTGCCCCAGTGTGTCCAGCAATCTGCCCCATGGTCTCCAGTATTGCCCCAGTGTGTCCAGCATTGCCCCCAGACAGTCAGACATAAAGAAAAAAAAAAAAGTAAAATCCTCACCTCTCCCGTTCCTAGCGCAGGTCCGGTGCAGTCAGCGTCTCTCCGGCTCTGCGACGCTCAGGACAGAGAGGCAGAGCGGCGCGCACAGTAGTGACGTCATCGCGCCCTCTGCCCTGAGATGTCGCAGAGTCAGAGGACGCTGCAGCTGCCGGCGCCGCAGGAACCAGGAGAGCGGGGGGCGGGGGCGGGACCCGGGGGTGGGGGGAGCTGGCCCTGGTCGCCCGAAGATTTAAAGGGGCGTCTTTTTTTTTTTTTTTTTTCTTCTTCTCCCCCCTTCCTACGCCACTGGTGGCGACCCCTGTGTTTTGGTGGTTCGACCCCCCTCGGGGTCGCGACCCCCAGGTTGAGAACCGCTGTTCTAAAGGATTACTTTGTAAGAAGAGCTGCTTATAAATGGTTAGTCGTCTTCTAGAGTCAGATTCACCTGCTTGTAAAGGGTTAACCTCGAGGCCAGTTTTAGACAAAGTGGGGCCCTGGGCAAAAGTAAAAAATGTGGCTCTAAATGCTAATATATTTCACCATCACACAAAACGTTTATGTTCTATTTACACAAGCTGATTTGTTGTGTTAAACAATTGAGTCGCCCACCAGGGCTGTGGGGTACCCGATACCGGGTCCGGTGTTCACAGGGGGATGTCACGTAACAATAGGATCAAACGTTCCCCCTTGTGGCCTGGAGTGTGAACATGTGTGTTTTAGGATTTCCTTGTATTGCACAGGTGATAATTTAACCACCTGCACAGATGATGATTCCAGCACCTTGTGCAATGCTAAGGAAATCTTGAAGACACATACGGTCTGAGGCCCTCGAGGAATGAAGTTTGAGACCCCTGATGTAGACGCAGTAATCTGCCGTGGAAGCTTAGTGCAGTAGATACATAATGTTAATTCCCTTTAAAATCAGACGATATCCAGCAGTGCCATCAGCTCAGAACGACAGCAGCTAATAGAACCCAGCTACTCTCCACTTTTCAGAGAAGTCCGGCCAGAATACTGTGCATAGGTTTTGCTTTTGTCATGGGAATGGTTTTAAGTATTCTTTACACTTTTTTTTCTGACAAGGAAGTAAATATTGAGTTTTCCAGTATCAAGGTTGGTTATATCTTCTGTTGTAAAGAAAAGTTGATTTATGGAAATTGTACACTTCAGTGGTCACTAAATGTATATATAATAATAATTGTATTTATATAGCGCAAACATATTCCGCAGCGCTTTACAATTATAGAAGGGATTTGTACAGACAATAGAAAAGGCCGGAGCAAGCCGTACCCCTCCCCCCACGGCGTAGGCGGAGGCCTGCATGACAATGGGGGGGAGAGGGGTAGGAAATAGGTTAATGAGGGGGGAGGGAGTTTCAGGCCCGGGGGTTTGTGGGATTTTGGGAAGTAACGGTCACTTCCTGCTCTTTTGTGGACCCGAGCAGTCATACCTCAGGATGGCTGGCGTGGATGCGATTCTAGAAGGCCTCAGGACGGCGGCAGCGTCCCATCCTCCTGGGTGGCTTCAGGCGCAGGTGGCCCGCATCATGGCTGACGGTGCGGGTCCGTCCGGCGCTGATGTTGGATCCGGCGCAGCGGCGCCACTGGAGCGGCGTTCTCGGAGGACGCGGCCCCCCGAGCGCCTTTCCCCGGATTCCGGACCTCGAGCCCCCCGAAGGCGCCGGAGCCCCTCTCGGGACCCTCCAGGCCGGGTGCCGGTAAGATCAGCGGCGACGCGGCCCCGGCCTGGGAGGAATCCATCTGCTGGTCGGGGCTCAGCGGCGGCGAGTAGGCCTTCTCCCCGCAGTGCGGCGGGGGCGGGGCCTCGGCGCGCCGGGCAGCGCCCGGGGCCTGTTGGAGCGGGAGGCCGCAGCGGTGAGGCTCCTGCCGCGCGGCCTGCCTCGGCTGTGTCTTCAAGTCCGGCGGGGGTGGCGAGTGACGGTGGCGCGGGCCGCCCGAGGCTGGATGTGTCCGGGCCGGCTCGATCGTCAGCGGCAGGGCCCGTTCCTGTGGCAGGTCGTCAGGATGGCGGCATGATAGCAGCGGTCGGATCTGAGTCGGTGCGCTGCCAGCTCATCCACGCAGGCACCATTCTCCCCGGGAAGCCAGCACCTGGACCCCTTGCACGCCGGGCCTGTATCTGGACTGGATATGCAGGTGGACCTCCTGGGCCTTCCTCATCATCGGGATTCGGGTGGATCTTTTGTGGATACGGTGAGCCGTGGACGTCTGGATGCCAGCACTTTGGCTGGGGGGACCACAGATCCCTTGCAGCCCGGTGAGTATTCATCTATGTCTGGTCTTCGTACACCTAGCTTGGCGTCGCCCGCTTTAGTAGGAAGTCAGGGGGCTAGTGGTGTGGACAGGGTGGCGGGTGACGCGGGTGCAGGAGCTTTTGGGTAGCGTGCAGGGTTTGTTATCTAGATTGGAGCAGGGGATGTCCGCGCAGAGACATTTGGGGGCTTGGTTGAGCCCACAGGTGGGGGTTTTCGGGGCTGTTGGGTCGCCGATGGCGGCGCCGGCACCAGTATCGGTTTCAGTGCAGACGGAGAAGGAGAAGGAGTGTAGGGTGCACTTAGATGATAGGGCCCATGGCGAAGTTTATGTTTGTTTTGAGGGCCCTCTGGGGGCGCATCTAAAGAAGGAAGTTAGAGAAAAGATTGCGAAGGATGAGTACGTCGAGATTTTTTCGTTACTTCCGTTGGAAAAATTTAATCTGGATAAGAAGAAAAAGGAGGAGAGCAAGAAGGAAGATGAGGAAAAGCGGCGGTGGCGCTTGATTCCTCAGACTTTTGGTAACTGGTTGCAGGCCTTTGCGATTCTGGCTAGTGTGATTGGTGAAAAGGCGCCCGAGAATTGCTCCGGTCTGTTCTGTTATCTGGATTCGATTAGTGAGGCTCATAGGGTTTACGGTGGTCAGGCGTGGCTCAGGTATGATGAGCAGTTTAGACAGAGGAAAGCGGTTCGGCCAGCAATTCGCTGGGATCAAAAGGATATCGGGCTATGGTTGCGCGTGATGGCGCAATACAAGTTCGGCAATCCCTTTCACGGGGGGGCCGGTGGTTCCGGCCAGGGTTTTCAGTCCAGTTCGGCAGGGTCCTCTAGTTCCGGCAGTCAGGGAGGGGGTCAGAAGTTGGGGGTCTGTTGGCAGTTTAACGAAGGTCAGTGTAGATTCGGAGGTAACTGCAAGTTTAAACACTTGTGTTCCCACTGCAACGGCTCTACACATGGGGCCGCAAAATGCTTTAAAAAGGGGAAAGGAAAGTCAGGAAGCGGTAATTCCCTTATCTAGATAGATACCCAGATAAGGAGAAGGCGGAGTTATTGTTGTCAGGTTTTCAGTCAGGTTTCGTAATCCCGGCTCCTTCCTTCGAGGTTCCGTGTGTGAGGAAGAATTTGCGGTCGGCTTTGTTACACGCCGAGGTGGTTTCTGAAAAGTTGCGGAAGGAGGTCGCGTTGGGTCGCATGGCGGGCCCGTTTGAGTTGCCGCCTTTTGCGGATTTGGTGGTTTCCCCGTTGGGGGTGGTGCCTAAGAAAGAGGAAGGAAAATTTCGTTTGATTCAGCATCTGTCTTATCCCAAAGGTATGTCGGTTAATGACGGGATTGATCCTGGGCTTTGCTCGGTGGTTTACGCGTCGTTTGACATGGCGGTGGAATGGGTTCAAAAATCCGGTAAAGGGGCTCTGCTAGCTAAGACAGATATTGAGTCCGCCTTCCGTTTGTTGCCGGTTCACCCAGACAGCGTTCGGTTGCTGGGTTGTTATTGGGAGGATCGTTTCTTTGTTGATAGGTGTTTGCCCATGGGGTGTTCACTGTCTTGCGCGTTGTTTGAGGCGTTTAGCTCATTTTTGGAGTGGGTGGTGCGTGATGTGTCGGGTTGCGAGTCTGTCATTCATTATTTGGATGACTTCTTGTGTGTCGGCCCGGCCGGGTCTGACCGTTGTAGGATGATTTTGAGAGCTATTGAGTTGGTGGCGGGTCGCTTTGGAGTTCCGTTGGCTCCGGGTAAAACGGAGGGCCCGAGCACGTGTTTATCCTTCCTTGGTATCGTAATTGATACCATGCAGTGGGAGTTCAGGTTGCCCATGGAAAAAATTGTGAGTTTGCGCGAGGAGGTGTTGCGGGCTTGTCGTTTGCGGAAGTTGTCTTTAAGGGATTTACAATCGCTCCTTGGTAAGCTTAATTTCGCTTGTCGAGTTATGCCTATGGGCAGAGTTTTTTCCAGGCGGTTGGCCATGGCTACAGCAGGAGTTCGTGCTCCTCATCATTTTGTGCGGTTGTCAGCTGAACATAAGGAGGATTTGACGGTGTGGAGTAGTTTTTTGCAGAACTATAATGGCCGGTCATTGTTACAGGAGGGAGTGGTTGATAACGAGTCGTTGGATTTGTTTACGGACGCTGCCGGGGGGTCAGGCTTCGGTGCGTATTTTCAGGGGCAATGGTGCGCTGCATCGTGGCCGCCATCGTGGATTTCTTCTGGCTTAGTTCGGAATATCGCGCTTCTGGAAATTTTTCCTATTTTGGTGGCGGTGCATTTGTGGCAGCAGGTTTTTCAGAACAGGCGTGTTCGTTTTTACTGTGATAACATGGGGGTGGTTTGTGCGATAAACAATCTGTCGGCTTCGTCGCCCCCTGTTGTGCGGGTGTTGAGACAGCTGGTTTTGGTGTGTTTGAAATTGAACGCGCATGTCACTGCGTCACATGTTCCTGGTGCCCACAAATCCATAGCAGATTCTCTCTCTCGTTCACAGTTCGGTCGTTTTCGGTCGCTGGCGCCGGATGCGGAGGTCGTTGGGTTGGAATGCCCTGCAGAACTTTGGCTTGTGGTGTCCGAGACGCGGAGGCACTGATCAAATCGTCGTTGGCTCCCAGAACGTGGGAGGCTTACCAGGCTACTTGGCTGGAGTGGGTGGAATTGTTGGGGGTTGTTGGGTGTGGGCCGAGTGAGCAGGAGCAAGTGGGAGTGTTGTTGTCTTGGATGAGTCGCGGAGCTGCAGCGGGTTGGTCTCCTGCTAAGGTTTCACGTGTCATGTCAGCTTTGGCATTCGGTTTTAAGTTACGTGGACAATCGGATTTAACTAAGTTTTTTCTGGTAAAGCAGGCTGTAAAGGGTTTTCGGCGGAGGCCGCGGCGTTTGGATGCCAGACGGCCCGTGTCTTTCTGCTTGTTGGAAAGATTGGGTGGGGTTTTGCCTTCAGTCTGTGTGTCGGGGTTTGAAGTGTGTTTATTTCGGCTGGCCTTTTCTTTGGCCTTTTTTGGGGCATTGCGTGTTGGCGAGTTGGTTTCACCTAGTAAGAACGTTGTGGGAGGTTTGCTGGCTCACGATGTGTTTATATCGGTAGGAAGGGTTGAGCTGTGGTTGCGGCGGTCTAAGTCTGATCAGGAAGGTAGGGGTAGTAGGATCGTGTTAGGTGCGGTGCCGGGGTCGGTTATGTGCCCGGTTACCTGTTTGTCAAAATTTTGGGATTTGCGGCCCAGTCGCGAGCGGTCGTTATTATGTCATGTTGATGGTTCATTGCTGTCTCGGTATCAGTTTACGGTGGTTTTTAGGAAGGCGATCGGGTTGCTGGGTTTGGATGGGGGCAGTTTTGCTCCTCACTCTTTCAGGATTGGGGCAGCAACGGAAGCAGCGTTAGGGGGACTTGGGGTTCCGGCAATTCAGCGCATTGGCAGGTGGCGTTCTGATAGATATCGGAGTTATGTGCGCCCGTGAATCAAGGTGCGCTTGTATAGGTGGGGCGGATTGGCCGGTGGTTTGGGATGTTGATTTGAGTTCTGTTTTGTGTTTTTTCAGGTTCCTCGCCTTTGTTGATATGGATCTTCGGCCATTCGTATGTCTATTGGGGAGCGCAGCGTGCTGACGTGCGGAACGAAGGGCGGCAATTGGGCTTTGATCGCGAGGTGGCGGTAATTCGTTGGTTGGGTGTTAGGGGGTTGGTTTGGCATAGAGTGTTAAAGGAAATTAATGATGGCGTCAGGCTCGACAGGGTTCCTGACATTTTAGTTTTGCACGTCGGGGGGAATGATTTGGGGGCCCGACCCTTTCGGGATTTGATAAAGGACATTAAGCAGGATTGCCTTTGTTTGTGGGTCATGTACCCCGGCTTGACCATTGTTTGGTCAGAAATTGTGCCGCGAAAAAGGTGGAGGAACATGAGGTCGTTGGACAAGTTGAACAAAGCTCGGATAAAGGTCAATCGGGCGGTATCCGGGTTCGTGGCTAGGAACGGTGGCGTGGCAGTGCGGCATTTCGAACTTGAAAAAGGGGAGGGGGTTTTTTGGTTGTCGGATGGGGTACATTTGAACGCGGTTGGAATGGACTTTTGGGCCATTGCTATTCAGGAGGGCATTGAACGGGCCATATTTTTTCGGAGTGGTGGGGTCTAGGGCCTTTGAGGTTTCAAAGGGCCTTTCGTTGTGGCGGCTGGGGGGAGTCCTGGGAGTTGGTAAAAATTGGGTTTGGGGGATCCATCTTGGCATATGGCTCCTCTGTTTTAGTGTTGGTATCTTTTGAATCTGGTGAATGGTGGTTGGGGAGTTCCGGCAGGGGTGGCCGGATCTCCTGGGATTTTTTACCGTGAACAGTGAACCCTCGTTTGGGTTTTTGGTGCTCCCGAGCCAGGGTTTTGATCGGCTGGGAGTAAAGTTGGTGTTATGTATGTTCGCGGTATGGGTTGTCAATCACCAGATTCTTGGGGCTCCAAGGACTCCTTCTAGCCTTTAAAATGTTATTATTTACAATGTATTTATTGTTATATGTGTAATAAAAAGGCTACTGTGGCCTATATCATTCCAAAAGAATTACGGTGGTTGTGTTTTTATTGTGGGGCTGGAATGGTAGTGGGGGAGGCCACGGGTGGGGATAGATGGGTGGAGGAGTTTTACTTTAAAGGACTACTCCGTCGACAATACCAGGGTCAAGAAAAGGCCGGAGCAAGCCGTACCCCTCCCCCCACGGCGTAGGCGGAGGCCTGCATGACAATGGGGGGAGAGGGGTAGGAAATAGGTTAATGAGGGGGGAGGGAGTTTCAGGCCCGGGGGTTTGTGGGATTTTGGGAAGTAACGGTCACTTCCCGCTCTTTTGTGGACCCGAGCAGTCCCGCCCTCCCGCCCTTATTGCTGTTTTTTGTAAAGGGGGTCGTTTTTAGATTTGTTCATTTTATGGCGAGGTAATTTTTTCTTTCGGGTCATTGTGGCCTTGGCGGCTGGGGGGAGTCCTGGGAGTTGGTAAAAATTGGGTTTGGGGGATCCATCTTGGCATATGGCTCCTCTGTTTTAGTGTTGGTATCTTTTGAATCTGGTGAATGGTGGTTGGGGAGTTCCGGCAGGGGTGGCCGGATCTCCTGGGATTTTTTACCGTGAACAGTGAACCCTCGTTTGGGTTTTTGGTGCTCCCGAGCCAGGGTTTTGATCGGCTGGGAGTAAAGTTGGTGTTATGTATGTTCGCGGTATGGGTTGTCAATCACCAGATTCTTGGGGCTCCAAGGACTCCTTCTAGCCTTTAAAATGTTATTATTTACAATGTATTTATTGTTATATGTTTAATAAAAAGGCTACTGTGGCCTATATCATTCCAAAAGAATTACGGTGGTTGTGTTTTTATTGTGGGGCTGGAATGGTAGTGGGGGAGGCCACGGGTGGGGATAGATGGGTGGAGGAGTTTTACTTTAAAGGACTACTCCGTCGACAATACCAGGGTCAAGACATTACAGCATAACAATAAACACAGTTCAAAATAGATACCAGGAGGAATGAGGGCCCTGCTGCTCGCAAGCTACAATCTGTGAGGAAAAAGGGAGACACGAGAGGTGGATGGTAACAATTGCTTTAGTCGGATCAGCCATAGTGTAAGGCTCGGGTGTTCATGTAAAGCTGCATGAACCAGTTAACTGCCTGAGTATGTAGCAGTAACGACACAGAGGGCTGTTAACTGCATAAAGTGTATGAGAACATGATGCGAGGAACCTGATTATGTGTGTGTTTGTTTTTTAATGGGTCACACAGGGATGGTTAGGTTAATGCGTTGAGGCGGTAGGCCAATCTGAACAAATGAGTTTTTAGGGCACGCTTAAAACTGTGGGGATTGGGGATTAATCGTATTAACCTGGGTAATGCATTCCAAAGAATCAGCGCAGCACGTGTAAAGTCTTGGAGACGAGAGTTGGAGGTCCTGATTATTGAGGATGCTAACCTGAGGTCATTAGCGGAGCGGAGGGCACGGGTAGGGTGGTAGACTGATACCAGGGAGGAGATGTAGGGTGGTGCTGAGCCATGGAGTGCTTTGTGGATGAGGGTAGTAGTTTTGTACTGGATTCTGGAATGGATGGGTAGCCAGTGTAATGACTGGCACAAGGTAGAGGCATCGGTGTAACGGTTGGTAAGGAATATGATCCTGGCTGCAGCATTCAGGACAGATTGGAGCGGGGAGAGTTTGGTAAGAGGGAGGCCGATTAGTACAATAGTCCAGACGAGAATGAATAAGTGAAACAGTCAGAGTTTTTGCAGAGTCGAAAGTAAGAAAAGGGCGAATTCTAGAAATGTTTTTGAGATGCAGGTAAGAAGAGCGAGCCAGTGATCGGATGTGGGGGGTGAATGAAAGGTCAGAATCAAGGATGACCCCAAGGCAGCGGGCATGTTACTTTGGAGTAATGGTGGAACCGCACACGGAGATGGCAATGTCAGGCAAAGGTAGGTTAGTAGAGGGACAAAACACGAGGAGTTCAGTTTTTTGACAGGTTCAGTTTCAGATAGAGGGAGGACATGATGTTAGAGACAGCGGTAAGACAATCACTGGTGTTTTCTAGAAAGGCAGGCGTGATATCAGGGGCCGAGGTGTGTAATTGGGTGTCGTCAGCATAGAGATGGTACTGGAAACCAAATCTACTGATTGTTTGTCCAATAGGGGCAATATACAAAGAGAAATATATATATATATATGTCTAGTACTTATGCTATGATGGATTTACGGATATCTCATTATTTTTATATCTATTTAGATACTGGATCACTTGTTAATTGATTTGGTCATTCATAAGTGTTCTGATTACTGGAATCTGCCATATGAGAATTGTTGCTTCTTAGATTTTTGGCTGATTTTTCTTATTACTTTACCAGAGACTGCCATGTAACCAGCTGTGTGTCTGCACTATAATGAAGCAGCTCTCTCTTCCTCTCTCACAGCAGCACAATCTCAGCACAATCTTAATTTATATCTTGATTCAATTCTCTCCATCAGCAGTGAAAAGAATATCTTAGCGGTAATTAGAACAATGTTTCCTATTTAATGAGATGGATGTTGCAGATTTGATTGCACGGCAGACAGCTTTTTCTGCATGTTAGAGCCCCGCTGAAAGGGATATTGAATAAGAAATAGTATCATTTTGTAATAAACATGTATATTCAATTTTTCTCAACTAGAGATGAGCGAAACGATTCGTAATGAATCACAATGATGCGATACAAATTTGTCACAAAAAGGTTTATCTGCAAAAATCCATATTTTTGGGGGATTTGATCTGCAGAAATCCAGCCAGCCCCCATTTCACTGGATTCTTTTGATGACTGGAAATAGGTTAAAATGGATAAAAAAAACTTTACACTTCCCTTACCCCACCTTTCCTTGGACTGATGCTGAGGTCCAGGGAGCCAAGGGGATGAAGGTGGCATAAAGGATGTGAGACAAGTGAGGAAGGGTGAGTATAATGATTTTGGGGGGGATTTTAACACTGAAGTTTCAATTTGGACCAAAAATAATCTGACTGATGAATTCGAGCAAATCTGCCCAAATTGAATTTTCGGAGATTCTGTCTTCTGTAACCTCACCCCCCTCTAATGATCAGTTGTGCTGGTGATTCTCAGTCTGCAGTGTCTAAGCAGAGATTTGTCCTCATATTGGTCCTATGCCTGAGGATCCGTCAGGCCACTCAGCAACGATCCATCATGTGGCATCCATTTATGACAAGCTTCCAGACTCCTGCATTGTGTCCTAGGAGTAAGATAGGCAGGAAAGATTTGGGGAGAGATAACGGGATTAGGAGAGGGCAGCAGAACAATTGCCTCCTGCTCGGGGACGATGGCTGCACAGAATTGATAATGTCTATGAATAAACTGCACAAAGTTCTGCAACACGAGAACTTACAGAAGTTTTCTAACATGATGATCTGACCATATTGTGCGTTATTTATAGGGGATCGTCACTCATCGCCCCTTTCCACACTCAGAAAAAACATGTCTGTTCTCACCGTAGTTGTGTATTTTTTGGGACTCTTGTGTTTTCTTGACCCTGATTGTGTATTGTTTGGGACTCTTGTGTTCTATTGGCCCTGACTGTATTTTTTGGAGTCTTGTGATCTCTTGACCCTGGCTGTGTATTTTTGGGGACTATTGTGTTTTCTTGAACCCGACTGTGTATTTTTTGGGACTCTCGAGTTATCTTGACCCTAGCTGTGTATTTTTTGGGACTCTTGTGTTTTCTTGACCCTGATTGTGTATTTTTTATGACTCTTGTGTTCTCTTGACCCTAGCTGTGTAATTTTTGGGACTCTTGTGTTCTCTTGACCCTAGTTGTGTGTTTTTGGGTTTCTTGTGTTTTCTTGACCCTGACTGTGTATTTGTTGGGACTCTTGTGTTTTCTTGACCCTGATTGTGTATTGTTTGGGACTCTTGTGTTCTATTGACCCTGACTGTATTTTTTGGAGTCTTGTAATCTCTTGACCCTGATTGTGTATTTTTGGGGACTCTTGTGTTCTTTTGACACTAGCTGTGTATTTTTTGGGACTCTTGTGTTTTCTTGACCCTGATTGTGTATTTTTAGGGCTCTTGTGTTCTCTTGACCCTAGCTGTGTAATTTTTGGGACTCTTGTGTTCTCTTGACCCTGGTTGTGTGTTTTTGGGTTTCTTTTGTTTTCTTTACCCTGACTGTGTATTTGTTGGGACGCTTGTGTTCTCTTGACCCTGGTTGTGTATTTTTTTAGGAGTCTTGTGTTCTCTTGACCCTGGGAGTGTATTTTTAGGTTTCTTGCGTTTTCTTGACCCTGGCTGTGTATTTTTGGGACTCTTGTATTCTTTTGACCCTGGTTGGGTATTTTTGGGAGTCTTGTATGCTCTTGTAAATATGACCTTCGAAGCCTACCCCAAACCCTCAATAGAAATCCCTACCCCATATTGCACCTCTGACTCTTATGTTGTCCCCTTGCCCCATTCACACCCCAACAAATGTTCACACAGATCCAAATTGTCTATTTTTTAAAGGTGCGAACCCTACTGATTGTTCAGATAGCAAAGTCATTCTGGTTTTGGAGAATGTTGGGTGACAACCACAAGAAATGTAATGTCCACAGTGGCCAACGGGCAACTGGACTCAGACAAGGTCTAGATCTTGAGTCTGCACTTTCTTTTTTTCTGGAATTTTCTCTAGGGGAGGAGTGGCATGAAAAGCACAGCAACTAGTTATGACCCTACCAGAACCTATAATGGTCTTCCACCTGGAGACCTTTATATTCTGAGCTGTGAGCTTGTATCTACTGATGGCTGATGCCCAGCGGACATTATCTGTTTGTCTTCAGTATCTGCTCCAGCTGTGATGATGAACTCCTTGTAGTGACCTTCATAAAAGCCTCGTCCTCTGTACACAAAAGAACAAAAACATTTATGGGCTCATTAATGTTTATAGGGTTGAACGTGAAAGCCCCACAAATCACTTCTATGGGGTGAGAGTATTACTAGCATTGATTCTTCCCAACTGAGAAAAGCCGTAACTTCCCATCACTCTGCACTCGTTATCATTAATTATTGCAAAATTGTGGACAAACCCCAGAGGCTAATTCAGAAATAAATGAGAAAAATGAACTCTTCTGTTTTATTATCAGTCGCTGATTTATTATTTCACTGCTCTGATATATTACATCGAACCTCGAGTTGTGGTAGCTCAAGGTCAAAGGTGAAGAATGTATGTGTGTATTTTATTATAATTTTATTTTTTACATTATTTTATGATATAAACTGTTATTTTAATAGATAATTTTATTTTAGATTTATATGATTTTATTTATATTTTTAGTTATGATCTTTATTTGTTTATTTATATTTAATTTACTTATTTTTAATTAATTTATTTTTGGCCCGTTACTCATTTAGTCTTTTATATATTTTTTATTTTTTTTTACGCATTTAGCAATGTATTTATATTAAACTTACTTTCTTTTCGCTGCGTATTGTTATTTATATATATTAATATTTTAATCTATAGTATTTTAATTGTTTTTAACTTTTTTTGCTTTTTTCTATATTCTTTTTTTATTTTATTTTATTTAAAATTATTTTTACTCCTAAAGTATTATGGTAAATTACATTAAAATACAAATAAATACATTATTTCTATATTATTATTTTTTTTTTTTTTTACTATTCTTCTGTTTAATTATTTATTTTTCGTTTTTTAGTTTACTTGTTCTTATCTTTTTATGCATTAACTTGTATAATTCCTTTCAATTTATTCTCACTTTTTTACTCGTATTTATTTCTATTTATTTTCTTTTATCTAATATATAATTGCCTAGAATACTACTTCCTGCAATTTGTGCCAACTTCCTGTCCGGAGCTAATGTCCGGAGCTAATGTCCGGAGCTAATGTCCGGAGCTAATGTCCGGAGCTAATGTCCGGAGCTAATGTCCGGAGATAATGTGCGGAGCTAATGTCCGGAGCTAATGTGCGGAGCTAATGTGCGGAGCTAATGTCCGGAGCTAATGTCCGGAGCTAATGTCCGGAGCTAATGTCCGGAGCTAATGTCCGGAGATAAGTGACGTCAACAGTGTCCAGTGTCTGATTGGTTGCCGCCTGCTGCGAGCGACCAATCAGAAACGTGCCGTACTGTGACACACTCCGCCCGCCATTTTGGTGTGATTTTTGAATTTTTACCTCACAGCAAGTTTCTACTGCGTGGAGGCGGCCCAGTGACGTTGCTCTTCAAGCTCCTGCCGAATTTCGTCAAAAAAATGATAATACCATTTACCAAAACTATATATATTTAGTTGTGAAGTGGTTCAGTGACATTTTCACACCAATTTTGAACTTTTGTTTGGTGTTTTCTCCATATACTGCCTATTATTCACTGACTGTTATACTGAGAGACTGCCGTTTATTAACCTCTTCTTTGCCACATTGGGTATATTGCTCTATTATTTGCCACATAAGGACATTGTCCATTATTGCCCAGCAATTTCTTAAATAACAAGAATTGTCAAGAGCTGGTAAGTGCAGCCATTTTTTGTTCTTTCTTACTATTATTTATTAATTGTATTATTCTTATACATTTGAATAAATAAAGTATATATGGATTCTAGACTCCCGATTCTTTAGAATCGGGCTGCCATCTAGTCTTTATATAATTTGGTTTCAGATTTTTTTTTCTACTGGTTTTTTCTAGTAGCTCCCTGGGCCTACTGGGTCTTAATATAATAGCTGCCACAAAAATAGCAATAATTATTATAATTTTTAATATACTGTGTGTGTGTGTATATATATATATATATATATATATATATATATATACGTATATACACATATACACAGCTCTGGCAAAAATTAAGAGCCCACTGCTCAGTTTTATAAAAATCCGCTTCTCTCCATGTCTGACACCATTCCAGTGTCAGTTGAATTCCACCCAGAGGACGCCTCATTCTACTTAATGTGTTTCTGATTAGGGGATCACCTGAACCAAATCTTATTTAACGAAGGAAAGTATAAAAAACTCTGCTGTGGTGTTCACAGTCCTCTTGCAATAGGGCAAGCTGGATGGCAAAACAAGTGCTAGGAATATCCCAAAAGTAATAGGAATTAAAAATGAATAGGAATGAAAAAATAACTTTTAACCATGCCAAAGGAGATAAAAAGAAAAGTCTTGAGTGAGAAGGAGGGCTCAATTCTGGCTTTACCAGAAGAGGGACACAGTGACTGTCATGTTGCCTCCATCCTTAAAATTTCTGAGAAGGCGGTCCACTACAACAAGGTCAAGCAGCAGACATTAGGGACAACAAAGCTACAGACCGGCAGAGGGCGAAAACGACTCTCCACTGACCAGGATGACCGTCATCTTATTGGAATGTCACTCAGCAATAGCAGGATGACATCAAGTGACCTACAAAAGGAATGGCAGCTGAGGTGAAGAGCATGGCAAAAACAGTTCGTGACAGGCTCCTAGAGGCAGGACTCAAGTTATGTAAAGCTAGAAAACAGCCTTTCATCAATGAGAAGCAAAGGAGAGCCAGGCTGAAGTTTGCCAAGACCATAAGGATTGGACAATAGAGCACTGGAGTAAGATAATCTTCTCTGATGAGTCTAATTTTCAGCTTTGCCCAACACCTGGTCGTCTAATGGTTAGACGGAGACCTGGAGAGGCGTACAAGCCACAGTGTCTTGCACCCTCTGTGAAATCTGGTGGAGGATGGGTGATGATCTGTGGAGGCTTCAGCAAGGCTGGAATTGTTCTTTGCGAAGGACGTATGAATCAATCCGCATACAAGGTTATCCTGGAAAAACAGTTGATTCCTGTTGCTCAGGCAATGTTCCCCAACTCTGAGGACTGTTTTTTTTCCAGCAGGACAATGCGCCATGCCACACAGCTAGGTCAAACAAGGTGTGGATGAAGGACCACATCAAATCCCTGTCATGGCCGCCCAATCTCCAGACCTGAACCCCACTGAAAACCTCTGGAATGTAATCAAGAGGAAGATGGATAGTCACAAGCCATCAAAGAAAGAAGATCTGATTAAATTTTTCCACCAGGAGCTGTGCGACAGACCGGTGGAAAGCTGCCAAGACGCATGAAAGCTGGGATTAGAAATCATGGTTATTCAACACAATATTGATTCCTGAACTCTTCGTGAGTTATAACATTAGTATTGTTGTTTCTAAATGATTATAAACTTGTTTTCTTTGTATTTTTTGAGGTTGCACGCAATGCATTTTTTTTTGTTATTTTGACCATTTCTCATTTTCAGAAAAAAATAAGTAAAAAATGTATCGCTTGGAACTTCGGAGACATGTTGTCAGTAGTTTATAGAATAAAAGAACAATTTATATTTTACTCAAAAATGACAAGCCTACAGCCTGCAGTGATCCTCAACCTACTGAACCGCTGCACAACCAGCTCTACCCTCTCCTAGTGTATCCTCACCCACCCCCTGCAGACTGTGAGCCCTCGCGGGCAGGGTCCTCCCTCCTGTACCTGTGTGCCTTGTTTTTTGCTCATATTTAATGTTTTTGTCTTCATTGCCCCGTATTCATATGTAAAACGCCATGGAATAAATAGCGCTATAAAAATGTATAATAATAATAAAAATATACAGAGAAAAATAAGAAAACTGAAAACTTTGCAGTGGTCTCTTAATTTTTGCCAGAGCTGTATATATACAGTGGGGCAAAAAAGTATTTAGTCAGTCAGCAATAGTGCAAGTTCCACCACTTAAAAAGATGAGAGGCATCTGTAATTTATATCATAGGTAGACCTCAACTATGGGAGACAAACTGAGAAAAAAAAATCCAGAAAATCACATTGTCTGTTTTTTTAACATTTTATTTGCATATTATGGTGGAAAATAAGTATTTGGTCAGAAACAAACAATCAAGATTTCTGGCTCTCACAGACCTGTAACTTCTTCTTTAAGAGTCTCCTCTTTCCTCCACTCATTACCTGTAGTAATGGCACCTGTTTAAACTTGTTATCAGTATAAAAATACACCTGTGCACACCCTCAAACAGTCTGACTCCAAACTCCACTATGGTGAAGACCAAAGAGCTGTCAAAGGACACCAGAAACAAAATTGTAGCCCTGCACCAGGCTGGGAAGACTGAATCTGCAATAGCCAACCAGCTTGGAGTGAAGAAATCAACAGTGGGAGCAATAATTAGAAAATGGAAGACATACAAGACCACTGATAATCTCCCTCGATCTGGTGCTCCACGCAAAATCCCACCCCGTGGGGTCAGAATGATCACAAGAACGGTGAGCAAAAATCCCAGAACCACGCGGGGGGACCTAGTGAATGAACTGCAGAGAGCTGGGACCAATGTAACAAGGCCTACCATAAGTAACACACTACGCCACCATGGACTCAGATCCTGCAGTGCCAGACGTGTCCCACTGCTTAAGCCAGTACATGTCCGGGCCCGTCTGAAGTTTGCTAGAGAGCATTTGGATGATCCAGAGGAGTTTTGGGAGAATGTCCTATGGTCTGATGAAACCAAACTGGAACTGTTTGGTAGAAACACAACTTGTCGTGTTTGGAGGAAAAAGAATACTGAGTTGCATCCATCAAACACCATACCTACTGTAAAGCATGGTGGTGGAAACATCATGCTTTGGGGCTGTTTCTCTGCAAAGGGGCCAGGACGACTGATCCGGGTACAGGAAAGAATGAATGGGGCCATGTATCGTGAGATTTTGAGTGCAAACCTCCTTCCATCAGCAAGGGCATTGAAGATGAAACGTGGCTGGGTCTTTCAACATGACAATGATCCAAAGCACACCGCCAGGGCAACGAAGGAGTGGCTTCGTAAGAAGCATTTCAAGGTCCAGGAGTGGCCTAGCCAGTCTCCAGATCTCAACCCTATAGAAAACCTTTGGAGGGAGTTGAAAGTCCGTGTTGCCAAGCGAAAAGCCAAAAACATCACTGCTCTAGAGGAGATCTGCACGGAGGAATGGGCCAACATACCAACAACAGTGTGTGGCAACCTTGTGAAGACTTACAGAAAACGTTTGACCTCTGTCATTGCCAACAAAGGATATATTACAAAGTATTGAGATGAAATTTTGTTTCTGACCAAATACTTATTTTCCACCATAATGTGCAAATAAAATGTTAAAAAAACAGACAATGTGATTTTCTGGATTTTTTTTTCTCAGTTTGTCTCCCATAGTTGAGGTCTACCTATGATGTAAATTACAGACGCCTCTCATCTTTTTAAGTGGTGGAACTTGCACTATTGCTGACTGACTAAATACTTTTTTGCCCCACTGTATATATATATATATATATATATATATATTGCTAATATCCCTTTTGCATGGCTTTTTATGGCGTACATGCATTAGCTATGGTGAACAGTGGCAATGCAAAACTACAAATCACCTCCAACTGCTCTAATATTAAAATCCCAGCGCCTCTAGTTCATACTGCTATATATATATAAAATAATCAAGTAATTGTATTATTGCTGCCTGGATGTTGGCTGTTTGCATAATATTTATCTAATTAGTAAACCATGTATCTGCCAAGCCTCGCTCATAGTACACAGTTCACTATCCTTCTATTTTACACCCTGAAACACAAGCGTTTATGCTTCCATACGCCTGTGTGCAGCGGGGAGGCAGTCCACTGTATAGCAAATACCAACCTTCTGTGCAGCTCTCCTTCTAATCCCATCTAATTAGAGTTTAGTTTTAATTATGGTCTGTGTGTTTTGTTCGGAAACCACTTACCAGCAGCTTAAAGAGTAATTCCCATGTCTTAGAATGATGGCTTATCATTAGCGGACTCCTGAGACGTCCATCACATCTGAGATTGATCGCAGCACTTATATTCCACTTCTTATGGTTTATCCTAGTGGTGGTCTTTTCCCCCCCCCCCTGCATTGAAAGTGATTGAGATTGAATAAAACTGAAGCATAAGTGACCCGCAGCCCCTTAATTCTCAGGATCTGTGAGGGTCCCAAGCATTGGACTCCCACCATTTATAAAGTGATGACATATTTCTTCCCTTGACGTGTTCCAGTCTTTGGTAGAGAAAGAGTCTGACTTTCACAAGAATTTGACTTTCGACCAACACAATGCTCTCAATGAATTTCACAACAACCCATACATCATAGTGCGGCAATCTGACAGAGGAGGGTGCACGGTAGCACTAGATGGCGCATTATATACCAACTTAGCGGAATCCATTTTGGAGGATACAACCACGTTTATGACCCTTGGTCGCGATCCGACGTTGTCAATGAGGGTGTGCAATTGGGCATTCTCAATACTAAAGTGAGCAAATAGCTTTTACGGGATCATCCGATCATTCCAGTCTTTCACGGACTTCCTAAAACTCATAAGAATTTGTTTCCTCCTCCTTTTCGGATCGGGTCATTGAATGATAATTTAGGCTCATGGATTGACGAACACTTAAGCCCACCGGTTTCCAGAATTCCTGGTTATTTCAAGGACACATCTTCAGTATTGCAAACTTTTGAACATTTACTGCTTTTTCAAACGTGACGTGGTTAATCTTTATTCTTCCGTTCCTCATCATCTAGCCGTGCGAGCTGTCTCTCATCATTTAGAACAATACAGCAATTATTTCCATCCAGTTCAGCAATTCATTATCAGGTCACTCACGTATCTATTGGAACATCATTTTTTTTTACGTTCAATTCAGAATTTTATTTACAAATTCTAGGTGCTGCTATGGGGTCAAAATCTCCCCCTACATTAGCAATTTTATATAAGGTGGTGGGATTACTTATTTTCTGATTACAACTCATTTGGGCACCATTCCAAAGCACTATCTGTAGTTCCTTCAGGAAATACCCATCTAGTTTTCTGATTACAACTCATTTGGTCATAACATTGTCTTTTTCAGTAGATACGTAGACGATTTATTGTTTATTTCGAGGGGCACTTCATCTGATTTATCTTTGTTTCATATGTATTTACATTCGAATGATTTGAATCTTTCTTTTACAATTAGATACAGGAAAGATATATATCTTAGTACCGTGTTAGCCAGCGGATAGAAAAATATTTAGAATTGAGAGTCCTTAGTGGTTGATACCTTTTAATGGCTGACTGAGAAGATGGTAACAAATTGCAGCTTTCGAGACTACACAGGTCTCTTCATCTACGCCTGATGAAGAGACCTGTGTAGTCTCGAAAGCTTGCAATTTTTTACCATCTTCTCAGTCAGCCATTAAAAGGTATCAACCACTGAGGACTCCCAATTCTAAATATTTTTCTTTTACAATTAGCAATTTGGAGGTACAAATTCCGTTTTTAGACATTTACTTAATGGGAGACTCTGTTACCCATCGTGTTCACACTGCCCTTTACAGAAAGGATAATTCTGGCAATTCTATTATTTTATCATCATCTTCCCATCCTTATCATACCAGGCGTATTTGTTCTGATCAGGATTTGTTTTTGTTCGCTAAAGCAAAGTCATTAGCAAAAGTTTACGAGACAGGGGGTATAATTGTTATAATGTCAAACAAGCGTTTACTAAATCCTCTAATAAACCCAAGTCCTTGGTTCCATCAAAGATACCGTTTTCTACTAATACTGTTCCAAAGATTACGTTTTCTACACCATAGAGTCCCCAGTCCAACCGGATAATTTCCATAATAAAAAAAATACTTGCCGGTAGTTAATCAGGATGACAAGTTGCGGCAAATTACCAGTGCAGGTTGCAGATATGTGACAAATAGGGGTTTCAGTTTGGCCAGTGCGTAATCTCCCAGTCTTTTGAGACAAACCTCTACTTCTGGATCTTGGTAATCGATTTCGGGGTTTTTTTTTTCGATGTGCAGGCAACAGGTGTAACGTTTGTGTTCATGCATTAGACAAAACTAAAGTTTTCCATTCTCCGGATGGCAAAGCATATGATATCACTTCATTTATTAATTGCGATACCCAGTATGTGATTTACTGCGTTTGTTGTTTGTCATGTGGGATCAATCACATTGGGTGTACCACTCGTAAAATAAAAAAATGAATTGTTGAACATTTGACCAATATTCATAATAAGAATGCGGCACATTCGGGTGCCGCTAGGCATTTTATCAATATTCTTAAAGGAGATGTCTCCCAGTTTACGTTTTTTTTTGCCTTTGAAAAAGTATATAACCCAATTAGAGGAGGTAATAAACAAAAATGGCTTACAACACGCAAAGCCTTTTGGATTTTAAAACTTGATACTAAATATCCTAAAGGAATGAATTCAAGATATGATCGGTTTTATATATATTAAGGTCTCAATCCATTTTTCTTTATTTATACTTTTTCCATTTTCTTAGTGCTTAGTTTATGGAATTATGTACCGTATATGTTTCTGGTTGGTGCCCTTGTCTTATATAGTCTCATGTCTTTTGTTTTATATCCTATGAGTAAGGGTGCTTGCTATGCGCCAGGAGTTTCTCATGTTTTTAATATGGTTTGATATGCCAAAATACATTTTTTCTATTTTCTTTTTTTATTTTGGGTTGGTGTGCCGGATCCATTTCCTTGTTTTTCTTTTTACATATTTATTTATTTATGTCATGGGGGAAAAAAAAAACATTAATTGACCTCCTGTGAAATTAACTTATCAGTCTGTGCAGGATGGCAGGGCAGTCTCATGTGCAGCAGATAGAGAAGATCTGTCATGTGTTTTGTACACCGATGCTAAATGCAGACCCCCACATAAGAGTAAGGTGACCTGAACACCCCCATAGAATTCCCTCCCACAGGGGGTCTGTAGCCTTGCAGCGCTGGGGTTCTGGGTTCTAATCCCACCAAGGACAACATCTGCAAAGAGTTTGTATGTTCTCTCCGTGTTTGCGTGGGTTTCCTCCGGGTTCTCCGGTTTCCTCCCACATTCCAAAGAAATACTGATAGGGATTTTAGATTGTGAGCCCCATCGGGGACAGTGATGATAATGTGTGCAAAATGTAAAGCGCTGCAGAATATGTTGGCGCTATATACAAATAAAGATTATTATTATTATTATTGTGGGCATGCCCAGTGGCGGAGGGTGACGAGGGGTTAAGTGATTTTACCAGGCTTTCACTGTAAGTGCCTGTGCACACAGCAATTATCTACTAAGTAATGTTCATGGTGTTAGGATTTCTGGCTCCCCGGGGATCCAGGTATTATGGCCGCCATTCTCTTTTTAATTAGGCTTCTCTGCTGATTTATCGGATGGTGCAATGTGGAGGCTTTACTAGATCAAAGGGAAATCAAAGGGAATGTATCAGGGGAGCGAAATCGGGGTCACCAGCACCAAAATCGGGGTCACCAGCACCCGCACTATGCGGAATGTGCACGCACAAGTAATCCGTGAAAGTCCCCTCTAATTATCTGCGTGAGAAATCCTCAGATAGATACATTGTGTGCGGATGACAGAAACATTCTATCAATATTTATGTTTACGCTTGATACAACTTCTTTCCAATTAATATCGTCTGCGTCCCAGGGACAAATCCTCCGGCTTCATGAATAAAATTCTGAAATGACAGTGAAGACTGACATGGACAAAATAATCAGAGAGTCAACCGGAAGGAAATACATTGTATAATGAAAAATATTAGGATTTGTGTGTCAATGATTAAAATCTGGTTTCTCATTTAGTCCCATTACCCCCAGTGCATAACATTTGACCCATCAATCATAATGATAAGTATGGCCCATTGCCCCTGATTTATAATTTCCGGCCACTCATCCCCTGTGTATAATCTACAGCCCCTCACACCCCTGGTATATAACCTCCAGTCCCTCGCCCCTAGTGTAGGACATACACTAGGGGACATACACTTGTGGAGACATACAGACTCTCACACACCCACTGTGTATAATAACTGGCCCCCCGCACCTGGTGAATAAACATCCAGCCCCTCGTCTTCCATAGTGTGTAACATCCAGCCCCATCACCCATGGTTTATAATTTCTGGCCACTAATCCTCTGTGTATAATCTACAGCCCCTTACCCCCCTGGTATATAACCTCCGGCCCCTCGCCCCCAATGTATAACATCCAGCCCCTCGTCTTCCATAGTGTATAACATCCAGCCCCGTCACCCACGGTTTCTCATTTCCGGCCACTAATCCTCTGCGCATAGTCTACAGCCCCTCACCCCCCTGGTGTATAACATCTGGCCCCCAGTGTATAACCTCCGGCTCCCTCCCGTCTGCTTTTACTACCATGTGGCAGAGCGGCCGGTGGTGCGGAGCTCACGGATACCAGCGCAGTCCTGTAATAGGAACCACCGGGGTAACAAGTCCGTCCAGGACATTTCTCCTCCTGAATCTTCCCCATCACCTGTGAGTGATATTACTGATAAATGGAAGGAGCCGCAGCAACTCAGCCATGAAGTGTAGACCCCGTAACGTTAAAGAGCGGGGGGCCGATTGCTGAGATGCAGAGGACAGAAAACTAACACCTTTGCTGACCCCATGACTGCAGAGTCCAGACCTCCTCTGGTATCAGCACAAACACTACACCCCCGCCGGGAGCTTCATGGCCGACCGTCTCCATGCAGCCGTACATCACCAAGCACAATGCCGAACGTCAGATGAAGTGGTGTAAAGTCGCCACCACTGGACTCTGGAGGAGTAGGGATGATTGAGCACTAAAATATTAATGCCTGATCATATATATTTCTTATATACATCTGACTTATATTTACTGATCATGGGCATTGCAATAAGGGGTTAACTTTTTATCTGATATACTGAACTGCTCGATTGCTCAGTACGCGAGACTCGTAACGAGCATAATGGAAATCAATGGGAAACTCGAGCATTTTTCTGGCAGACCCTCCCAGGAGATCTGTGGGGGCCGGAAAATCACTGAAATGGACGGAAACAGCAGTCAAATGGAATGGGAACAGCATGAGGAAGACGGCATGTGGTGTGTGAACCAAAGTGAGGATTATGTAGCTCAGACTCTTGGCTGGAAGACATGGTGGTGCTGGGAAACAGACTGGAAGCATTATCTGCCAGCAGGATTCGCTCTGTTCAGGCTTCAGAAGTGGTGTCCTGCTCCCTACTGCAAAGTGGGACAAGAAGCTAAGTCTTGTGGATGAGCGTATTTTGCTCCCGCAGCGGGCACAGTTTTACCTGTCCCACGGCTTCAGCCTCTGCGTGCACCATCAGCAGCACGTCCACTTCCCGTCCCTTACCACACGCCTTGTGCATTATTTAAATTAGGTATATAATATGCAGGCCAATTTTCCGGTATTAATAGGGAAAAGAAAATATGTAGCCCTGAAAAGGACTGTGCTTTATAAATTGCAGCAGTATAGAAGGACTGTAAGGCAATAAACCCTTTAAAGTTCCTATATACATAGATTGATGCCAGACAATCCCGCCCAGCCCGGTTCACTCGGTTCCAGCGCAATCATCCACATTATTTGTTTTATCAGATATTCTATTTGTTTCTCTTCGGTGAGAAAGTGCAAGTCGTCCAAATTTTAGAAAGTTTTTTTTATGTAATTTTTTTCTAACTTTTTGGCCGCGACTCCTCTCTCTATTAGCGTCGGCGACGTTTCCAAATAAACATGGCTGATTAATGACGCTCTGTGTATTAGATAGGAGATTCCTGGTGATAAACAAGCAGAGGGCCGAGACATGGACGGCCGAACCACTGGCCGGCCCGATAATTACCGTCGGAATGTCGGCACAGGAAATAATTGTAATTAGCAGAATGACTTCAGGAAGTGGGAAAATAGCGAAGATTGATAAATACTAATTGCTTCTAACATTAACGGGCTTCTCTCAGGGGAGATCCGTCCTCATCTTCAAGAGCAAAATACCTTTAATATAAGCAAAAAATAAAAAAAAAAGTTTGAAAAGTATTTCAGCAGGATCAATATGTCTGATCTAAAGGGGAAAAGCTGGATTAGCCATAATGGTAGTAATCAGCTTTACACGGAGACTGGTTGGACTTATTAAAGAGTCTTCAGTACATTTTTGTAAAAAAGTAAATAAATAAATTGTTGAAGCAAATGGTCAAATATGAGCCCTTGGTTGGTGACAGTTGTCTTCCATGATCATCATTGCTGAACTCTCTTCCCAGAGTCGTTCTTTTTACTTCCTCGTCTTTAGTTCTCATCACTAAACCCAAATCCTGTCTACCCACCGGAGACTTCACATCCCGTCCCCCAAGACCAGCGCTGCAGCAAGGGTTTATAAGAGGAAAAGACAAGAAGTGAAATTTATACAATGCTTCAAAAAGACTGAAAATACAAAACAATCCACAGAATAGATCAATTTAGAAAGATTCTTATTCTTCTGACTCCTTGTAAAATCCAAAGAAGCAAACGAAATGCAATAAAACCAGAAATATGTGAATGTTCAGATCCATATTTCTGTCCACAAGAGGCAGGATTATAGTAGTTATATTCTTGTACATAGGGGCAGTATCATAGTACTTATATTCTTCTACATAGGGGCAGTATTATAGTAGTTATATTCTTCTACATAGGGGCAGTATTATAGTAGTTATATTCTTGTACATAGGGGCAGTATTATAGTAGTTATATTCTTGTACATAGGGGCAGTATCATAGTACTTATATTCTTCTACATAGGGGCAGTATTATAGTAGTTATATTCTTCTACATAGGGGCAGTATTATAGTAGTTATATTCTTGTACATAGGGGCAGTATTATAGTAGTTATATTCTTGTACATAGGGGCAGTATTATAGTAGTTATATTCTTGTACATAGGGGCAGTATTATAGTAGTTATATTCTTCTACATAGGGGCAGTATTATAGTAGTTATATTCTTGTACATAGGGGCAGTATTATAGTAGTTATATTCTTGTACATAGGGGCAGTATTATAGTAGTTATATTCTTGTACATAGGGGCAGTATTATAGTAGTTATATTCTTGTATATTGGATCAGTATTATAGTAGTTATATTCTTGTACATAGGGGCAGTATTATAGTAGTTATATTCTTCTACATAGGGGCAGTATTATAGTAGTTATATTCTTGTACATAGGAACAGTATTATAGTAGTTATATTCTTGTACATAGGGGCAGTATTATAGTAGTTATATTCTTATATATTGGATCAGTATTATAGTAGTTATATTCTTGTACATAGGGGCAGTATTATAGTAGTTATATTCTTCTACATAGGGGCAGTATTATAGTAGTTATATTCTTCTACATAGGGGCAGTATTATAGTAGTTATATTCTTGTACATAGGGGCAGTATTATAGTAGTTATATTCTTGTACATAGGGGCAGTATTATAGTAGTTATATTCTTGTACATAGGGGCAGTATTATAGTAGTTATATTCTTGTATATTGGATCAGTATTATAGTAGTTATATTCTTGTACATAGGGGCAGTATTATAGTAGTTATATTCTTCTACATAGGGGCAGTATTATAGTAGTTATATTCTTGTACATAGGAACAGTATTATAGTAGTTATATTCTTGTACATAGGGGCAGTATTATAGTAGTTATATTCTTATATATTGGATCAGTATTATAGTAGTTATATTCTTGTACATAGGGGCAGTATTATAGTAGTTATATTCTTCTACATAGGGGCAGTATTATAGTACTTATATTCTTCTACATAGGGGCAGTATTATAGTAGTTATATTCTTGTACATATGGGGCAGTATTATAGTACTTATATTCTTCTACATAGGGGCAGTATTATAGTAGTTATATTCTTGTACATAGGGGCAGTATTATAGTAGTTATATTCTTGTATATTGGATCAGTATTATAGTAGTTATATTCTTGTACATAGGGGCAGTATTATAGTAGTTATATTCTTGTACATAGGGGCAGTATTATAGTAGTTATATTCTTGTACATAGGGGCAGTATTATAGTAGTTATATTCTTCTACATAGGGGCAGTATTATAGTACTTATATTCTTCTACATAGGGGCAGTATTATAGTAGTTATATTCTTGTACATAGGGGCAGTATTATAGTAGTTATATTCTTGTATATTGGATCAGTATTATAGTAGTTATATTCTTCTACATAGGGGCAGTATTATAGTAGTTATATTCTTGTACATAGGGGCAGTATTATAGTAGTTATATTCTTGTATATTGGATCAGTATTATAGTAGTTATATTCTTCTACATAGGGGCAGTATTATAGTAGTTATATTCTTGTACATAGGGGCAGTATTATAGTAGTTATATTCTTGTACATAGGGGCAGTATTATAGTAGTTATATTCTTCTACATAGGGGCAGTATTATAGTACTTATATTCTTCTACATAGGGGCAGTATTATAGTAGTTATATTCTTGTACATAGGGGCAGTATTATAGTAGTTATATTCTTGTACATAGGGGCAGTATTATAGTAGTTATATTCTTGTACATAGGGGCAGTATTATAGTAGTTATATTCTTGTATATTGGATCAGTATTATAGTAGTTATATTCTTGTACATAGGGGCAGTATTATAGTAGTTATATTCTTCTACATAGGGGCAGTATTATAGTAGTTATATTCTTGTACATAGGGGCAGTATTATAGTAGTTATATTCTTGTACATAGGGGCAGTATTATAGTAGTTATATTCTTGTACATAGGAGCAGTATTATAGTAGTTATATTCTTGTACATAGGAGCAGTATTATAGTAGTTATATTATTGTACATAGGGGCAGTATTATAGTAGTTATATTCTTGTATATTGGATCAGTATTATAGTAGTTATATTCTTGTACATAGGGGCAGTATTATAGTAGTTATATTCTTGTACATAGGAGCAGTATTATAGTAGTTATATTCTTGTACATAGGAGCAGTATTATAGTGGTTATATTCTTGTACATAGGAGCAGTATTATAGTAGTTATATTGTTGTACGTAGGGGCAGTATTATAGTAGGTATATTCTTGTATATAGGGGCAGTATTATAGTAGTTATATTCTTGTACATAGGGGCAGTATTATAGTAGTTATATTCTTGTACATAGGAGCCGTATTATAGTAGTTATATTCTTCTACATAGGGGCAGTATTATAGTAGTTATATTCTTGTACATAGGAGCAGTATTATAGTAGTTATATTCTTGTACATAGGAGCAGTATTATAGTAGTTATATTCTTGTACATAGGGGCAGTATTATAGTAGTTATATTCTTGTACATAGGAGCCGTATTATAGTAGTTATATTCTTCTACATAGGGGCAGTATTATAGTAGTTATATTCTTGTACATAGGAGCAGTATTATAGTAGTTATATTCTTGTACATAGGAGCAGTATTATAGTAGTTATATTCTTGTACATAGGGGCAGTATTATAGTAGTTATATTCTTGTACATAGGAGCAGTATTATAGTAGTTATATTCTTGTACATAGGAGCAGTATTATAGTAGTTATATTCTTGTACATAGGGGCAGTATTATAGTAGTTATATTCTTGTACATAGGGGCAGTATTATAGTAGTTATATTCTTGTACATAGGGGCAGTATTATAGTAGTTATATTCTTGTACATAGGGGACAGTATTATAGTAGTTATATTCCTGTACATAGGAGCAGTATTATAGTAGTTATATTCTTGTACATAGGAGCAGTATTATAGTAGTTATATTCTTGTACATAGGAGCAGTATTATAGTAATTATAGTCCTGTACATAGGGGTAGTATTATAGTAGTTATATTCTTGTACATAAGCGTAGTATTATAGTAGTTATATTCTTGTACATAAGCGTAGTATTATAATAGTTATATTCTTTTACATGGGGTGCAGTATTTCAGAAATGTGCACACATGGTTGCAGTCACGCTATGTGACAGGGCACAGTGCTCGCACCCTGGCTGAAGCTTTAATCGTGTTGATTGTTTAATCTTTCTAATTATGATCAGATAACTGCACAGTGGTTTGATGTCCATTATAATAGTTTGTCTCTATCTGAAGGAAATACTTTTAATTCATTGATAAGTGGAGCAGAACTCATGTGCAGAGAGATAATAGATTTTCCCTCATCTTGATGGAAAATCACAAATTGTCTTCACTGCTTTTCCACTTCTGTAAATTTTTCCAATCATGAAGAAACAATACCTTGGAAAAGGGGAGTAGTATGAGGTTTGAGATGTGATAGAAGAGATGCAGCAGCGATGGGATCTGCACTCCGCCACCATGCCGTAAATAGAAATTCCATCTCATCGCTCATTGTATTCCGCATGAATGAGTGGGTCGTGGTGATTTTCCTTTTCGTAATCTTATGCAGCTGAAGTTTGATGAACTGTACACATTCAATTTATTCCCTATCAAGCCTAGCATTCTGTGGCCATAGATTGCGTAAAGGTGAAGTAGAGGGTGGGATATTGCCACTCCCTTGGTGGCATCGTGAGGCAACACAGGAAACTTTTCCATTTAAAAGTCCATGCTGGTTTTTTGGTGCTTCATAAATCAGCCATAAGCAGAAGCAAAATAAACGACCTTCCAGGCAAAACATATTAAACAGTTCTTGACAAAATCTCTTTAGGCCGGTCCTGGTCACACAGGCTGGATCGCATCCAGTATACTGTCTCAGTCTGGAGATAACGCACAGGAGGCGTCTTCATCCACATACACAGACCACATGTCAAACAACACACTCCATTTTAACATGTGAAAAACACCCAGAGATGGGGTAAGTGGACAGCCAGAAACGCCCATCTCTCAGCTGCTCATAAAACCTGGCCCAGATGCACCAAACAAGCCTCTTAGTACGATGGGCACTAGATTGATACTCCAGGTTTACATCACAGATGACAGCCACCTCTGTGATACATAACTCCCATCAACATGTGTCCGGAAGACACCTTGCATGCATCTTCCTCTGCCTAAAGCCGTGTGGCTTGCCATGTTTCACTACTAGACACGGAATTCTCTAGAGGGCATCGGCATTACCACGTGGCCTCCTGACTCTGTGTTCCATATGGAAGCTGAAATCATGAAGGGTTAGAAACCAGTGAGTAATCCTAATTTAAATTTTCACCCTAACAGATAGTGCCGTAATGTGTCCATCACCCACTTTATGGCCAAGCATTCCTTTTTCTACTGTGGAATAATTATTTTCGCATGCCACCAGCTCCTACTCTGGTAGAAAACGGGGCGCTCATCCCTGTGGATTTTCTGAGAAAGGACTGCTCCTTAACCGACTTCTGAGGCATGTGTCTGGAGTACAAATTCCTTCTTGAAGTCAGGGGCAACAAGGATCGGCTGTGTGCGCAGAGCCATTTTCAGTTCTTGAAAGGCCGTCTCCTCCTCCACAGTTCATTTGGCCATAGTTTATTTAGTCTCTTAAGGAGGTGAGTCCGGGATGTGATCATCATGGCAATGTTTGGGATGAATCTCCTGTAGTACCCCACAATTATTAGAATGGCTCTAACTTGCTTCTTTGAGAGCGGTCGCGTACGGTTTTGGATTCCGTCCACTTTCCTGTTCTGGCGTTTGCTCTCGCCTCTACCTACTACATATCCTAGGTATTTGGCTTTTTCTTTCCCCATGGCTCATTTTTGAGGATTTATCAAAAACCACATCTTCCTAAGAGCATCAAGCACTGCCTGGACCTTTCCCAAATTACTTCCCCAATCCGAACTGAAGATTATATTATCGTCCAGGTATGCCGCGAAGTAATTCATATGGAAGGATCCGGTCCACGACCCTCTGGAAGGTGGCCGGGGCTCCCTGCAGTCCAAATAGCATTCGGATGTATTGGAAGCATCTGTCGGGAGTAGAAAAAGCCATCTTCTGCTTTGCTTCTTTTGACATGGGTATTTGTCAATATCTCTTAGTCAAATCCATGGTGGTTATGTATCTTGCCGGCCCAAGTTTTTCGATCAGCACATCAACAAGTGGCATCGGATATGTGTCACACTTGGAGACTTTATTCAGAGTCCTATAGTTGTTACAGAATCTCTATCTGGCATTGGGTTTTGGAACCAGGACAATCGGGCTAGATCATCCGCTCTTGGATTCCTCAATGATTTACGACATACAACTTCCTCAGAAATCATCTCTCGTTATGCCTTGGGAATTCAATAGGGCTTCAGGTTCATCCACACATGGGGTTCCGTCAGGACCTCATGCTCTATGACCTTTATACACCCTCGGCAAATCTGAGAAGAGGTCCCTGTTCTGTACAGCAAGGGACTCTGCATCTTGCCACGGCTTGATGAGATCGACGTGGTTACATCTTACCGGTTGATGAATCTTATAGTTCACTTCACCAAGCTTTTCCACCACCTCATAAGGCCCTTGCCCCTTGGCCAAGAACTCACTCTCCAAGGTGGGAATTAGTATGAGGACTTTGTCTTCGGGGTTAAACTGCCTCACCCTGGTTGACCCTAGCTTGAGCTTCTTGTGTCTGGAGGAGCTGACCTTTTACGATGGGCGTCACCTTCGCAATCCTCTCCTGCATCTGAGAGACATGCTCAATGAAGCTCCGGTGGTGTGTGACTTCGGCTTCCTAGGTTTCCTTCACTTTATTAAGGAGATTCAGTGGATGTCGGCCATACAGAAGTTCGAATGGAGAAAACTCAGGAGAGGCCTTTGGAACCTCTCGGATAGAAAATAGTTGGATATATTGGGAGGCAGTCGCAGTCTCGACCGACCTTTTCTATGACCTTCTTGAGCATACTCTTCAATGTTTTGTTGAATCTTTCCACAAGGCCATTCGTCTGACAATGGTACACTGATGTCTTCAGTTGTGTAATTTGCAGGACCTTACACTGTTCCCTCATCACCTTACTCAGTATTATAGTAGTTATATTCTTGTACATAGGAGCAGTATTATAGTAGTTATATTCTTGTACATAGGAGCAGTATTATAGTAGTTATATTCTTGTACATAGGAGCAGTATTATAATAGTTATATTCTTGTACATATGAGCAGTATTATAGTAGTTATATTCTTGTACATAGGGAGCAGTATTATAGTAGTTATATTCTTGTACATAGGGGCAGTATTATAGTAGTTATATTCTTGTACATAGGGAGCAGTATTATAGTAGTTATATTCTTGTACATAGGGGCAGTATTATAGTAGTTATATTCATGTACATAGAGGGCAGTATTATAGCAGTTATATTCTTGTACATAGGGGCAGTATTATAGTAGTTATATTCTTGCACATAGGAGCAGTATTATAGTAGTTATATTCTTGTACATAGGAGCAGTATTAAAGTAGTTATATTCTTGTATATAGGGGCAGCATTATAGCAGTAATATTCTTGTACATAGGGGCAGTATTATAGTAGTTATATTCTTGCACATAGGAGCAGTATTATAGTAGTTATATTCTTGTACACAGGAGCAGTATTATAGTAGTTATATTCTTGTATATAGGAGCAGTATTATAGTAGTTATATTCTTGTACATAGGGGAGCAGTATTATAGTAGTTATATTTTTGTACATAGGAGCAGTATTATAGTAGTTATATTCTTGTACATAGAAGCAGTGTTATAGTAGTTATATTCTTGTACATAGGGGCAGTATTATAGTAGTTATATTCTTGTACATAGGGGCAGTATTATAGTAGTTATATTCTTGTACATAGGAGCAGTATTATAGTAGTTATATTCTTGTACATAGGGCAGTATTATAGTAGTTATATTCTTGTACATAGGGACAGTATTATAGTAGATATATTCTTGTACATAGGGGCAGTATTATAGTAGTTATATTCTTGTACATAGGGGCAGTATTATAGTAGTTATATTCTTGTACATAGGAGCAGTATTATAGTAGTTATAGTCTTGTACATAGGGCAGTATTATAGTAATTATATTCTTGTACATAGGGGCAGTATTATAGTAGTTATATTCTTGTACATAGGGGCAGTATTATAGTGGTTATATTCTTGTATATAGAATGTAGCAGCTTTTTTACATAATGGGGAATTTCCGAACTGTACTGTATATGAATTTGTTGCTCATTGTATTAAGCACATGTGATAAATGTAGTAAAGCTATTCTTCTTTACATGTTTTGATATATTTCAGCTTGCCCAAGAGTGTGGGATAACATCACCTGTTGGCCCGCTGCATCAGAAGGAGACTTGGTTGTGCTTCCATGTCCGGATTACTTTACTCTCTTTTCTGCTGGAAAAGGTAAGAAAACTCTATTTTAAAAAGGAATTCTAAGTGAATAGGAAAGTGGAGAAAGCAGTGTGACTGTGCATTTTTTTTAAAGTAAATATATTTGTACTCGATGTTCTGAGTCTCGGATGGGTTTTCATGTAACTTGGCCTCTCAGCGGTTTCTGCCCCTTCAATACTGGGAGGGTGGTAGGTGTTTGTCATCATGGCGGTCTCCCTGGGCACTGTAGCTATGGCGCATCACTGTGGATTTCTTCCAAAACTTATTTCCCCTATAGATCCTAATATTTTTTGGATCTACTAGACAGCTTAATTACATGTAGGGATTCCCTAGCAACCAGGCAACCCCCACATGTACTCAGGCTGGCTAATAGCTGTAAATCATTCAGCTGAGGTGATGAAAACTAAATCTCCGAGCACTAAAAAATACTCGGAGGACCCCCGATCGTGCTCTGGGAAAACCCGAGCAACGAGTATACTCGCTCATCACTAATAAAGATACCAAATGTAAATTTTTGGTGAAGAATCAACAACAAGTGGAACACAATTGTGAAGTTGAACAAAATTTATTGGTTATTTTACATTTTTGTGGAAATTCAAAAACTGAAAAGTGGGGCGTGCAATATTATTCGGCCCCTTTACTTTCAGTGCAGCAGAAGTTCATTGTGGATCTCTGAATGATCCAATGTTGTCCTAAATGCCCAATGATGATAAGTATAATCCACCTGTGTGTGATCAAGTCTCCGTATAAATGCACCTGCTCTGTGATAGTCTCAGGGTTCTGTGTGAAGCACAGAGAGCATCATGAAGACCAAGGAACACAGCAGGAAGGTCCGTTATACTGTTGTGGAGAAGTTTAAAGCCGGATTTGGATACAAAATTATTTCCAAAACTTTAAACATCCCAAGGAGCACTGTGCAAGCGATCATATTGAAATGGAAGGAGTATCATACCACTGCAAATCTACCAAGACCCGGCCGTCCCTCTAAACTTTCATCTCAAACAAGGAGAAGACTGATCAGAGATGCAGCCAAGAGGCCCATGATCACTCTGGATGAACTGCAGAGATCTACAGCTGAGGTGGGACAGTCTGTCCATAGGACAACAATCAGTCGTACACTGCACAAATCTGGCCTTTATGGAAGAGTGGCAAGAAAAAAACCATTTCTCACAGATATCCATAAAAAGTATTGTTTAAAGTTTGCAACAAGCCGCCTGGGAGACACCAAACATGTGGAAGAAGGCGCTCTACTCAGATGAAGCCAAAATTGAACTTTTTGGCAACACCAACGATATGTTGGCGTAAAGGCAACACAGCTCATCACCCTGAACACACCATCCCCACTGTCAAACATGGTGGTGGCAGCATCATGGTTTGGGCCTGCTTTTCTTCAGCAGGGACAGGGAAGATGGATAAAATTGATGGGAAGATGGATGGAGCCAAATACAGGACCATTCTTGAAGAAAACCTGTTGGAGTCTGCAAAAGACCTGAGACTGGGACTGAGATTTGTCTTCCAACAAGACAATGATCCCAAACATAAAGCAAAATCCACAATGGAATGGTTCACAAATAAACGTATCCAGGTGTTAGAATGGCCAAGTCACAGTCCAGACCTCAATCCAATGGAGAATCTGTGGAAAGAGCTGAAAACTGCTGTTCACAAACGATCTCCATCAAACCTCACTGAGCTCGAGCTGTTTGCCAAGGAAGAATGGGCAAGAATGTCAGTCTCTCCATGTACAAAATTGATAGAGACAAACCCCAAGAGACTTGTAATCGCAGCAAAAGGTGGCGCAACAAAGTATTAAGTTACAGGGGCCGAATAATATTGCACGCCCCACTTTTCAGTTTTTGATTTTCCACAAAAATCTAAAATAACCAATAAATTTCGTTCAACTTCACAATTGTGTTCCACTTGTTGTTGATTCTTCACCAAAAATTTACATTTGGTATCTTAATGTTTGAAGCACGATATGTGGGAAAAGGTGGAAAAGTTTCGGGGGGTCGAATACTTTCACAAGGCACTGTAATTGGCATTATTAAGCAGTGTGCGGTTCTGTACGGTGTCATATTTTATAGTTTATGGTGGTGGCTCTATATTATATTTAGCTGCATATATGGAAGTGTTATCCGGCCAACATGTACCCTGTTTTTGATCTTATACTGCACAAATAGGAACAGTATGATATGTTTTTTTGTGTTCATTTTTGCCCATATATGTTATTTTTTGTCTTTATTTTCTAGTCTAATCCCAAGCGAGTCTGAGAATTGTAGTTCAGTAGTTAAATCAATGACAGGGGAAGTAGCTGACTTCTTCTCCTACTTGGTTTTACTGGATGTGGGTAGAACTGAAGATTAATTTTCAGACTAATAAATATAAAAAAGTATAGTATAAAGTATAAAGTTTTTAGTATAAAATGGGTCCCTGGAATCAAGGAGAATTACTACACTCCCAGACGAATGGGCAAATCTCTTTTCACTACCGAAGCCTCCAAAAAAAGTTTTCTAGAATCTTTGACAAAGTTCAAATGTCCTTTCAAGGAATGTGGTCTGAAAAAAAGGGGGTCATGGTGTGGTTTTAAGGAAAGGTTTTTGGTGGCGCTCCTCTTTGGCCTCTAAGATGGTCATCATGAAAAGTTGGCAAGCATCTAGTGATGGTTCCGTGACCACGGAAGCCGTTACCGGAGGTGACGGTCTTGTGATCCTCAGACCTGCCGGGGACTGAGCAGAGATTTCTGTCATTTGGATACCTTTCTTCGGCATAGTTTTCAGCGTAAATTCGAGTCTCGAGTATCTTCATACTCTTCGTTGTTCCCCTGTGTTAACCAGGGCTTGGCTTCTTCGGTTGCTTCTTGTTGGCAGTGATCTCAGCGGGGCGCTTGAATTTTTCCCTTTTGATACAGAACACAACGTCGAACAACCTCATCGGCTTGTACTCCTATTGTGTCTTGTTTACCGAGACTCTGTCTTTCTGCCAAAGAACATTCACGTCTTCCAAAAGAGATGTTAACATATGCTGAGTGGCGGAGAAATCCGGGGGAGTTAAGAGCGAATTCCATTGAACAGTGGTGTTAGACGAAAAAAAAAAAAGAAAACCCATTGATCTAAGTTCCAGGCCATTGAACGGAGTCCCCATTACGTTCACACCCTGAAAGCCGCCATTATGATGGATGAACATGGCGTGCCCATTGATTCTCTGCGTAAATTGGTTATTTGGCCGTGAATCCAGAACGTAAAGTGACCACTTCTTCCGAGGCGGCAGTAAGGACGTTGCAATTATCCAGTACGATGAGAGTTTTCAAATGGACTGCTACTTGGAATTTCTGATTCCTGAAAAGTTTCTTAAAACATTCTCGTTAACATTTACGGAAGGTGATTGTGAAAGACGGGGTATGAATCGGCAAATAGACCTCACGGCACAATTTGTTTTAACTTTTGTCACAATTGCCACCTTTCATGAGTGTCGGAGAAGTTACTGATTGCCAACTTTTCTCTGTGGCATTGCCCCTTTTCTATGTGTGCTTGGGGGCTCGAGCTCCGTCAGATGACGCTCGCTCTGGGAATCGTTGGCAATGACGAGGAGATTTGCCAACTTTGTGGCAATAGTGTTGGCCCCCTTAAAAATAGTCTGGGTGAGATGGTGGATGAGGATGAGGAAAAAGCCAATATGCTAAATGACTTTTTTTCATCAGTATTTACACAAGAAAATCCCATGGCAGACAAAATGTCTAGTGATAAAAATTCCCAATTAAATGTCACCTGCTTAACCCAGCAGGAAGTGCGGCGGCGTCTAAAAATCACTAAAATTGACAAATCTCCGGGCCCGGATGGGATACACCCCCGAGTACTGCAGGAATTAAGTACAGTCATTGATAGACCATTATTTTTAATCTTTAAAGACTCCATAATAACAGGGTCTGTGCCACAGGACTGGCGTATAGCAAATGTGGTGCCAATATTCAAAAAGGGGACAAAAACTGAACTCGGAAATTATAGGCCAGTAAGCTTAACCTCTACTGTGGGTAAAATCCTGGAGGGCATTCTAAGGGACGCTATACTGGAGTATCTGAAGAGGAATAACCTCATGACCCAGTATCAGCACGGGTTTACTAGGGACCGTTCATGTCAGACTAATCTGATCAGTTTCTATGAAGAGGTAAGTTCCAGATTGGACCAAGGGAACCCAGTGGATGTAGTGTATATGGAGTTTTCAAAAGCTTTTGATACGGTGCCACACAAAAGGTTGATACATAAAATGAGAATAATGGGGATAGGGGAAAATATGTGTAAGTGGGTTAAGAGCTGGCTCGGGGATAGGAAACAAAGGGTGGTTATTAATGGAGCACACTCGGACTGGGTAGCGGTTAGCAGTGGGGTACCACAGGGGTCAGTATTGGGCCCTCTTCTTTTTAACATATTTATTAATGACCTTGTAGGGGGCATTCAGAGTAGAATTTCAATATTTGCAGATGACACTAAACTCTGCAGGGTAATCAATACAGAGGAGGACAATTTTATATTACAGGATGATTTATGTAAACTAGAAGCTTGGGCTGATAAATGGCAAATGAGCTTTAATGGGGATAAATGTAAGGTCATGCACTTGGGTAGAAGTAATAAGATGTATAATTATGTGCTTAATTCTAAAACTCTGGGCAAAACCGTCAATGAAAAAGACCTGGGTGTATGGGTGGATGACAAACTTAAATTCAGTGGCCAGTGTCAGGCAGCTGCTACAAAGGCAAATAAAATAATGGGATGCATTAAAAGAGGCATAGATGCTCATGAGGAGAACATAATTTTACCTCTATACAAGTCACTAGTTCGACCACACTTAGAATACTGTGCACAGTTCTGGTCTCCGGTGTATAAGAAAGACAAAGCTGAACTGGAGCGGGTGCAGAGAAGAGCGACCAAGGTTATTAGAGGACTGGGGGGTCTGCAATACCAAGATAGGTTATTACACTTGGGGCTATTTAGTTTGGAAAAACGAAGACTAAGGGGTGATCTTATTTTAATGTATAAATATATGAGGGGACAGTACAAAGACCTTTCTGATGATCTTTTTAATCATAGACCTGAAACAGGGACAAGGGGGCATCCTCTGCGGTTGGAGGAAAAAAGGTTTAAGCATAATAACAGACGCGGATTCTTTACTGTAAGAGCAGTGAGACTATGGAACTCTCTGCCGTATGATGTTGTAATGAGTGATTCATTACTTAAATTTAAGAGGGGACTGGATACCTTTCTGGAAAAGTATAATGTTACAGGGTATATACACTAGATTCCTTGATAGGGCGTTGATCCAGGGAACTAGTCTGATTGCCGTATGTGGAGTCGGGAAGGAATTTTTTTCCCCAATGTGGAGCTTACTCTTTGCACATGGGTTTTTTTTGCCTTCCTCTGGATCAACATGTTAGGTTAGGCTATGGGTTGAACTAGATGGACATATAGTCTTCCTTCAACCTTAATAACTATGTAACTATGTAACTATGTAACTCCAGGCCAGACCCCTAAACTAATACAGATGCCAGACCAGACCCTCTAAAATAATACAGAGTTCAGACCAGTCCCCCTATAATAATAAAGGCCGCAGATAAGACCACCCAAACTAATACTGACCCCAGACCAGACCTTCTAAACTAATGCAAACCTCAGACCAGTCCCTCTGAAATAATACAGACTGCAGACCAATCCTTTTTAGATAATACATACCCCAGATAAGACCACCCAAACTAATACACACCCCAGACCAGTCCCCCTAAATAAAGTAAAGAAATTTAGAGCCTAGACAACACCCCTAAACTACTACAGACCCTAGACCAGTCCCCTAAACTAATGCATACCCCAGACCAGACCCCTATAGTAATACAGACCCAAGACCAGAGCCCTAAACTAATTCCGACCTGTTATGATCCGGTGACCTTGGAGCTGCATGAGAACTTTCACTGGAGAAAGTGGCCACTATACTGATCGCAACCCTGAACTTAACATTGCAACTAGAAGTAGCCGTGGAGTGTACCTAACACACCTAGACACCTCGTCACAGACGGAGGACTAAATTCCCCTAAAGATGGAAATCGGAATACTATCTTGCCTCAGAGAAAATCCCCAAAGGATAGACAGCCCCCCACAAATATTGGCGGTGAGTCGAAGAGGAAAAAACATACACAGGCAGAAAAAACAGGATTTAGCACAGGAGGCCACTCTAGCTAGATAGGACAGGATAGGACAGAGTTCTGTGCGGTCAGTATTAAAACCCTTCAAAAAATCCACAGCAGAATATACAAAAACTTCCTACATCTATTTAAAGATGTAGGAGCGTATATCTGCAACTCCAGTGAATCCTACAAACAGAGCAGGAATAAACTGAAACAAGCACACAGCAGTGTGCCACAGATACAAAAACGAAACACTTATCTTTGCTGAAATTGGCAGCTAAGCTGGTGAGGCCAGGCAGAGAACCAATACTTCCAAAGAAACATTGACAACTGGCAAGGGCTAATGATTCCAGAACACCTAAATATCCCAGTCAGAATTGTAATTATCCGACACACCTGGCCAGGACTGCGAGTCAGAGACAACTGCATTCCCACCAACAACCACTGGAGGGAACCCAAGAGCAGAATTCACAACAGTACCCCCCCCCCTTGAGGAGGGGTGACCGAACCCTCACCAGAGCCCCCAGGACGATCAGGACGAGCCAGATGAAAGGCACGGACCAAATCAGCAGCATGGACATCAGAGGCAAAAACCCAAGAATTATCCTCCTGGCCATAACCCTTCTATTTGACCAGGTACTGAAGCTTCCGCCTCGAAAAACGGGAATCCAAAATCTTCTCAACAACATATTCCAATTCCCCATCAACCAAAACAGGGGCCGGAGGATCAATAGAGGGAACAACGGGCTCCACATATTTCTGCAATAAAGATCTATGGAAGACATTATGGATAGCAAAAGAGGCCGGAAGCGCCAGACGAAAAGACACCGGATTAATAATCTCAGAAATCCTATAAGGACCAATAAACCAAGGCTTAAACTTAGGAGAAGAAACCTTCATAGGAACATGACGGGAAGACAACCAAACCAGATCCCCAACCCGAAGCCGGGAACCAACACACCGACGACGGTTAGCAAAACTCTGAGCCTCCTCCTGAGACAACACCAAATTGTCCACCACATGAGCCCAAATCTGCTGCAACCTGTCAACCACAGAATCCACACCAGGACAGTCAGAAGGCTCAATCTGCCCAGAAGAAAACCGAGGATGAAAACCAAAATTACAAAAGAAAGGCGAAACCAAAGTAGCCGAACTAGCCCGATTATTAAGGGCAAACTCGGCCAATGGCAAAAAAGCCACCCAATCATCCTGATCAGCAGACACAAAGCATCTCAAATAAGTCTCCAAAGTCTGATTAGTTCGCTCGGTCTGGCCGTTTGTCTGAGGATGAAATGCAGAAGAAAAAGACAAATCAATGCCCAGCTTGGCACAAAAGGCCCGCCAAAACCTAGAAACAAACTGGGAACCTCTGTCGGACACAATATTCTCCGGAATACCATGCAAATGGACCACATGCTGAAAAAACAACGGAACCAAATCAGAAGAAGAAGGCAATTTAGGCAAAGGCACCAAATGAACCATCTTAGAGAATCGGTCACAAACAACCCAGATAACCGACATCCTCTGGGAAACAGGAAGATCGGAAATAAAATCCATAGAAATATGCGTCCAGGGCCTCTCAGGGACCGGCAATGGCAAAAGCAACCCACTAGCACGGGAGCAACAAGGCTTGGCCCGCGCACAAGTCCCACAGGACTGCACAAAAGAACGCACATCATGCGACAAAGAAGGCCACCAAAAGGACCTACCAACCAAGTCTCTGGTACCAAAAATGCCAGGATGACCAGCCAACACGGAACAGTGAACCTCAGAAATCACTCTACTAGTCCATCTGTCAGGAACAAAGAGTTTCCCCACAGGACAGCGGTCAGGTTTGTCAGCCTGAAATTCCTGAAGAACCCGTCGTAAATCAGGGGAAATGGCAGAAAGGACCACCCCTTCTTTCAGAATACCGACCGGTTCCAAGACCTCAGGAGAATCAGGCAAAAAACTCCTAGAGAGGGCATCAGCCTTAATATTCTTAGAACCCGGAAGGTACGAGACCACGAAATCAATACGAGAAAAAAACAAGGACCATCGAGCCTGTCTAGGATTCAACCGTTTGGCAGACTCGAGGTAAATCAGATTCTTATGATCAGTCAAGACCACAATACGGTGCTTAGCTCCCTCAAGCCAATGTCGCCACTCCTCAAACGCCCACTTCATAGCCAACAACTCCCGATTGCCGACATCATAATTGCGTTCAGCAGGCGAAAACTTAGGGGAAAAGAAGGCACACGGTTTCATTAAGGAACCAACAAGATCCCTCTGAGACAAAACGGCCCCTGCCCCAATCTCAGAAGCATCAATCTCAACCTGAAACGGAAGAGAAACATCCGGTTGACGCAACACAGGGGCAGAAGTAAAACGACGTTTAAGTTCCTGAAAGGCAGAGACAGCCGCAGAGGGCCAATTCGCCACATCAGCGCCCTTCTTAGTCAAATCAGTCAAGGGTTTAACCACGCTGGAAAAATTAGCAATGAAACGGCGATAAAAATTAGCAAAACCCAAAAATTTCTGAAGGCTCTTCACGGATGTGGGCTGAATCCAATCATGAATGGCCTGAACCTTAACAGGATCCATCTCTATAGACGAGGGAGAAAAAAATAAAGCCCAAAAAGGAAACCTTCTGCACCCCAAAAAGACACTTAGACCCTTTCACAAACAAGGCATTGTCACGAAGGATCTGAAATACCATCCTGACCTGTTTCACATGAGACTCCCAATCATCGGAAAAAATCAAAATATCGTCCAAATATACAATCAAGAATTTATCACGATAATCCCGGAAGATATCATGCATGAAGGACTGAAAAACAGATGGAGCATTAGAGAGTCCGAATGGCATCACAAGGTATTCAAAATGGCCTTCGGGCGTGTTAAACGCAGTTTTCCATTCATCACCCTGCTTAATACGAACAAGATTATATGCCCCCCGAAGGTCAATCTTAGTAAACCAACTAGCCCCCTTAATCCTAGCAAACAAATCGGAAAGCAAAGGGTATTGAAACTTGACCGTGATCTTATTCAAGAGGCGATAATCAATACAGGGTATCAAGGAGCCATCTTTTTTAGCATCAAAAAAGAACCCCGCTCCCAATGGTGAAGAAGATGGACGAATATGCCCTTTCTCCAAAGACTCCTTAATATAGCTCCGCATGGCGGTATGTTCAGGCACAGACAGGTTGAAAAGTCGGCCCTTAGGAAACTTACAGCCTGGAATCAAGTCAATAGCACAATCACAGTCCCTGTGTGGTGGAAGGAAACTGGACTTGGGCTCATCGGATAATGTGTGCAAAACTGTAAAGCGCTGCGGAATATGTTAGCGCTATATAAAAATAAAGATTATTATTATTATTATTATTATTATTATTATTATCGAATACATCCTGAAAATCAGACAAAAACTCCGGAATTTCAGAAGAGGGGGAAGGGGCGATAGACATCACAGGAACATCATTATGAACCCCCTGACAACCCCAACTAGTCACAGACATGGACTTCCAATCCAAAACAGGATTATGTACCTGTAACCAGGGAAAACCCAGCACGATAGCATCATGCAAATTATGCAACACCAGAAATCGACAATCTTCCTGATGGGCTGGCGCCATGCGCATGGTCACCTGTGTCCAAAACTGGCGCTTATTTTTAGCCAAGGGTGTAGCATCAATGCCCCTTAAAGGAATAGGGTTCTGCAAAGGCTGCAAGGGAAAACCACAACGCCTGGCAAACTCAAAGTCCATTAAGTTCAAGGCGGCGCCTGAATCCACAAACGCCATGACAGAAAATGATGACAATGAGCAGATCAAGGACACAGATAACAGAAATTTAGGTTGTACAGTACTGATGGTAACTGAACTGGCGATCCTCTTGGTCCGCTTAGGGCAGACAGAAATGACATGAGAAGCGTCGCCACAATAATAACACAACCTATTGAGACGTTTGAAACCTTGTCGTTCTGTTTTAGACAGAATCCTATCACACTGCATAGGCTCAGGAATTTGCTCTGAGGATAACGCCACAGCGCGCACAGTTCTGCACTCCCGCAAGCGCCGGTCAATCTGAATGGCCAGAGACATAGAATCACTCAGATTGGAGGGTGTGGGAAACCCCACCATAACATCTTTAACGGATTCAGAAAGCCCCTTTCTGAAAATTGCCGCCAAAGCATCATTATTCCATTTAGTCAACACAGACCATTTTCTGAATTTCTGACAATATAATTCTGCCGCCTCTTGACCCTGAGACAGGGCCAACAAGGTCTTCTTAGCTTGATCCACCGAATTAGGTTCATCATACAGTAATCCTAACGCCTGAAAGAAGGAGTCTACATTAAGCAAAGCAGGATCCCCAGATTCCAGGGAAAATGCCCAATCCTGTGGATCACCACGCAGCAGGGAAATGATGATTTTAACCCGTTGAATGGAGTCACCAGAGGACCGGGGTCTCAATGCAAAAAACAGTTTACAGTTGTTTTTAAAACTCAAAAATTTGGACCTGTCACCAAAAAACAAATCAGGAGTAGGAATCTTCGGTTCTAAAACAGGAGTCTGAAAAATGTAAGCAGAAATACCCTGTACCCTAGCAGCAAGCTGGTCTATACGAGAAGCTAATTCCTGAACATTCATGCTAGCACAAGACTCTTAGCCACCAAGAGATTAAGAGGGAGGATAAGACAAAACAGACTGGAGAAAAAAAGATGGCTCAAGATCTTTCCTCCCTTCTTCTGAGATGCAATTAACTCATTGTTGGCCAGTTGTACTGTTATAATCCGGTGACCTTGGAGCAGCATGAAAACTTTCACTGGAGAAAGTGGCCACTATACTGATCGCAACTCTGAACTTAACACCTCAACTAGAAGTAGCCGTGGAGTGTACCTAACACACCTAGACACCTCGTCACAGCCGGAGGACTAAATTCCCCTAAAGATGGAAATCGGAATACTATCTTGCCTCAGAGAAAATCCCCAAAGGATAGACAGCCCCCCACAAATATTGGCGGTGAGTCGGAGAGGAAAAAACATACACAGGCAGAAAAAACAGGATTTAGCACAGGAGGCCACTCTAGCTAGATAGGACAGGATAGGACAGAGTTCTGTGCGGTCAGTACTAAAACCCTTCAAAAAATCCACAGCAGAATATACAAAAACTTCCTACATCTAATTAAAGATGTAGGAGCGTATATCTGCAACTCCAGTGAATCCTACAAACAGAACAGGAATAAACTGAAACAAGCACACAGCAGTGTGCCACAGATACAAAAACAAAACACTTATCTTTGCTGAAATTGGCAGCTAAGCAGGTGAGGCCAGGCAGAGAACCAATACTTCCAAAGAAGCATTGACAACTGGCAAGGGCTAAAGGATCCAGCACACCTAAATATCCCAGTCAGAATTGTAATTATCCGATACACCTGGCCAGGACTGCGAGTCAGAGACAACTGCATTCCCACCAACAACCACTGGAGGGAACCCAAGAGCAGAATTCACAACACCGACCCCAGACCATACCCCTAAACTAATGCAGACCCCAGACCAGACCCCTAAACTAAAACAGACCCTAGACCAGACCCCTAAAGTAATACAGACCCAAGACCAGAGCCCTAAACTAATACAGACCTCAGACCATACCCCTAAAGTAATACAAACCCCAGACAAGACCCCTAAAGTAATACAGACCCAAGACCAGAGCCCTAAACTATTACAGACCCCAGACCATACCCCTAAACTAATACAAACGTTAGCGATATTAACCCTTGTAGTTACTGTGATAGTGGCAAGTTACAGTTTTCACCCACGTGTTACACATTTTGGTGCTCCGTACTTCTCAGAAATAGTAAAGAAAATATTGGAAGTAAAATAATACCTGACATTTCTGCCCAGCAGTAAACTCTGTATTTTTAGTTTATAAGGAAAAATGTTCTAAATTAAGAAGAAAAAATATCTTTACGTTTAATTATGTAATATGTTTCCTGCTTTACTTTTCACTTAGTCGTCTTCTACAAACCCAATATTATTAATTATTAAAAGTGTAAAAAAAAGTGTAAAACATTGTCGCTTACGCCAATCCCCTGGAACATGACAGGTGCGTTCTTACAGCTCACAGAAAATGACCTATATAAAATACTCTACTCCCTAATCATTTTCACAACTTTTACTTTGGCAAAGTCACTGAAAGAGAACAAAAAAAAAACAAAAAAAAGAGGAAAAGGTAAAAAAAAAAAATGTAATAGTAATGTGTTTCTCGAGGAGGAGAGGGGGAGAGGAGGGAGATGGAGGCGAAGAAGGAGTGAGGGGAATTGTAGTCCACTGTGTGTCAAATGATTGAGGCTAACCAGCACTGACAGCCCAAATCCTATAGAAGCGGAGGGCTCTGTGCCTGCGAGAACGACAAGACGCCGTACACCTGGGAGGCAGAGCGGTGTAAATACTTTGCTTAAAGAAAGGAATAAATGCTTCCATTTTCTAAAAAAAAAAATATTAAGTGCAGAAACAAATAATCCAAAAGAATCATAAACTTTCACACATAAAAAGAAAAGCCGGAGACGTCGCCCTTGATGTGACCTTTTTTATGAAGCGTCTTCTGATTCTTTCTACTTACAAAATAACTGCACTAAAAATGCAAAAATGGAAAGTAAATCTATCATAAATGTGGCGGCATTGAATTGGTGTCATACAGGCATCACTGGACTTTATACGCCATGGAGGGATATTTTTTTTCTAATTCTTCTCGCCGTCAGTGAATGAAAACTTTCTTTTTTATATTCTTAGGATTTGTCTGCAACTTCGATAGCAATCGAAAACTCTTTAAAGACTCTTCTTATACATTTCTATTGAAAAAAACACTTTGGGGGTCGGATGTTCGGTCTCTTCATCCACTTCAGGTTTTGAAAAAAAAAAGCGCGTCTCACTTCTCTGAAAGGGATCCTGCTGGAATCTGCTCCAAACAAGGAAAAAAAAAAAACTTCAAAAACTCTGCAAAAAGTTTTCTGGAAATGAAAAACTTCCCCAATAACTCCCAGAAGAAGCAGCGTTTAGACTAAAAAAAAATTTTCTGCATATAAAAAGTTTGAAAAGTTTTGTGCCGACCCAGGAGCAGGATGGGTAAAGTGCACTCAGAGCTCTTACGTACAAGAATATTAAAGGGGTTGTCCAGACTTCTGATAAGTCTGCAGACACGCTCGATAACTGCAGCTTTCTGAATCCTGACAGTATACAGTGCACACACTGTCAGTATTCACCGGTATTACCGATGCATCAGAGAGGTCACGTGTATTACTTATGGGTCACTTGTATTGGGGGAAGTCAGGCACGTCTAGTCGGAATGTGACCGGAAGCATGCAAATTGTGTTCACCTCTGCACCCGCTCTCATCAGCAATCCCAGTGGATCCTGACAGTGAGCGCAGTGCACACTGCCAGAATTTAGAAGTCATATAGAGTGAAGTAACGCTTTCCAACTAGCAGTATTTTACTGCCTAAAGATACAGAGTGATTCCAGCAGAATATTGTATTAAAAAAATATATATATTTTATTGAATACATGATTAAAAGAATTATACATAAAAAAGTAACAAACAGGGTGGGAATAAACCTCCAATGCAGGGATGTGTGTAAATCCAATGAAGCTGGGCCGCCTATGCAATATAAAGACCTAAAGAAACAGTCTAATAACATGCACTGCACATGATTCTTTGGCGCTCATGATAATGTACCTTTATACATGCCTGTGGTATAGTCTGACCAGCAACGATTTCTTTATTTGTGCTGCTTTATTTTTTGCACTAAGCACTTTTTTTTTTTTGGAGTCTACAACAAACCACGAAAATAATTGATGAGGGATTTTCATTATTGGACAGAACTGTGCACACAGGCATGCATGATAGGAAAGGAAACATTGGACTGTCTCTGTAGGTCTTTCTATTGCATAGGCGGCCCAGCTTCATTGTATTTACACACATCCCCTCCGCTTTGGAGGTTTATTCCCACCCTGTTTGTTACTTTTTTTTATGTATAATTCTTTCAATCATATAATCAATAAAATATTAATTTAAAAAAAAAATGGTGCTGGAAACAGTCTGTATCCTTAGGCAGTAAAATACTGCTAGTTTGGAAAGTGCGAATTCTGAAATTTGGAGCGTCTAGTACCTAAAATATGGTCTTCGGACCCAATTTTTTATATATTAAGTCACATAGAGGGCAGACTTTTATCAGAAGACTGGACTATCCCTTTGAAAGGGAAACAAAAGCATTTTCATGCAGAGATTTGTGAAATGGTGAAAAATTGAAACGCATTGATTGCATCATTCTAAAAACAATGGACATTATTTCCGATGACCCTTCTGATGGGTCTGTGGACCCTTCAGGCACTGGGGGAGGAAGAGCATCGACTGCCTAATGGTCCTTATTTTTTTGGTCTTCAATCTTTTGTTCTACATAACCTTTTCGACCAAGATTGTCAATGTCGGGGAGGAAGGCGATAATCATCTACAGGAATTGGAACATGAGCGCAGCGCCATTCCATGCCTGGTACTGCAGCTCCCAGCAGTATGTGGCAGCCCCTCACAGCTGATCGGTGGGGGTACCTGCTATCAATCTATATTTATGACAGCTTTGCCCTTTAAGAACAAAAAAGAAGAATATTGAAACTCGACTTCTGTCGTTGAGTAATTCCCGGATTCTCCGTACATGTCGAAGAAATTCCCGTCACGCGCAGAAGACCGAATATTTTCTTATAAAGCAAAACCCCTTTAACCGCTCATGATTGCCACCTTAAAGCCATCATTCTAACATTTTAAAGGGGCGGGCTCTGTTTCATTATCATTAATCAGGAGCACACCGCTCCCCTGCGTCCTGGCTTTCTGATGGCCAGGTGACAATTCGCTCCTGATGATTGACACTTCGGGTCGGCCGTCTGGTTACACCATTCCAAGATCTGTGATTTCTCCGAGGCTGTTATAAAAGACATCTTTACCTCTGGAGCATCAAGTATAGCTGGGAATAAAGCTGGCCGGATTCAGGAGCTTCAGAGCAGCGCTTACAAGCTCTATAGAGCTTGGAGACGTAGACATATAACAAAATGGGACTATCTCTTTAAGACCAGGTTTGTTACATTGTAACCACAAGAAGGAATATTGGAACTTGAGGTCAACTTCTCCTAACCTTGAGTAATTCCCGTATTCTCCATACATGAAGTTCCCAGGCAGCAGACAGAATAATTCCTTATTCTGGAAAACCCATATAAAATGGCGGCTCATATGTCCTGATGGACGGGGTCTGCGCGTCTGACCCCGGATCTGTCCGCAGATTGTAAAACGTGTCACACGTGCGCTGGATCTGGAGGTCAGAGGAGGAGATGTAATCTGCAATGTACCTATGGGCTGCGTATGGTGCAGAGCCGGAGTGGCGCAGCTCATCCTCCTCTTTGCCATTTCTGGATTCTTGTTTTTGGCCTCAAAAATTAAAAGCTTTGAATTCCCCGGAGTCTGACTGTAAAAAGCTCACAGCCAGCTAATAATTCCACATTCCACCCCCTGCTTACCGCAGTGCGGGTCTGTTTCCATCATCGGGGCCAGGTCATACTAACCAGCAATGACTAATATACTGCAATGTTGTGCACACACCGATATCCGACTTTAGAAGTGGAAAACTTCCAAGTTTTGTAGTAAAAAAAAACAGGATTTCGTGGATTTTTGGGTGCACTATATGGCGGTATTATGTGGGATCTACATAGTAGTGATCCTCATCTCTCAACTATCGTTTGGAAGGATTCCCATCAGGGTTCACATTTCCTTTAAGGGGTTATTTAGGTCAACTGCTCATCGTATAGACCTTGACCAGGTGATCAGCAGATCGCATCTCCACAATATGGCTTCCTTGATCCCCGGTGATCAACTTCATCAAGGCAGAACAGTCTGGTTAGACATTTCTCCTGCAGCGTCCACTACGGGGCATATTGCCACAGGTATACAGTGACCAGACGATCAGATCACCACAGGTATACAGTGACCAGACGAACAGATCACCACAGGTATACAGTGACCAGACGAACAGATCACCACAGGTATACAGTGACCAGACGAACAGATCACCACAGGTATACAGTGACCAGACGATCAGATCACCACAGGTATACAGTGACCAGACAAACAGATCACCACAGGTATACAGTGACCAGACGAACAGATCACCACAGGTATACAGTGACCAGACGATCAGATCACCACAGGTATACAGTGACCAGACAAACAGATCACCACAGGTATACAGTGACCAGACGAACAGATCACCACAGGTATACAGTGACCAGACGATCAGATCACCACAGGTATACAGTGACCAGACGAACAGATCACCACAGGTATACAGTGACCAGACGAACAGATCACCACAGGTATACAGTGACCAGACGAACAGATCACCACAGGTATACAGTGACCAGACGAACAGATCACCACAGGTATACAGTGACCAGACGAACAGATCACCACAGGTATACAGTGACCAGACGATCAGATCACCACAGGTGTACAGTGACCAGACAAACAGATCACCACAGGTATACAGTGACCAGACAAACAGATCACCACAGGTATACAGTGACCAGACGATCAGATCACCACAGGTATACAGTGACCAGACGAACAGATCACCACAGGTATACAGTGACCAGACGAACAGATCACCACAGGTATACAGTGACCAGACGATCAGATCACCACAGGTATACAGTGACCAGACGAACAGATCACCACAGGTATACAGTGACCAGACGAACAGATCACCACAGGTATACAGTGACCAGACGATCAGATCACCACAGGTGTACAGTGACCAGACAAACAGATCACCACAGGTATACAGTGACCAGACAAACAGATCACCACAGGTATACAGTGACCAGACGATCAGATCACCACAGGTATACAGTGACCAGACGAACAGATCACCACAGGTATACAGTGACCAGACGAACAGATCACCACAGGTATACAGTGACCAGACGATCAGATCACCACAGGTATACAGTGACCAGACGAACAGATCACCACAGGTATACAGTGACCAGACGAACAGATCACCACAGGTGTACAGTGACCAGACGATCAGATCACCACAGGTGTACAGTGACCAGACAAACAGATCACCACAGGTATACAGTGACCAGACAAACAGATCACCACAGGTATACAGTGACCAGACAAACAGATCACCACAGGTGTACAGTGACCAGACGATCAGATCACCACAGGTATACAGTGACCAGACAAACAGATCACCACAGGTATACAGTGACCAGACGATCAGATCACCACAGGTATACAGTGACCAGACAAACAGATCACCACAGGTATACAGTGACCAGACGATCAGATCACCACAGGTACACAGTGACCAGACGAACAGATCACCACAGGTATACAGTGACCAGACGATCAGATCACCACAGGTATACAGTGACCAGACAAACAGATCATCACAGGTATACAGTGACCAGACAAACAGATCACCACAGGTATACAGTGACCAGACAAACAGATCACCACAGGTATACAGTGACCAGACGAACAGATCACCACAGGTATACAGTGACCAGACAAACAGATCACCACAGGTACACAGTGACCAGACGAACAGATCACCACCGGTATACAGTGACCAGACGATCAGATCACCACAGGTATACAGTGACCACTCGAACAGATCACCACAGGTATACAGTGACCAGACGAACAGATCACCACAGGTATACAGTGACCAGACGATCAGATCACCACAGGTATACAGTGACCAGACGAACAGATCACCACAGGTATACAGTGACCACTCGAACAGATCACCACAGATATACAGTGACCAGACGATCAGATCACCACAGATATACAGTGACCAGACGATCAGATCACCACAGATATACAGTGACCAGACGATCAGATCACCACAGGTATACAGTGACCAGACGATCAGATCACCACAGATATACAGTGACCAGACGATCGGATCACCACAGATATACAGTGACCAGACGATCAGATCACCACAGGTATACAGTGACCAGATGAACAGATCACCACAGGTATACAGTGACCAGATGATTGGATCACCACAGGTATACAGTGACCAGACGATCAGATCACCACAGGTATACAGTGACCAGACGATCAGATCACCACAGATATACAGTGACCAGATGAACAGATCACCACAGGTATACAGTGACCAGACGATTGGATCACCACAGGTATACAGTGACCAGACGATCGGATCGTCACAGGTAGATGTCGGACCCCACCCCAGGGCTAGGGGTTACTCAGAGCCGGGCCCTTCGGTTCTTGATGGGGATTGTCACGGTGGCTGACCCGGTCCGTGGCCCTAGGGAGGTCCATTGATAAAATGGGGAAAGGTCTTTAAAGGGATAGTATTCGTGACGCCACCTGTGGTATTCGGTCAGGGTGACCGACGCTGCTTAGGGGTCCGCTGGGGTGATGTTATGGCAGCTAGATGGTATACCTTCCCACAGGTGAAGTGTGTCCCCAGGGCTTCCCAGTGTGTGGATGGTGGATGGTGTGAGGTGCAGTGAAGAACGAGGACACAAGGTTGCAGTCTCTTTACCTTTACTGAAGGCTTCAGCATCCACAGTCCAGAGCATCAGACCACAGGGTAGGCAGAGTCCGGCCGGTCCGAAGGCAAATCCAGAGTCCCCTTATCCAGGTGGAATTCAATAACCTTCCTCTAGCGCCTGTGTGTTGTAGTCCCTCCCTGCTGAGCAACTCGGTGAGGTGCTCACAACTATTGTAAATGTAATGTCTCTTCCTCTCTGTCCCCCTGATGGTTAGGATAGGACAAACCTGTATGACTGATGGCCTGAGGCTTTTTATAGAGACCCTAGAGACGCCCCGGCCCCCACAAGTTGCCACCGTGCTTCCTGGGTATAAGGTCGGGCAGCCAATGTGGAATTAACTGTCCTGCCAGTCTCTGAAGTAAAGCATAGAGATCCTTACTCCCTCGGTGTTCTGGCTACCGGGATCTTTGCGCCTCAGAAGGAGGCAGCCTTTTACAGGGCAGAACTCCTTCTGGTTTTCCTCTCCTTTTGCTATGACTTCGTTTCTCACTCACTGCAACACAATTCCTTTCAATGTCTCTTTCTTTAGATGCTGCCGCATGTGGGGCAGGCGCAGCTCCGTGTACCCTCGTCCTCCGCAAACCGCAGTCTGGATCTGGCTGGAACCCACTCCAACCAGCTTCTGCCAAACTCCGTCGGGTTCTGACTAACTTTCTGTCCAGACTACCAGTTTTACCTATATGTGAGGAGTGCCCTAATAGATAGAAGCTTAGCTCCCCCTGGCGGACTGGAGTATGAAGTGTGTTATGTGGTTGTGATACCTGGACAGAAGATCTCCTTCATTGCCTTCAGACGTAACATCACTCCCCCAGGTGGAAGAATAACATTGCTGCAACGACCAGGACTCTGGGGCGCTGCATATACAGTGACCAGATGATCAGATCACCACAGGTATACAGTGACCAGACGATCAGATCACCACAGATATACAGTGACCAGACGATCAGATCACCACAGATATACAGTGACCAGACGATCAGATCACCACAGGTATACAGTGACCAGACGATCAGATCACCACAGATATACAGTGACCAGACGATCGGATCACCACAGATATACAGTGACCAGACGATCAGATCACCACAGGTATACAGTGACCAGACGATCAGATCACCACAGATATACAGTGACCAGACGATCGGATCACCACAGATATACAGTGACCAGACGATCAGATCACCACAGGTATACAGTGACCAGATGAACAGATCACCACAGGTATACAGTGACCAGACGATTGGATCACCACAGGTATACAGTGACCAGACGATCGGATCGTCACAGGTAGATGTCGGACCCCACCCCAGGGCTAGGGGTTACTCAGAGCCGGGCCCTTCGGTTCTTGATGGGGATTGTCACGGTGGCTGACCCGGTCCGTGGCCCTAGGGAGGTCCATTGATAAAATGGGGAAAGGTCTTTAAAGGGATAGTATTCGTGACGCCACCTGTGGTATTCGGTCAGGGTGACCGACGCTGCTTAGGGGTCCGCTGGGGTGATGTTATGGCAGCTAGATGGTATACCTTCCCACAGGTGAAGTGTGTCCCCAGGGCTTCCCAGTGTGTGGATGGTGGATGGTGTGAGGTGCAGTGAAGAACGAGGACACAAGGTTGCAGTCTCTTTACCTTTACTGAAGGCTTCAGCATCCACAGTCCAGGGTAGGGACCACAGGGTAGGCAGAGTCCGGCCGGTCCGAAGGCAAATCCAGAGTCCCCTTATCCAGGTGGAATTCAATAACCTTCCTCTAGCGCCTGTGTGTTGTAGTCCCTCCCTGCTGAGCAACTCGGTGAGGTGCTCACAACTATTGTAAATGTAATGTCGCTTCCTCTCTGTCCCCCTGATGGTTAGGATAGGACAAACCTGTATGACTGATGGCCTGAGGCTTTTTATAGAGACCCTAGAGACGCCCCGGCCCCCACAAGTTGCCACCGTGCTTCCTGGGTATAAGGTCGGGCAGCCAATGTGGAATTAACTGTCCTGCCAGTCTCTGAAGTAAAGCATAGAGATCCTTACTCCCTCGGTGTTCTGGCTACCGGGATCTTTGCGCCTCAGAAGGAGGCAGCCTTTTACAGGGCAGAACTCCTTCTGGTTTTCCTCTCCTTTTGCTATGACTTCGTTTCTCACTCACTGCAACACAATTCCTTTCAATGTCTCTTTCTTTAGATGCTGCCGCATGTGGGGCAGGCGCAGCTCCGTGTACCCTCGTCCTCCGCAAACCGCAGTCTGGATCTGGCTGGAACCCACTCCAACCAGCTTCTGCCAAACTCCGTCGGGTTCTGACTAACTTTCTGTCCAGACTACCAGTTTTACCTATATGTGAGGAGTGCCCTAATAGATAGAAGCTTAGCTCCCCCTGGCGGACTGGAGTATGAAGTGTGTTATGTGGTTGTGATACCTGGACAGAAGATCTCCTTCATTGCCTTCAGACGTAACATCACTCCCCCAGGTGGAAGAATAACATTGCTGCAACGACCAGGACTCTGGGGCGCTGCATATACAGTGACCAGATGATCAGATCACCACAGGTATACAGTGACCAGACGATCAGATCACCACAGGTATACAGTGACCAGACGATCGGATCACCACAGGTATACAGTGACCAGACGATCGGATCACCACAGGTATACAGTGACCAGACGATCAGATCACCACAGGTATACAGTGACCAGACGATCGGATCACCACAGGTATACAGTGACCAGACGATCAGATCACCACAGATATACAGTGACCAGACGATCGGATCATCACAGGTATACAGTGACCAGACGATCAGATCACCACAGGTATACAGTGGCCAGACGAACAGATCACCACAGGTATACAGTGATCAGACGATCAGATCACCACAGATATACAGTGACCAGACGATCAGATCACCACAGATATACAGTGACCAGACGATCAGATCACCACAGGTATACAGTGACCAGACGATCAGATCACCACAGGTATACAGTGACCAGACGAACAGATCACCACAGGTATACAGTGACCAGACGATCAGATCACCACAGTTATACAGTGGCCAGACGAACAGATCACCACAGGTATACAGTGACCAAGCGATCAGATCACCACAGGTATACAGTGACCAGACGAACAGATCACCACAGGTATACAGTGACCAGACGATCAGATCACCACAGGTATACAGTGACCAGACGATCAGATCACCACAGGTATACAGTGACCAGACGATCGGATCACCACAGGTATACAGTGACCAGACGATCGGATCGCCACAGGTATACAGTGACCAGACGATCAGATCACCACAGGTATACAGTGACAAGACGATCAGATCACCACATGTATACAGTGACCAGACGATCAGATCACCACAGATATACAGTGACCAGACGATCAGATCACCACAGGTATACAGTGACCAGACGATCAGATCACCACAGATATACAGTGACAAGACGATCAGATCACCACAGGTATACAGTGACCAGACGATCAGATCACCACAGGTATACAGTGACCAGACGATCAGATCACCACAGGTATACAGTGAGCAGACGAACAGATCACCACAGGTATACAGTGACCAGACGATCAGATCACCACAGGTATACAGTGACCAGACGAACAGATCACCACAGGTATACAGTGACCAGACGATCAGATCACCACAGTTATACAGTGACCAGACGAACAGATCACCACAGGTATACAGTGACCAGACGAACAGATCACCACAGGTATACAGTGACCAGACGATCAGATCACCACAGGTGTACAGTGACCAGACGATCAGATCACCACAGGTATACAGTGACCAGACGAACAGATCACCACAGGTATACAGTGACCAGACGATCAGATCACCACAGTTATACAGTGGCCAGACGAACAGATCACCACAGGTATACAGTGACCAGACGATCAGATCACCACAGGTATACAGTGACCAGACGATCAGATCACCACAGGTATACAGTGACCAGACGATCGGATCACCACAGGTATACAGTGACAAGACGATCGGATCTCCACAGGTATACAGTGACCAGACGATCAGATCACCACAGGTATACAGTGACCAGACGATCGGATCGCCACAGGTATACAGTGACCAGACGATCAGATCACCACAGGTATACAGTGACCAGACGATCAGATCACCACAGGTAGTATATTGCCCAGCCACGTACTATACAGCACAGACACATATAACAGACAGAAAAAGCACCGAAAACGCAGTCAAAGACGTCCAATTAATGCAAATATGAAAAAACTTTATTATATAAAAGACACAGGTATACGAATCCCCTACACCAACCCGCACACACATCTCACATAAAAGGACCGGACTGCAGTGCACTAGTATCTATTATGGACCGTAACGTTGAAAGGTCCATATGTGCTAACAATTGCATGAAGAAACATCTACCAGCAATATATGTGACCCTGTAGACATGTGTCATATATTGTTAGCACATATGGACCTTTCAACGTTACGGTCCATAATAGATACTAGTGCACTGCAGTCCGGTCCTTTTATGTGAGATGTGTGTGCGGGTTGGTGTAGGGGATTCGTCTGCCTGCCATGCTGTATACCTGTGTCTTTTATATAATAAAGTTTTTTCATATTTGCATTAATTGGACGTCTTTGACTGCGTTTTCGGTGCTTTTTCTGTCTGTTATATGTATATGCAGTTGTCCATTTGAGGTCTAGGTCTGCCTTGGGTAGTATGGCAGATATAACTTACGTATAATGTAGCCAAGACGGACCATGTATTCTAGTGATTTAAGCACAGACACATAGTATATTGCACAGCCACGTAGTATATTGTCCAGCCACGTAGTATATTGCCCAGCCACGTAGTATATTGCCCAGCTACGTAGTATATTGCACAGCCACGTAGTTTATTGCACAGCCACGTAGTATATTGCACAGTCACATAGTATATTGGCCAGCGACGTAGTATACAGCACAGAGCCACGTAGTATACAGCACAGCCACGTAGTATATTGCACAGCCACGTAGTATATTGCACAGTCACATAGTATATTGCCCAGCGACGTAGTATACAGCACAGAGCCACGTAGTATACAGCACAGCCACGTAGTATATTGCCCAGAGATGTATGTAACAGGTTAAAAAAGAGTTAAAATAAAAATAAACATATACTCACCTTTCGAGGGCCCCTTGTAGTCCTGTCGCCTGTGTGCGGTGCAGGCGGCAGCTTCCGCTCCCAGTGTTGGTATGAGCGCCGGACCTGTGATGATGTCGCGGTCACATGACCGTGACATCATGGAAGGTCCTTCTCGCATAGCATCTTTGGCCCCGTAACCTGCCGCTTGCACTGCCGAGGACAGCGCCACGTTGGAGGGTGAGTATAGCAGGTTTTTTGTTTTTTTATTATTTTTAACATTACTTTTTTTTTACTATTGATGCCGCGTAGGCAGCATCAATAGTAAAAAGTTGGGGACACACAGGGTTAATAGCAGCAGTTACGGAGTGAGTTACCCACGACATAACGCGGTCCGTTACCGCCAGCATTAACCCTGTGTGAGCGGTGACCGGAGGGGAGTACGGAGCGGGCAGTGACTGCGGGGAGGAAGGAGCGGCCATTTTCTTCCTGACTGTGCCCGTCGCTGATTGGTCGTGGCTGTTTTGCCGCGACCAATCAGCGACTTGGATGTCCATGACAGACAGAGGCCGCGACCAATGAATATCCCTGACAGACAGACAGAAGGACGGAAGTGACCCTTAGACGATTATATAGTAGATTTTCTACTAGTGGACAATCCCTTTAAGGCAGCCTCCTCTGTCATTTCCCCCCAGCTGTCAGGATGAAGGACGGTCATTACAGAGCTTTCCTGTAGATGAAGCCCCTGTATAACACTTTAGTCTTTACACCGTGATTCCGCGCGTCTACGTGACATTCAGCGCCGAGTGGAGATTTACAGAAATTCGTGTTTTCTGCGTTTGACATTCACGGTGAATCCTATAAAACCTCGGCTGGGAATCCCGGGACTGCGGCCACCATTTGTTCTGGGATTGTGCTGGAGGCTTTGACAGCGACACTTGATATCTTGGTCTGTGACCAATAATGATTTTAAAGATGACATCAGCGCCATATTAAACCGACCGCGCTGTCCTCTCGCTTCCTCACACACTTAAAGGGGTTGGCCCATTATCTTAGCATTGTCTCCAGCGATCAGCAGGAGAGACTGGAAGCAAGTGTTCATTGCTCTGCAGCGCCACCACTGGACAAATGAAGTATTGCATTGAGATCAATGGCCGGTCTGTGTAATGCAAAGACTCACTAGGTCATCCCAGAGCTGGAATCAGGCTACATAGCTTCCAAGGGACTTTACATGGAAGATGAACACGTGGATTTATTAAAGGAGTTATGCAGATTGGAAAGTCCATGTTCACAGTCTCTATAACAAGAGGAGGAAATGGTTAAAAAGAATGTCGCCCCCTATGGGGAACCTTTCCTGCTTTTTACTGGAATCTCATTGGTATCAATGGATACAGTGTAATTCTTCATTTCACCAGTAGGGGTGCTGAAAGATAAATGCGCACTTACTGCCAGGTATCCTCACAGATTAATGCTGATCACTGAGGGTCAGGTTACAACAGCAGATCCAGGTTACAACACCAGATCCAGGTTACAACAGCAGATCCAGGTTACAACAGCAGATCCTGGTTACAACACCAAATCCAGGTTACAACACCAGATCCAGATTACAACACCAGATCCAGGTAACAACAGCAGATCCAGGTAACAACAGCAGATCCAGGTAACAACAGCAGATCCAGGTTACAACACCAGATCCAGGTTACAACAGCAGATCCAGGTTACAACAGCAGATCCAGGTTACAACAGCAGATCCTGGTTACAACACCAGATCCAGGTTACAACAGCAGATCCAGGTTACAACAGCAGATCCTGGTTACAACAGCAGATCCAGGTTACAACAGCAGATCCAGGTTACAACAGCAGATCCAGGTTACAACAGCAGATCCAGGTTACAACACCAGATCCAGGTTACAACAGCAGATCCTGGTTACAACACCAGATCCAGGTTACAACAGCAGATCCTGGTTACAACAGCAGATCCAGGTTACAACACCAGATCCAGGTTGCAACAGCAGATCCAGGTTACAACAGCAGATCCAGGTTACAACACCAGATCCAGGTTACAACAGCAGATCCAGGTTACAACAGCAGATCCAGGTTACAACACCAGATCCAGGTTACAACAGCAGATCCAGGTTACAACACCAGATCCAGGTTACAACAGCAGATCCAGGTTACAACACCAGATCCAGGTTACAACACCAGATCCAGGTTACAACAGCAGATCCAGGTTACAACACCAGATCCAGGTTACAGCCCCAGCAGGATGCGGACCACTCACACACCTGCCATTGATTATGGTGGCGGATACTACATATTCTAAAGGCAGATACTGTACAGGGTCAGTCACATCATAACAACATTATAACGGTAGTGCACTGTGCTATCTTCTGTGCTACACCAAGCTGCTTGTACACCATGCTAATAGAGCACTATACAGGCTATACTTTACTGTTTATTGAGATAATAACTTCTGGGTTTTCATTGGCTGTAAGCCATAATCATCAACATTAACAAAAATAAACCCGTGAAATAGATCACTCTGTGTGTAATGACTCTATAGAATATAGGAGATTCAATATTTGTGTTGAAGAACTGAAATAAATTCACTTTTTTATGATATTCTAATCTTGTGAGAAGCTCCTGTATATAGATAGATAATAGATAGATAATCAATAGATAATAGATAATATAAAGAAGAAAAACCTGACCAGCACCTCCTAGGTGTGAACAGGTGCCAGCTGTGACAGCTGCATTATATAGAAAAAGAAAACAGCAGCATCTACAGGAGCCAAGATACATACAACACTGAAGAGGACATTGAATCTAACTCAGTAAGATGAACTTACAAAAATGACAGAGTTTAGATTCAATGTTTTCAGTGTCTGCATATATCTTGGCTCATATAGATGCAGCTGTGTTTTATTTTTGTAGATAGATAATAGATAATAGATCGATAATAGATAGATAGATAATAGATAGATAGATAGATAATAGATACATAGATAGATGATAGATGGTAGATAACAGATAGATAATAGATGATAGATAATAGATAATAGATAGATGATAGGCAGATACACCATGTTCCAAATTATTACGCAAATTACATTTTTCTGGGATTTTCCTAAATGGTCGGTGCCAATGACAGTCAGTCTAATAAAAGTCATCACCCGTTAGATTACACATCGAATTTTATTGAAGAAACCTCCCAATGATAACAGTAGAGTTGAGCGACCTTGACCTTTTTAGAGTCGAGCCGGGTTTCGCGAAACCCGACTATCTCAAAAGTCGGGTCGAGTGAAATCGGCCGATTATGACGTAAAGTCGGGATCGACCGAAACACGAAACCCAATGCAAGTCAATGGGGCAGCATAGTCGGCAGTGAGTGGGGGCCAGGAAAACACCTAGAGTGCCCATTTTAATGTCAAAACCATCCATTCTTCTTAATGAAGCTTGTCAAGCGTAATTTACCTTATAATAATTGGAAGGCATTTGAAATTGGGGGTCATTTGGCTAAAGTTGTGTGGGGTAGGGCTGGTTCAAGTAATTAGTGGGCCCAGGAAATCTGGACCACGTCACGGCAGTGGAGCAGGGAGAGGTAAGTATTTCAACTTTGCAAGTGCTGTGAACCTGAGCAAGCAGGGGGGGCCCACTCGTTGGCATTGGCACTGGCACAGGGCCCCTCAAAGTACAGCGGTGTGTTTGCACGGCGGGGGCGCCTCCCACCGGCAGCAAGACTTTTGCGTACTATGAGAGGCCCTGTGCCAGTGACGTCGCCAACTAGTATTCCTCCCCCCACCTGATGAAGGAACCTGCACTTTCATCTGCACCTTCCTCTTTGTCCCCGTGTAAGGTGGTATGGTATGCGGGAAGAGCAACCTGACTTTCAGCAGGGTCACAATGTTGTTGTGTAGCGTGCACGGGGAATGTTGCGTTATGGGTCAATGTACCAGCAGACTCATCTATCACTGGCTGGGCAATGGGCAGGATGAGGAAGAAACACAGATATAGGCCCAAAGAATAAAGTTGGCTAAATGCAGTTCAAAATTAGTAACACAGGAATAACCAGGGGGCATTGCAGTGGAGGACAACTGGAATGAGAGGCTGACACAGAGAGTAGGCCCAAATCAGTAAGTAGTCGAAATGCAGTTCAAAATTGGCAACCGTAGTAAACAGGCGGCACAGCTTTGTTCAGTGGAGGAGAACAGCAAGGAGTGGCAGACACCGATAGTAGGCCCCAACCCAACTAGTAGGCCAAATGCAGTCTAACATTAACAACTACTTAACGAGCGCCTGAAAACGGAATTTCAGGACAGGAAACCAGGAGAACAGCAAGGAGTGGCAGACACCGATAGTAGGCCCCAAACCAACTAGTACGCCAAATGCAGTTGTTCCGTTTAACCACAATTTAATGAGAGCCTGAAGATAGAAGTTCAGGAAAGGCAACCTGGAGAACACCTTGGAGTGGAACACACCATCTCTCTACACCCCATACCCAATTTGTAGGCCTAATGCAGCGTAGTTTCCAACAACTACTAAACGAGAGCATGATGATCGAAGCATTGGCGAGGAAACCTGGGGAACACCTTGGAGTGGAACACACCATCTCTCTACACCCCATACCCAATTTGTAGGCCTAATGCAGCGTAGTTTCCAACAACTACTAAACGAGAGCTGGAAGATCGAAGCATTGGCGAGGAAACCTGGGGAACACCTTGGAGTGGAACACACCATCTCTCTACACCCCATACCCAATTTGTAGGCCTAATGCAGCGTAGTTTCCAACAACTACTAAACGAGAGCCGGAAGATCGAAGCTCAGGAAAGGCAACCTGGAGAACACCTTGGAGTGGAACACACCATCTCTCTACACCCCATACCCAATTTGTAGGCCTAATGCAGCGTAGTTTCCAACAACTACTAAACAAGAGCATGATGATCGAAGCATTGGCGAGGAAACCTGGGGAACACCTTGGAGTGGAACACACCATCTCTCTACACCCCATACCCAATTTGTAGGCCTAATGCAGCGTAGTTTCCAACAACTACTAAACGAGAGCCGGAAGATCGAAGCTCAGGAAAGGCAACCTGGAGAACACCTTGGAGTGGAACACACCATCTCTCTACACCCCATACCCAATTTGTAGGCCTAATGCAGCGTAGTTTCCAACAACTACTAAACGAGAGCATGATGATCGAAGCATTGGCGAGGAAACCTGGGGAACACCTTGGAGTGGAACACACCATCTCTCTACACTCCATACCCAATTTGTAGGCCTAATGCAGCGTAGTTTCCAACAACTACTAAACGACAGCCGGAAGATCGAAGCTCAGGAAAGGCAACCTGGAGAACACCTTGGAGTGGAACACACCATCTCTCTACACCCCATACCCAATTTGTAGGCCTAATGCAGCGTAGTTTCCAACAACTACTAAACGAGAGCATGATGATCGAAGCATTGGCGAGGAAACCTGGGGAACACCTTGGAGTGGAACACACCATCTCTCTACACCCCATACCCAATTTGTAGGCCTAATGCAGCGTAGTTTCCAACAACTACTAAACGAGAGCATGATGATCGAAGCATTGGCGAGGAAACCTGGGGAACACCTTGGAGTGGAACACACCATCTCTCTACACCCCATACCCAATTTGTAGGCCTAATGCAGCGTAGTTTCCAACAACTACTAAACGAGAGCCGGAAGATCGAAGCTCAGGAAAGGCAACCTGGAGAACACCTTGGAGTGGAACACACCATCTCTCTACACCCCATACCCAATTTGTAGGCCTAATGCAGCGTAGTTTCCAACAACTACTAAACGAGAGCATGATGATCGAAGCATTGGCGAGGAAACCTGGGGAACACCTTGGAGTGGAACACACCATCTCTCTACACTCCATACCTAATTTGTAGGCCTAATGCAGCGTAGTTTCCAACAACTACTAAACGACAGCCGGAAGATCGAAGCTCAGGAAAGGCAACCTGGAGAACACCTTGGAGTGGAACACACCATCTCTCTACACCCCATACCCAATTTGTAGGCCTAATGCAGCGTAGTTTCCAACAACTACTAAACGAGAGCCGGAAGATCGAAGCTCAGGAAAGGCAACCTGGAGAACACCTTGGAGTGGAACACACCATCTCTCTACACCCCATACCCAATTTGTAGGCCTAATGCAGCGTAGTTTCCAACAACTACTAAACGAGAGCATGATGATCGAAGCATTGGCGAGGAAACCTGGGGAACACCTTGGAGTGGAACACACCATCTCTCTACACTCCATACCCAATTTGTAGGCCTAATGCAGCGTAGTTTCCAACAACTACTAAACGACAGCCGGAAGATCGAAGCTCAGGAAAGGCAACCTGGAGAACACCTTGGAGTGGAACACACCATCTCTCTACACCCCATACCCAATTTGTAGGCCTAATGCAGCGTAGTTTCCAACAACTACTAAACGAGAGCATGATGATCGAAGCATTGGCGAGGAAACCTGGGGAACACCTTGGAGTGGAACACACCATCTCTCTACACCCCATACCCAATTTGTAGGCCTAATGCAGCGTAGTTTCCAACAACTACTAAACGAGAGCATGATGATCGAAGCATTGGCGAGGAAATCTGGGGAACACCTTGGAGTGGAACACACCATCTCTCTACACCCCATACCCAATTTGTAGGCCTAATGCAGCGTAGTTTCCAACAACTACTAAACGAGAGCCGGAAGATCGAAGCTCAGGAAAGGCAACCTGGAGAACACCTTGGAGTGGAACACACCATCTCTCTACACCCCATACCCAATTTGTAGGCCTAATGCAGCGTAGTTTCCAACAACTACTAAACGAGAGCATGATGATCGAAGCATTGGCGAGGAAACCTGGGGAACACCTTGGAGTGGAACACACCATCTCTCTACACCCCATACCCAATTTGTAGGCCTAATGCAGCGTAGTTTCCAACAACTACTAAACGAGAGCATGATGATCGAAGCATTGGCGAGGAAACCTGGGGAACACCTTGGAGTGGAACACACCATCTCTCTACACCCCATACCCAATTTGTAGGCCTAATGCAGCGTAGTTTCCAACAACTATTAAACGAGAGCCGGAAGATCGAAGCTCAGGAAAGGCAACCTGGAGAACACCTTGGAGTGGAACACACCATCTCTCTACACCCCATACCCAATTTGTAGGCCTAATGCAGCGTAGTTTCCAACAACTACTAAACGAGAGCATGATGATCGAAGCATTGGCGAGGAAACCTGGGGAACACCTTGGAGTGGAACACACCATCTCTCTACACTCCATACCCAATTTGTAGGCCTAATGCAGCGTAGTTTCCAACAACTACTAAACGACAGCCGGAAGATCGAAGCTCAGGAAAGGCAACCTGGAGAACACCTTGGAGTGGAACACACCATCTCTCTACACCCCATACCCAATTTGTAGGCCTAATGCAGCGTAGTTTCCAACAACTACTAAACGAGAGCCGGAAGATCGAAGCTCAGGAAAGGCAACCTGGAGAACACCTTGGAGTGGAACACACCATCTCTCTACACCCCATACCCAATTTGTAGGCCTAATGCAGCGTAGTTTCCAACAACTACTAAACGAGAGCATGATGATCGAAGCATTGGCGAGGAAACCTGGGGAACACCTTGGAGTGGAACACACCATCTCTCTACACTCCATACCCAATTTGTAGGCCTAATGCAGCGTAGTTTCCAACAACTACTAAACGACAGCCGGAAGATCGAAGCTCAGGAAAGGCAACCTGGAGAACACCTTGGAGTGGAACACACCATCTCTCTACACCCCATACCCAATTTGTAGGCCTAATGCAGCGTAGTTTCCAACAACTACTAAACGAGAGCATGATGATCGAAGCATTGGCGAGGAAACCTGGGGAACACCTTGGAGTGGAACACACCATCTCTCTACACCCCATACCCAATTTGTAGGCCTAATGCAGCGTAGTTTCCAACAACTACTAAACGAGAGCATGATGATCGAAGCATTGGCGAGGAAATCTGGGGAACACCTTGGAGTGGAACACACCATCTCTCTACACCCCATACCCAATTTGTAGGCCTAATGCAGCGTAGTTTCCAACAACTACTAAACGAGAGCCGGAAGATCGAAGCTCAGGAAAGGCAACCTGGAGAACACCTTGGAGTGGAACACACCATCTCTCTACACCCCATACCCAATTTGTAGGCCTAATGCAGCGTAGTTTCCAACAACTACTAAACGAGAGCATGATGATCGAAGCATTGGCGAGGAAACCTGGGGAACACCTTGGAGTGGAACACACCATCTCTCTACACTCCATACCCAATTTGTAGGCCTAATGCAGCGTAGTTTCCAACAACTACTAAACGACAGCCGGAAGATCGAAGCTCAGGAAAGGCAACCTGGAGAACACCTTGGAGTGGAACACACCATCTCTCTACACCCCATACCCAATTTGTAGGCCTAATGCAGCGTAGTTTCCAACAACTACTAAACGAGAGCATGATGATCGAAGCATTGGCGAGGAAACCTGGGGAACACCTTGGAGTGGAACACACCATCTCTCTACACCCCATACCCAATTTGTAGGCCTAATGCAGCGTAGTTTCCAACAACTACTAAACGAGAGCATGATGATCGAAGCATTGGCGAGGAAACCTGGGGAACACCTTGGAGTGGAACACACCATCTCTCTACACCCCATACCCAATTTGTAGGCCTAATGCAGCGTAGTTTCCAACAACTACTAAACGAGAGCCGGAAGATCGAAGCTCAGGAAAGGCAACCTGGGGAACACCTTGGAGTGTAACAAACCCTCTCTCTACACCACGGAAGGGCTGATTCTTAGGAAGGAAGGCTGTCGGAAAGAAGCAGGGCGCGTCCGAGGGTGATTATATTCTTATTAGGTATATACTCACCCTCGGACGCGCCCTGCTTCTTTATTTGTAATGAATGTTTATTTGCAATGTGGTTTTGACTTACTCTATTTTTTTGGTAAATAATGATTTTATTATTTTCATTGTTTTGCATCTTCTTGGCAATAATATAAAGAAGACGCGACAGGACAACACTCGGTGGATGCCATATCTGTGTTTTAAATTGAAAAAAACTTTCAGTTAACTACTTGCAGGAGAAAGTTATTGTAGCTGGTGGCCATTTTTAGTACTGTACCAGATTTTTGTTGTATGTGTTTGTTTTTAATGTTAAAATGTCTGCATTTGATATCTCTCCAGTATTTTCTGATGTTGGTTCCAGGGGTACACGGGCAGCAGTGGTGTGGTCAGTGGAGGCCTAGTGGAAGGAGTGACCACAGACAGGCATCGAAGGCCTAAAATAATAACACATGGCTGTAGGCAATTTTAAATTGGTTCCAGGGGTACACGGGCAGCAGTGGTGTGGTCAGTGGAGGCATATTGTAAGGAGTGACCGCAGACAGGCATCGAAGGCCTAAAATAATAACACATGGCTGTAGGCAATTTTAAATTGGTTCCAGGGGTACACGGGCAGCAGTGGTGTGGTCAGTGGAGGCCTAGTGGAAGGAGTGACCGCAGACAGGCATCGAAGGCCTAAAATAATAACACATGGCTGTAGGCAATTTTAAATTGGTTCCAGGGGTACACGGGCAGCAGTGGTGTGGTCAGTGGAGGCCTAGTGGAAGGAGTGACCGCAGACAGGCATCGAAGGCCTAAAATAATAACACATGGCTGTAGGCAATTTTAAATTGGTTCCAGGGGTACACGGGCAGCAGTGGTGTGGTCAGTGGAGGCCTAGTGGAAGGAGTGACCACAGACAGGCATCGAAGGCCTAAAATAATAACACATGGCTATAGGCAATTTTAAATTGGTTCCAGGGGTACACGGGCAGCAGTGGTGTGGTCAGTGGAGGCCTAGTGGAAGGAGTGACCGCAGACAGGCATCGAAGGCCTAAAGTAAAAAAATTGGGCTGGCTGTAGGCAATTTTAAATTGGTTCCAGGGGTACACGGGCAGCAGTGGTGTGGTCAGTGGAGGCCTAGTGGAAGGAGTGACCGCAGACAGGCATCGAAGGCCTAAAATAATAACACATGGCTGTAGGCAATTTTAAATTGGTTCCAGGGGTACACGGGCAGCAGTGGTGTGGTCAGTGGAGGCATATTGTACGGAGTGACCGCAGACAGGCATCGAAGGCCTAAAATAATAACACATGGCTGTAGGCAATTTTAAATTGGTTCCAGGGGTACACGGGCAGCAGTGGTGTGGTCAGTGGAGGCATATTGTAAGGAGTGACCGCAGACAGGCATCGAAGGCCTAAAATAATAACACATGGCTGTAGGCAATTTTAAATTGGTTCCAGGGGTACACGGGCAGCAGTGGTGTGGTCAGTGGAGGCATAGTGGAAGGAGTGACCGCAGACAGGCTTCGAAGGCCTAACATAACAAAAATGTCAATACAATGGTGTTGTCAGTGGCAGGCATTGAAGGATGTCAGCGCATAGACTAAACATTGGTGGAGCTGTGAGATAATTTTGCAAGTGGTAGAGCACTGTTTGAGCTGGGGGGGGGGGAACTGTCTTGTGGCCGGCGGTACAGGCCCAGGGCCCCTCATATTACAACGGTGTGTCTGACGTTGGGTGCGCACCACCACCGCCAGAGACACTTTATTGTACTAGGAGGGACCCAGTGGCAGTGCCGTCGACCAAAAGCGGGCACACCCACCTCTTCAGACAAACAGCACTCTCACGGGTACTGTCGCCAAGTGTCGATACCACGGCCCCGTGTGGGGAGTTTGGCCATTTAGTGAGGTGTAAACATGTCGTATGCTGGACAATCAGGTGCAGAAAATTACGAGATTGGAAAAGGCATTCAGCATAGTCCACAGGCAAGACCTTTTCATAGGAAAGCTAGGTGTCAGCCGGGCAAGGTGGGGCAAAAGATTTCGAAATCCAGTTGTGGTTCATTTTAATGAAGGTTAGATCATCTACATTTTGGGTAGCTAGACGAGTCCTTTTTTCTGTTAGTATTGAACCTGCAGCACTGAATACTCTTTCTGATAGGACACTAGCTGCCGGGCAAGCAAGCTCCTGCAATGCATATTCTGCCAATTCTGGCCAGGTGTCTAATTTTGATGCCCAGTAATCAAATGGGAATGACGGTTGAGGGAGAACATCGATAAGGGATGAAAAATAGTTTGTAACCATACTGGACAAATGTTGTCTCCTGTCACTTTGAATTGATGCTGCAGTACCTGTCCTGTCTGCGGTCATAGCAAAATCACTCCACAACCTGGTCAGAAAACCCCTCTGGCCAACGCCACTTCTGATTTCTGCCCCTCTAACACCTCTGGTCTGCTGGCCCCTGCAGCTCGTGTGAGAACGATCACGGGCGCTGTGTGCAGGGAATGCCAGAAGCAAACGGTCAACAAGAGTTGATTGTTTGGTTGCTAATATTAGTTCCAAGTTCTCATGTGGCATTATATTTTGCAATTTGCCTTTATAGCGAGGATCAAGGAGGCAGGCCAACCAGTAATCGTCATCTTTCATCATTTTAGTTATGCGTGTGTCCCTTTTGAGGATACGTAAGGCATAATCCGCCATGTGGGCCAAAGTTCCAGTTCTCAAATCTGCGGTTGTGCTTGGTTGAGGGGCAGTTTCAGGCAAATCCACGTCACTTGTGTCCCTCCAAAAACCAGAACCCGGCCTTGCCGCGCCACCAATTTCCAGTGGCCCCGGAAAAGCTTCCTCATTAAAAATATAATCATCCCCATCATCCTCCTCATCCTTCTCTTCGCCCGCTAACTCGTCCTGTACACTGCCCTGGCCAGACAATGGCTGACTGTCATCAAGGCTTTCCTCTTCCTCAGCTGCAGACGCCTGATCCTTTATGTGCGTCAAACTTTGCATCAGCAGACGCATTAGTGGGATGCTCATGCTTATTATGGCGTTGTCTGCACTAACCAGCCGTGTGCATTCCTCAAAACACTGAAGGACTTGACACATGTCTTGAATCTTCGACCACTGCACACCTGACAACTCCATGTCTGCCATCCTACTGCCTGCCCGTGTATGTGTATCCTCCCACAAAAACATAACAGCCCGCCTCTGTTCGCACAGTCTCTGAAGCATGTGCAGTGTTGAGTTCCACCTTGTTGCAACGTCTATGATTAGGCGATGCTGGGGAAGGTTCAAAGAACGCTGATAGGTCTGCATACGGCTGGAGTGTACGGGCGAACGGCGGATATGTGAGCAAAGTCCACGCACTTTGAGGAGCAGGTCGGATAACCCCGGATAACTTTTCAGGAAGCACTGCACCACCAGGTTTAAGGTGTGAGCCAGGCAAGGAATGTGTTTCAGTTGGGAAAGGGAGATGGCAGCCATGAAATTCCTTCCGTTATCACTCACTACCTTGCCTGCCTCAAGATCTACAGTGCCCAGCCACGACTGCGTTTCTTTCTGCAAGAACTCGGACAGAACTTCCGCGGTGTGTCTGTTGTCGCCCAAACACTTCATAGCCAATACAGCCTGCTGACGTTTGCCAGTAGCTGCCCCATAATGGGACAACTGGTGTGCAACAGTGGCAGCTGCGGATGGAGTGGTTGTGCGACTGCGGTCTGTGGACGAGCTCTCGCTTCTGCAGGAGGACGAAGAGGAGGAGGAGGGGGTGCGAACGGCTACAGCCAATTGTTTCCTAGACCGTGGGCTAGGCAGAACTGTCCCAAACTTGCTGTCCCCTGTGGACCCTGCATCCACCACATTTACCCAGTGTGCCGTGATAGACACGTAACGTCCCTGGCCATGCCTACTGGTCCATGCATCTGTTGTCAGGTGCACCTTTGTGCTCACAGATTGCCTGAGTGCATGGACGATGCGCTCTTTAACATGCTGGTGGAGGGCTGGGATGGCTTTTCTGGAAATAAAGTGTCGACTGGGTAGCTCGTAGCGTGGTACAGCGTAGTCCATCAGGGCTTTGAAAGCTTCGCTTTCAACTAACCGGTAGGGCATCATCTCTAACGAGATTAGTCTAGCTATGTGTGCGTTCAAACCCTGTGTATGCGGATGCGAGGCTAAGTACTTCCTTTTTCTAACCATAGTCTCATGTAGGGTGAGCTGGACTGGAGAGCTGGAGATCGTGGAACTAGCGGGGGTGCCGGTGGACATGGCAGACTGAGAGACGGTGGGAGATGGTATTGTTGCCGCCGGTGCCCTAGATGCAGTGTTTCCTACTACGAAACTGGTGATTCCCTGACCCTGACTGCTTTGGCCTGGCAAAGAAACCTGCACAGATACTGCAGGTGGTGCGGAAAATGGTGGCCCTACACTGCCGGAAGGGATGTTGCGTTGCTGACTAGCTTCATTGGCCGAGGGTGCTACAACCTTAAGGGACGTTTGGTAGTTAGTCCAGGCTTGCAAATGCATGGTGGTTAAATGTCTATGCATGCAACTTGTATTGAGACTTTTCAGATTCTGTCCTCTGCTTAAGGTAGTTGAACATTTTTGACAGATGACTTTGCGCTGATCAATTGGATGTTGTTTAAAAAAATGCCAGACTGCACTCTTTCTAGCATCGGATACCTTTTCAGGCATTGCAGACTGAGCTTTAACCGGATGGCCACGCTGTCCTCCAACAGGTTTTGGCTTTGCCACGCGTTTTGGGCAAGATACGGGCCCGGCAGATGGAACCTGTTGCGATGTTGATGCCTGCCGCGGCCCCTCCTCCTCCGCTTCAAAACTGCTGCCGCCTGCACCCTGTTCCCCCAATGGCTGCCAATCGGGGTCAAGAACTGGGTCATCTATTACCTCTTCTTGTAGCTTGTGTGCAACTTCGTCTGTGTCACCGTGTCGGTCGGTGGTATAGCGTTCGTGATGGGGCAACATAGTCTCATCAGGGTCTGATTCTTGATCATTACCCTGCGAGGGCAATGTTGTGGTCTGAGTCAAAGGACCAGCATAGTAGTCTGGCTGTGGCTGTGCATCAGTGCACTCCATGTCAGATTCAACTTGTAATGGGCATGGACTGTTAACTGCTTCACTTTCTAAGCCAGGGACGGTATGTGTAAAGAGCTCCATGGAGTAACCCGTTGTGTCGCCTGCTGCATTCTTCTCTGTTGTTGTTTTTGCTGAAGAGGACAAGGAAGCGACTTGTCCCTGACCGTGATCATCCACTAACGACACGCTGCTTTGACATTTACCAGTTTCACGAGAGGAGGCAAAAGAGCTAGAGGCTGAGTCAGCAAGATAAGCCAAAACTTGCTCTTGCTGCTCCGGCTTTAAAAGCGGTTTTCCTACTCCCAGAAAAGGGAGCGTTCGAGGCCTTGTGTAGCCAGACGACGAACCTGGCTCCACAGCTCCAGACTTAGGTGCAATATTTTTTTTCCCACGACCAGCTGATGCTCCACCACTACCACTACCCTCATTACCAGCTGACAATGAACGCCCCCGGCCACGACCTCTTCCACCAGACTTCCTCATTGTTTTAAAAACGTAAACAAACTAACGGTATTTGTTGCTGTCACACAACTTACACGGTGAGCTATAACTTCAGTATGATTTAGCTACCCCTTTACAGGTGAGTGAGACCACAACGAAAATCAGGCACAATGTTACACACTCTGTTGTTGGTGGCAACAAATGAGAGAGATGCCACACACGCAGGACTGTCACTGAAGCACAAATGTAAATATTAATCTCCCACTGATTTGATTTTTTTTTTTTTTCAGGGAGACTTTAGGAAAAAAAAATAATAGAATAAAATGATTTTTTCAGGAAGAACTTAGAAACCAAATAAAATAAAATGATTTTTTCAGGGAGAATTTAGAAAACAAATAAAACAAAAAAAAGGCTTTCTATGGCCCACTGAGTCAGAGATGACGCACACAGGAGTCAGGAGTGGCACACAAGCCCAGAGGCCAATATTTATCTCCCACTGATTGATGTAGTGATTTTTTCAGGTAGATTTTGGAACCCAAATCAAGCTAAAAAAATAATAGGCTTTCTATGGCCCACAATTGGAGAGAGAGAGAGAGATGGCACACCCAGGAGTCAAGACTGGCACACAAGCAGAAAGGGCAATATTAATCTCCCACTGATTTGTTTTTTTTTTTTTTTCAGGGAGACTTTAGGAAAAAAAATAATAGAATAAAATGATTTTTTCAGGAAAAATTTAGAAACCAAATAAAATAAAATGATTTTTTCAGGGAGAATTTAGAAAACAAATAAAACAAAAAAAGGCTTTCTATGGCCCACTGAGTGAGAGATGACGCACACAGGAGTCAGGAGTGGCACACAAGCCCAGAGGCCAATATTTATCTCCCACTGATTGATGTAGTGATTTTTTCAGGTAGATTTTGGAACCCAAATCAAGCTAAAAAAATAATAGGCTTTCTATGGCCCACAATTGGAGAGAGAGAGAGAGAGATGGCACACCCAGGAGTCAAGACTGGCACACAAGCAGAAAGGGCAATATTAATCTCCCACTGATTTGTTTTTTTTGTTTTTTTTCAGGGAGACTTTAGGAAAAAAAAATAATAGAATAAAATGATTTTTTCAGGAAGAATTTAGAAACCAAATAAAATAAAATGATTTTTTCAGGGAGAATTTAGAAAACAAATAAAACAAAAAAAGGCTTTTTATGGCCCACTGAGTGAGACATGACGCACACAGGAGTCAAGAGTGGCACACAAGCCCAGAGGCCAATATTTATCTCCCACTGATTGATGTAGTGATTTTTTCAGGTAGATTTTGGAACCCAAATCAAGCTAAAAAAATAATAGGCTTTCTATGGCCCACAATTGGAGAGAGAGAGAGAGAGATGGCACACCCAGGAGTCAAGACTGGCACACAAGCAGAAAGGGCAATATTAATCTCCCACTGATTTGTTTTTTTTTTTTTTTTTCAGGGAGACTTTAGGAAAAAAAAATAATAGAATAAAATGATTTTTTCAGGAAGAATTTAGAAACCAAATAAAATAAAATGATTTTTTCAGGGAGAATTTAGAAAACAAATAAAACAAAAAAAGGCTTTCTATGGCCCACTGAGTGAGAGATGACGCACACAGGAGTCAGGAGTGGCACACAAGCCCAGAGGCCAATATTTATCTCCCACTTTTTTTTTTTTGTTCCAGGGAAAATTTATAAACCCAATAAAAAAAATAATAAATAGGCTTTCTATGGCCCACTCTCTGAGAGAGAGAGAGAGATGGCACGCTTAGGACTGGCACACAAGCCCAAAGGCCAATATTAATCTCCCTTTTTTTTTGTAAGGGAGAATTTATAAAACCAAAAAAAAATAAATAAATAGGCTTTCTATGGCCCACTATTTGTGAGAGAGATGGCACGCTCAGGACTGGCACACAAGCCCAGAGGCCAATATTAATCTCCCACTTTTTTTTTTTTTTTCCAGGGAAAATTTATAAACCCAATAAAAAAAATAATAAATAGGCTTTCTATGGCCCACTATCTGAGAGAGAGAGATGGCACGCTTAGGACTGGCACACAAGCCCAAAGGCCAATATTAATCTCCCACTGATTGATTTATTGATTTTTTCAGGTAGAATTTAGAACCCAAATAAAGCAAAAAAAAAAAAAAGGGCTTTCTATGGCCCACTGAGTGAGTGATGATGCACACAGGAGTCAGGAGTGGCACACAAGCCCTGAGGCCAATATTTTTCTCCCACTGATTGATGTAGTGATTTTTTCAGGTAGATTTTAGAACCCAAATCAAGCAAAAAAATAAATAGGCTTTCTATGGCCCACTGAGTGAGAGATGACACAGACAGGGATGGCACTCTAGCAGAAATGTCAATCTTAATCTCCCACAAAAAAAAAACAAACAAAAAAAAAAACAGGGAGTGTCCTTCAATTACTATCACCCTGCAGTAATCTCAGCCAGGTATGGCAGGCAGCAATAAGGAGTGGACTGATGCACAAATTAAATAAAAAGTGTGTACAAACCAAAAAGATAGCTGTGCAGAAAGGAAGGAACAAGAGGATTTGTGCTGTGAAAAAAGCAGTTGGTTTGCACAGCGGCGTACACACAGCAATGCAGCTATCAGGGAGCCTTCTAGGGCAGCCCAATGAGCTACAGCGCTAAGGGGAAAAAAAAAAAATGTAGCTTCCACTGTCCCTGCACACCGAAGGTGGTGTTGGGCAGTGGAAATCGCTACAGCACAAGCGGTTTTGTGGTTAATGGACCCTGCCTAACGCTATCCCTGCTTCTGACGAAGCGGCAGCAACCTCTCCCTAAGCTCAGATCAGCAGCAGTAACATGGCGGTCGGCGGGAACTCCCCTTTATAGCCCCTGTGACGCCGCAGACAGCAAGCCAATCACTGCAATGCCCTTCTCTAAGATGGTGGGGACCAGGACCTATGTCATCACGCTGCCCACACTCTGCGTTTACCTTCATTGGCTGAGAAATGGCGCTTTTCGCGTCATTGAAACGCGACTTTGGCGCGAAAGTCGCGTACCGCATGGCCGACCCCGCACAGGGGTCGGATCGGGTTTCATGAAACCCGACTTTGCCAAAAGTCGGCGACTTTTGAAAATGAACGACCCGTTTCGCTCAACCCTAGATAACAGTTTAATCTCCAAAATGAATAAAACCCCACAATGCACTGTTCCAAATTATTAGGCCCAGTAGAATTTCTATACATTTGATATAAAGAACTGAAAAGTCTCATTTGTGGAATTTGCAGCGTTAGGAGGTCACATTCACTGAACAATAAAGCTATTTACCTCCAAAACCTCCTAACAGCCAAGTTACATGTAACATCGGACCCTTCTTTGATGTCACCTTCACAATTCTTGCCTCCATTGAACTTGTGAGTTTTTGGAGAGTTTCTGTATTTCTTCCCTCCCAGAGCTGCTGTTTTGATGTGATCGGCCTCCCACCCTCATAGATCTTTTTCTTGATGATCCTCCAAAGGTTCTCTATAGGGTTGAGGTCAGGGGAAGATGGTGGCCGCACCATGAGTTTATCTCCTTTTATGCCCATAGCAGCCAATGACTCAGAGGTTTCTTTGCAGCATGAGATGGGGCATTGTCAGCATGAAGATGATTTTGCTCCTGACGTTTCTGCTTTTTATACCATGGAAGAAAGTTGTCAGTCAGAAACTCTACATACTTTGCAGAGGTCATTTTCACACCTTCAGGAACCTTAAAGGGCCCTATCAGCTGTTTCCCCATGATTCCATCCCAAAATGTGACTCCTCCACCTCCTTGCTGACGTCGCAGCCTTGTTGGGACATGGTGGCCTCCACCAACCATCCACTACTCCATCCATCTGGACCATCCAGGGTTGCTCGACACTCATCAGTAAACAAGACTGTTTGGAAATTAGTCTTCATGTATGTCTGGGCCCACTGCAACCGTTTCTGCTTGTAAACACTGTTTAGAGGTGGCCGAATAGTAGGTTTATGCACCACAGCAAGCCTTGGAAGGATCCTACACCTGGAAGTTCAAGGGACTCCAGAGGCATGAGCAGCTTCAAAGAACTATTTGCTGCTTTGTAATGGTATTTTGGCAGCTGGTCTCTTAATCCAATGAACTTGTCTGGCAGAAACCTTCCTCATTATGCCTTTATCTGCATGAACTCTGTCTGTGCTCTGTTTCAGTCACAAATCTCTTCACAGTACGATGATCACTCATAAGTTTTCGTGAAATGTCTAATGTTTTCATACCTTGTCCAAGGCATTGCACTATTTAACGCTTTTCAGCAGCAGATAGATCCTTATTATTTCTCATATTGCTTGAAACCTGTGGCCTGCTTAATAATGTGGAACATCATTTTTAAGTAGTTTTCCTTTAATTAGAATCACCTGGAAAACTAATTATCACCTGTGTTTAAGATTGATTTCAGTGATCCATTGAGCCCTGAGACACAGAACCATCTACGAGTTTATTTGAAAAACAAAACAATTAAATCTTTATGACACTTAAATCCAATTTGCATAATAATTTGGAACATGGTGTAGGTAACAGATTAAAATTATCTAGATAATAGATAGATAACATATGATAGATAGATTAATAGATAGATAATAGATAATATATGATAGATAGATAATAGATAGATAATAGATAAATAGGTTAATAGATACTCAGTGGACACAGTGATAACGATCAGTCCAATTATTATTATTATTATTATTTATTTATAATGTACAATCCAATTTGCCGCCAAGTTGCCGCCTAGAATCTTCTTCACCTGTAAGAATTTGTTCCTTTCTACTAAAGAAAAAGAAAACCCCAGACATTACAATTCGGGCCAAATTAAAGCAAATCTCCACTGGAAATAAATTGTTCAGAATTTTAAGTCTTCAAAGCCTCCGCTGCTTAACATTCCCGCACCACACTCTTCACTTTGAAAATGCCAAAAGGTCAGCGCAATTCTGTGATTCCCCCTATCCATCCAGATGCCAATTAACAAGTCCAATTCCATGAAAATAATAAGAAGTTCATTCCTGTGCTCTTCTATAACATAATGGCAAAACAAGCAAAGTGAAATACAGCTTTACAATTACCAGACCCCTTTGAGCACCTTGTTTGTTCAGGGTCGGTGCTGAGATACTCAGAACCAGTGAATAGTGATGGCTCTACATCACTCCATCTGACACTCGGCATTGTGCTTGGTGATATACGGCTGCATGCAGCTGCTCGGCCATGAAGCTCCTGGTTGGGGCGAAGTGTCTGTACTGATTTTCATACCAGATGAGGTCTGGACTCTATAATTATGGGGTCAGCAGTGCAACATAGAAATGGATGGTAAACTGTAATAACCAACACTCCATTTAACATCACATTGCAATGATACTGTAAACTTTTCATGTTTTTTATTTTAAAAATGGTCCCTTTAAATCATTTTGATTGGGCAGACTTGATGTAGAACACTGACTGAAACTGACGGTGTCGCCATCAGAGGTAACATCCAGCTGCGACTGAGATTTGTGATGAGCCATATATTCCATAGCCCCTTCCACTTCGTTACTGTCATGATCCAGTCTGGGTTTTGAGTCCTGCCCTTTTCCCGGGCGGATGATGTCAAGGGTTAACTTTGCTCTGCCTCATTCTGGGTTCATGTTTGCTATTTAGCTCCGCTGTATCCTGCAGGCGGTGTCAGTTATATTTTCTGCCTACGGCATGAGTATCCGACTCTGGTAGTACCCTGATTGATCCTGCTGCGCTTTCTGATCTTGCCAGTGTCTATTCCTCCTTCCCTGCCCATCCTGTCTTAGTGTTTCCTGATTGCTTTTTGATTTCCCGGTGTTTGACTCAGCTTTGACTCTGACTTGACTTTGCCTCTGGTCCTTGTTACTTCCGCCTTTTGTCTGGCATTGACCATTTGGCTCTCCACTGACTCTGTGCTTGGTTTTTCCCTTTGTACTGCGTGATGGTCTAGGTTTTGACTCGGCTTGTCTGACTATTTTGCTGCCACCTGGTGGTAGCTGTGCTGCAGCACTGCAGATCTGCCCTTGCAGACTTGTTACTAACCTTCCTCTCTATTGCCATCTAGTGGAAGTTGCAGTTACCTGCATAGCTGCAGCATGACAGTTACCCCTAATACTCTTGTCAGTGGCAAAGGAGGCCAATTGTGGCCTTGTTTGTTAGTACTACTGCCCAGATCGCCGGTGCCAGTGCTTTTGTTGGTGCTTCTGCTGCTGGTATCACAAGAAATGCTAGGTAGGTAGTTATAAAGAAAGCAAACTGGTGTGGGCGCTCAACAAATTGGACTAGTAAAACGTGTGCAAAAAACAATTTTCTACAGTTAAATGTCTAGTATTTAAAAAATATATCTTTTTTTTAACCCCGTAGGCGTCATGAAAGTCGGTGCCAATCCGACCTGTGACGCCTATGTGGCGTCATGGAGGGATCGCGTCCCTGCAGATCGGGTGAAAGGGTTAACTCCAATTTCACCCGATCTGCAGTGACAGGGGGAGTGGTAGTACAGCCCAGGTGGGGTGGCTTCACCCACCCGTGGCTACGATAGCTCTGATTGGCTGTTGAAAGTGAAACAGCCAATCAGAGCAATCTGTAATATTTCACCTATGAAAATTGGTGAAATATTACAATCCAGCCATGGCCGATGCTGCAATAGCATCGGCCATGGCTGGAGACCCCGATCTGGCCCCCGACTGACGGCGGCGATCTGCAGCCGCCGTCAGTGTTCCCTACCCCTCCGTCCTGTCGTAATTGCCTTTCTCTCCCATCCGACCCTCCCCCATCCTCCCCTCTGCCCCCCCCCCGCTGTCCGATCGCACCCTCCCCCATACTTACCTAGTCCAGGTGTCCCCCCCGGTGTCCCCGGTCTTCTCCCATGGGTGCAGCCATCTTGGAAAATGGTGGGCGCATCACAGCGATCAAAATTAAAAAAAATAGTAAATTTTATCCCCCCCCCATAGGTAGGGAAAATAATAAAATATAGAAAATATATTTATTTTTGTTTTTCCGTTAGGGGTAGGGTTGCACTTAGGGTTGCACTTAGGGTTAGGGTTGCACTTAGGGTTGCACTTAGGGTTAGGGTTGCACTTAGGGTTAGGGTTGCACTTAGGGTTGCACTTAGGGTTAGGGTTGCACTTAGGGTTAGGGTTGCACTTAGGGTTGCACTTAAGGTTGCACTTAATGTTGCACTTAGGGTTAGGGTTGCACTTAGGGCTGGGGTTGCACTTAGGGCTAGGGTTGCACTTAGGGTTAGGGTTGCACTTAGGGATATCGTTGCACTTAGGGTTGCACTTAGGGTTGGGGTTGCACTTAGGGTTAGGGTTGCACTTAGGGATATCGTTGCACTTAGGGTTGCACTTAGGGTTGGGGTTGCACTTAGGGTTAGGGTTGCACTTAGGGATATCGTTGCACTTAGGGTTGCACTTAGGGTTGGGGTTGCACTTAGGGTTAGTGTTGCACTTAGGGCTAGCGTTGCACTTAGGGTTAGGGTTGCACTTAGGGATATCGTTGCACTTAGGGTTGCACTTAGGGTTGGGGTTGCACTTAGGGTTAGTGTTGCACTTAGGGCTAGGTTTAGAAATAGGGTTAGAATTAGGGTTAGGGCTGCAATTAGGGTTAGGGTTAGAATTAGGGCTAGGGTTGGAATTAGGGTTAGAATTAGGTTATGTGCACACGGTGCGGATTTGGCTGTGGATCCGTAGCGGATTGGTCACTGCGGATTCGTAGCAGTTTTCCATCACGTTTACAGTACCACGTAAAACTATGGAAAACCAAATCCGCTGTGCCCATGGTGCGGAAAATACAGCGCAGAAACGCTGCATTGTATTTTCCACAGCATCTCAATTCTTTATGCGGATTCCGCAGCGTTTTACACCTGCTCCATAATAGGAATCCGCAGGTGAAATCCACACAAAAAAACACTGGAATAGATTTTTCAAAGACGGTGCGGAAAAATCCACACACAAATCCGCAACGTGGGCACATAGCCTTAGGGTTAGGGCTGGAATTAGAGTTAGGGTTGGAATTAGGGTTAAGACTAGGGTTAGGGGTGTGTTGGGGTTAGGGTTGGGATTAGGGTTAGGGGTTTGTTGGGGTTAGTGTTGGAGTTAGAATTGAGGGGTTTCCACTGTTTAGGCACATCAGGGGTCTCCAAACGCCACATGGCGCCACCATTGATTCCAGCCAATCTTGCGTTGAAAAAGTCAAATGGTGCTTTCTCCCTTCCGAGCCCCGACGTGCGCCCAAACAGTGGTTTACCTCCACATATGGGGTATCAGCGTACTCAAGAGAAACTGGACAACAACTTTTGGGGTCCAATTTCTCCTGTTACCCTTGGGAAAATAAAAAATTCCGGGCTAAAAAATCATTTTTGAGGAAAGAAAAATTATTTTTTATTTTCACGGCTCTGCGTTATAAACTTCTGGAAGCACTTGGGGGTTCAAAGTGCTCACCACACATCTAGATCAGTTCCTTGGGGATCTAGTTTCCAAAATGGGGTCACTTGTGGGGGGTTTCTACTGTTTAGGCACATCAGGGGCTCTGCAAACAGAACGTGACGCCCGCAGAGCATTCCATCAAAGTCTGCCTTTCAAAACTTCACTACTTCACTTCCGAGTCCCGGCATGTGCCCGAACAGTGGTTTACCCCCACATATGGGGTATCAGCGTACTCAGGAGAAACTGGACAACATCTTTTGGGGTCAAATTTCTCCTGTTACCCTTGGGAAAATAAAAAAGTCTGGGCTAAAAAATTATTTTTGAGGAAAGAAAACGTATTTATTATTTTCACGGTTCTGCGTTATAAACTTCTGTGAAGCACTTGGGGGTTCAAAGTGCTCACCACACATCTAGATAAGTTCTCTTGGGGGTCTAGTTTCCAAAATGGGGTCACTTGTGGGGAGTTTCTACTGTTTAGGCACATCAGGGGCTCTGCAAACGCAACGTGACGCCCACAGAGCATTCCATCAAATTCTGCATTTAAAAGTTCAAAGTGCTCACCATACATCTAGATTAGTTACTTTGGGGGTCTAGTTTCCAAAAAGGGGTCGTTTGTGAGGGATCTCCAATGTTTAGGCATAAAGGGGATCTCCAAACGTGACATGGTGTCCGCTAATGATTGGAGCTAATTTTCCATTCAAAAAGCCAAATGGCGCGCCTTCCCTTCCGAGCCCTGCCGTGCACCCAAACAGTGGTTTACCCCCACATTTGGGGTATCAGCGTACTCAGGAGAAAGTGAACAACAAAATTTGGGGTCCAATTTCTCCTGTTACCCTTGGGACAATAAAAAATTCCGGGCTAAAAAATCATTTTTGAGGAAAGAAAAATTATTTTTTATTTTCACGGCTCTGTGTTATAAACTTCTGTGAAGCACCTGGGGGTTTAAAGTGCTCACTATGCATCTAGATAAGTTCCTTGGGGGGTCTAGTTTCCAAAATGGGGTCACATGTGGGGGAGCTCCAATGTTTAGGCACACAGGGGCTCTCCAAATGCGACATGGTGTCCGCTAACGATTAGAGCTAATTTTCCATTCAAAAAGTCAAATGGTGCACCTTCCCTTCCGAGCCTTGCCGTGCACCCAAACAGTAGTTTACCCCCACATATGAGGTATCGGCGTACTCAGGAGAAATTGCCCAACAAATTTTAGGATCCATTTTATCCTGTTGCCCATGTGAAAATGAAAAAATTGAGGCAAAAAGAATGTTTTTGTGGAAAAAAAAGTACTTTTTCATTTTTATGGTTCAATTTGTGAAGCACCTGGGGGATTAAAGTTCTCACTATGAATCTAGATAAGTTCCTTGGGGTGTCTAGTTTCCAAAATGGGGTCACTTGTGGGGGAGCTCCAATGTTTAGGCACACGGGGGCTCTCCAAACGCAACATGGTGTCCACTAAAGAGTGGAGCCAATGTTTCATTAAAAAAGTCAAATGGCTCTCCTTCCCTTCCGAGCCCTGCCGTGCACCCAAACAGTGGTTTACCCCCACATATGAGGTATCAGCGTACTCAGGACAAATTGGACAACAACTTTCGTGGTCCAGTTTCTCCTTTTACCCTTGGGAAAATAAAAAAATTGATGCTAAAAGATGATTTTTGTGACTAAAAAGTTAAATGTTCATTTTTTCCTTCCATGTTGCTTCTGCTGCTGTGAAACACCTGAAGGGTTAATAAACTTCTTGAATGTGGTTTTGAGTACCTTGAGGGGTGCAGTTTTTAGAATGGTGTCACTTTTGGGTATTTTCAGCCATATAGAACCCTCAAACTGACTTCAAATGTGAGGTGGTCCCTAAAAAAAATGGTTTTGTAAATTTTGTTGTAAAAATGAGAAATCACTGGTCAAATTTTAACTCTTATAACTTCCTAGCAAAAAAAATTTTTTTTTCCAAAATTGTGCTGATGTAAAGTAGATGTGTGGGAAATGTTATTCATTAACTATTTTGTGTCACATAACTTTCTGGTTTAACAGAATAAAAATTCAAAATGTGAAAATTGCGAAATTTTCAAAATTTTGGCCAAATTTCCATTTTTTTCACAAATAAACGCAGAAATTATCGACCTAAATTTACCACTAACATGAAGCCCAATATGTCACGAAAAAACAATCTCAGAACCGCTAGGATCCGTTGAAGCGTTCCTGAGTTATTACCTCATAAAGGGACACTGGTCAGAATTGCAAAAAATGGCCAGGTCATTAAGGTCAAAATAGGCTGGGATTATGAAGGGGTTAATTCAACCTTTTTCTCAAAAGTTATGTAATACGAAATGCTTGATAGGTCCATTAAGTCAGCACCGGTGTGTAGATGGTGAATGATGAATGGCGAAGTGAAGAACGAGGACACAGGGTTGCAGTCTCTTTACCTTTACTGAAGACTTCAGCATCCACAGTCCAGAGCACCAGATCACAGGGCAGACAGAGTCCGGCCGGTTTGCAGGCAAGTCCAGAGTCCCCTTGTCCAGGTGGAAATCAGTAGCCTTCCTTGCGCTGCGGTGGTGTAGTCCCTTACTGGCTATGGCTTCACATAAGGGTCTCACAAATGCGATGTTTTGCACTCTCTGTCCCCCATATAGGATAAGACAATTCCCATATGGCTGGTGACTTGAGCCTGTTTATAGGGTCTCTTAGATAATCCGGCTCTGTAGTTGTCACCGTTCCTCCTGGGTATAAATGCGGACAGGTAACTTGCAATTAGCTGTCCTACCGGTCTTTCAAATAAGGCGTAGAGGTCCTTACTCCCTCGGTGTTCCGGCTACCGGGATGTTGCACCTCAGAAGGAGACAGCTTGAGCGGGGCTGGTCCCCTTCTGCTATCCTGTCCTTTGCTGTGACTTCCTTCACGCTCGTTGCAATACAGTTCTGCCTTTCAATGTCTCTTTCTGGGAGCTGCAGCTCAGAGGGCACGCACAGCTCCTTTTACCCTCCATCCTCCTCAGACTCTGGTCTGGAATGTTCTAACAGAACTCCTGTCTGGAGCTCTGCCAGGAACTAAACGAACTTTCCCTACAGACTACCAGTTAAATATATATATATGGGGAGTGACCTAATAAATAGGGTCAGGGGCTCCCCCTGGTGGCCTGGAGTATGAAATGTGTTGCATGTTTGTGGTACCTGGATGCAGTTATCCTTCTTTGCCTCCAAACGTAGTATCACTCTCCCCGAGAGGAAAGCAATACCACTGTGAATACCAGGACCCTAGGGCGTCGCATATATATTATGAAACTTCTGTAAAAGTTAATACTTAATTCATAAATATGTATTATCACCAATAACACAATAAGTGACATAAATTGGTCAATTTGCCTCCCAGGAAAATGGAATAAAAAGCAATTTAAAAAATTGCATGTTAACCTAAATGACGCCCTTTCTCCAGCCTGTGATGTGATGAGAAGATTACTCTGAAAAAAGATAAATGGATGTAGTAAAAGCCCCATTTTATGACGTGTCACCCCGGGGGTGTTATTCTCAGTAGTAAATGGAGTTGCCCTTTAAGGATGGCTGAACACGGGGAAAACGTAATTAACTACCAATAAACTGCATGCTTCATATCCTATCATATTTTATTTTTTTTCAGGAAATGTCTCCAAATACTGCACAAGCGAGGGCTGGTCGGAGATGAACCCGTCCTATATAGTGGCCTGCGAGTTCTTCGGTAATGACACCCGGACGGATCAGGTATTGTAGGATTTTTTATGTATGTTTTTTTATGACACCACCGATGGTACATTTCCAAAACGTAAAGTGACTTAATGATTGGTGTAAGACAGGGATCTGAGATGTGACCTCGGACATAACCGAAATTGAGAAGTTTTCGAGATTTGCCATCTATGAAATGTTAGGAAGGTTCTCGGTGAACGGGGAGCTCTCTGGCACCTCCTGGACTTCATGGCAGGTTTCTAGGGCACTTTAAAAACTTTTGTGAAACTTCATGAAAGTCTTTTCGGGCAGAACATCAAATTTTGGAAGGCAGAAGATGGGATGCGCCGTGGGCAGGGTTGTGAACAAAAAACGTACAAGCATTCACTGTTCAGAAGAACGGCCGCAAACATTTGCAAGTATAACGTCTGCCTAGACATTTCCTAGGTGATTTTGCCCACCTTAGATAATAAAACTTTTATTATGCAATATTATTGAAAAGACACTTTAATAATTATCGCAGTGCATGAAGGTGAAGATAAAAAGGGCAAACACCGATAGGAAAGTGCAGGGGACGCAGCGTTACCGAGAAGCAGTGATGGCTGCCATAGCGCGGAGGGAAGGAGCAGATCGGAGTTTGCATCTTCTCGGCAGATCACCGGAATACAGACTGCTGCATATGGCGGCCTGTATTCTACCAATGTGCTGAAAAATTAGTTTTTCCTCTTGTAAGAATAGGGAATAAGACGAATTGTAGCAATGTTTATGATGCAATTTTTGAAAATTCCGGCAAATGATTCACTTTTTCATTCTAACAAAAAGAAGGTCTCCCGACATGGCGCATGTTGTGCGGACGAGCGCATCACAGATATTATTCCGTATATACGTCACCGCCAATCCGTGCGACGCACCACGTCTGTACCCCGACCGTTAATACTGAGCGCGCAGAGGTGACGTCTGATCGCAGTGCGCCATCCCATTATCAGAAGTAAGTGATGGCGGTCGTCTGGATGTGACGCGGGCTGTTTGTTTTACCCGACTGACGTCCGTCGCCCCCTTTTCACCGACGCTGCAAACATTTATATTGAAAGCAGAATCGAGTGGCATTATTCATGCGTCTCACAAAATGTCAGCAACCTCGAAAGCGATTAAAGATCTCATCTTCTGTGTAATATTGATGGGAGTCGGATGAATCAGTGGTGTGGGGGAGGGGAGCGTCACTGATGGAAACCGCGCCAGAGGGACGGAATCGGCACAACACAAGGAATAAGGAAGGGAAGCAAATGTATTCGCGTACGTAGCGGTGTGTGACACGGAAAGGAGCAATCCAAGAATAGAATGTTATTCATAGTAATTATTACATTTGTCAACTTTTAATTGTTTCAAAAGATACATTAAATATACAGTGTGAAGTGATACTGCCAGGTAGTGTGCAGATCTTTGGGTGACGCTGGCAAGATCGGCGGAGAATCGAGAGTTTGTAACTATTGTACAGCCAAAGCAAAGGAGAAGCAAAGGGCTGGCCCTTATAAACTATTACAAAACTGCTATAATACTGCCCCTATGTACAAGAATATAACTACTATAATACTGCTCCTATGTACAAGAATATAACTACTATAATACTGCTCCTATGTACAAGAATATAACTATTATAATACTGCTCCTATATACAAGAATATAACTACTATAATACTGCTCCTATATACAAGAATATAACTACTATAATACTGCTCCTATATACAAGAATATAACTACTATAATACTGCTCCTATGTACAAGAATATAACTACTATAATACTGCTCCTATATACAAGAATATAACTACTATAATACTGCTCCTATATACAAGAATATAACTACTATAATACTGCTCCTATATACAAGAATATAACTACTATAATACTGCCCCCTATGTACAAGAATATAACTACTATAATACTGCCCCTATGTACAAGAATATAACTACTATAATACTGCTCCTATGTACAAGAATATAACTACTATAATACTGCCCCTGTGTACAAGAATATAACTACTATAATACTGCTCCTGTGTACAAGAATATAACTACTGTAATACTGCTCCTGTGTACAAGAATATAACTACTATAATACTGCCCCTATGTACAAGAATATAACTACTATAATACTGCCCCTATGTACAAGAATATAACTACTATAATACTGCCCCCTATCTACAATAATATAACTACTATAATACTGCTCCTATGTAGAAGAATATAACTACTATAATACTGCCCCCATGTACAAGAATATAACTACTATAATACTGCTCCTATGTAGAAGAATATAACTACTATAATACTGCTCCTATGTACAAGAATATAACTACTATAATACTGCCCCTATGTACAAGAATATAACTACTATAATACTGCTCCTATGTAGAAGAATATAACTGCTATAATACTGCTCCTATGTACAAGAATATAACTACTATAATACTGCTCCTATGTACAAGAATATAACTACTATAATACTGCTCCTATGTACAAGAATATAACTACTATAATACTGCTCCTATGTACAAGAATATAACTACTATAATACTGCCCCTTATGTACAAGAATATAACTACTATAATACTGCCCCTATGTACAAGAATATAACTACTATAATACTGCCCCTATGTACAAGAATATAACTACTATAATACTGCTCCTATGTACAAGAATATAACTATTATAATACTGCTCCTATGTACAAGAATATAACTACTATAATACTGCCCCTATGTAGAAGAATATAACTACTATAATACTGCCCCATGTACAAGAATATAATACTGCTCCTATGTACAAGAATATAACTATTATAATACTGCTCCTATGTACAAGAATATAACTATTATAATACTGCTCCTATGTACAAGAATATAACTACTATAATACTGCTCCTATGTACAAGAATATAACTACTATAATACTGCCCCTATGTACAAGAATATAACTACTATAATACTGCCCCTATGTGTAAGAATATGACTACCATATGACTGGGCTTAAATCCTACACAAGACCAAAAAAGGAGTAAATGTCCTACTAAATTTAGTCAAATATACCGTAAATATTTTATTAATACATCCAAGATCAAAACAATATAGAACAGACATGAAAGGTAAAAACAACAACTCATGAGGGGAAAGAGCAACGCAACTGAAGTAACAGGCCAGGTAAATGAGCATACCTAACGGGAATATCGTCCATATTCAAAAACACCCCTTGCAATAAATACAAGCCTCAAAAATAGGGCTGGGCACTGATGAAAATACCATGACCTCCATATGCACATGTAAAAGGCTAATCTCCAGTCCTCTATAGAGCGTGGTAGAGAAGAAATATTATGTGGACCCCTTAGCAGGACGCTACAACTTGCCCATAGTAATGTCTGTCAGTGTGCGCTCCACAGCAGCCCCAACGCGCGTTTCGCGTGGGCTTCTTCCGCGGGCTGTGACAGTGTAATATTTCTTCTCTACCAGGCTCTATAGAGGACTGGAGATTAGCCTTTTACATGTGCATATGGAGGTCATGGTATTTTCATCAGTGCCCAGCCCTATTTTTGAGGCTTGTATTTATTGCAAGGGGTGTTTTTGAATATGGACGATATTCCCGTTAGGTATGCTCATTTACCTGGCCTGTTACTTCAGTTGCGTTGCTCTTTCCCCTCATGAGTTGTTGTTTTTACCTTTCATGTCTGTTCTATATTGTTTTGATCTTGGATGTGTTAATAAAATATTTATATTTGACTAAATTTAGTAGGACATTTACTCCTTTTTTGGTCTTGTGTAGGATTTATGGTAATTTGGAGTGTCCTGAGATATTTATCAGCAGTCTATCAATGTGGCATTTTGCCCTTTGGATATATTTCTGTAGATTTCAGTGGTTTTTCTATCTACCATATGACTGGGCTTGTGTACTAGGATAGTAAATTTCAGGCAAATGTCATATTAAAGTATATGGACTTCCTTTCGATCTTCCCTCATTACTTATTGATGGCTGTGCTCTTGTACAGATTGTATTTATTACGTGTTGCTGGTGTAATCCGCTAGTATGCCGTCTGTTATCAGTATTATTATGCGGTATTATTACATGATGGCAGCCCTTTTCTTTATTTAGTTTACTGTGTTACTTTTTAATGCAGTTTCATTATTGTGTTCTTATCTGGGTGATAAAATGTGACATTCACCTGCTGCATTCCTCCTGTGATATCGCCGCTGACACCCTGTCACACACAGTCTGCATCACAGCACAGATCTGGCAATGTGCCCAGCGTAACAATGTGTCACCTGAAAACACCTGCACCGCCGCTTCCACCCAAAACATTCCCAGAAGTTCAGATATCCTCCGTGTGCATCCGATGAAGTGTGACCTAGGAGCGCTGGCTGTGAGATATAAGAATCTTGTGCTGCTGCCAAGTATTCAATTTTGTTTTCTTAAAGGGATTTCTGACAGTCTGGCTGCTTGGATCCCTATCGATCCTGAGAACGAGGTGCCTTAAGTCCTTTATTTGACTAATCAGTAGTGAGCATGTGCGACCACCCACGATTGTGCGACCGCCACTGTGCGACCACCACTCTGCGACCACCACTGTGCATCCACCACTGTACATCCACCACTCTGCGTCAACCACTGTGCGACCACCACTGTGCGTCCACCACTCTGCGACCACAACTGTGCGACCACCACTGTGCGTCCACCACTCTGCGACCACCACTGTGCGACCACCACTGTGCGTCCACCACTCTGCGTCAACCACTGTGCGACCACCACTGTGCGTCCACCACTCTGCGTCAACCACTGTGCGACCACCACTGTGCGTCCACCACTCTGCGACCACAACTGTGCGTCCACCACTGTGCGTCAACCACTGTGCGACCACCACTGTGCGTCCACCACTCTGCGACCACAACTGTGCGACCACCACTGTGCGTCCACCACTCTGCGACCACCACTGTGCATCCACCACTGTGCGACCACCACTGTGCGTCCACCACTCTGCGTCCACCACTGTGCGACCACCACTGTGCGTCCACCACTCTGCGTCAACCACTGTGCGACCACCACTGTGCGTCCACCACTCTGCGACCACAACTGTGCGTCCACCACTGTGCGTCAACCACTGTGCGACCACCACTGTGCGTCCACCACTCTGCGACCACAACTGTGCGACCACCACTGTGCGTCCACCACTCTGCGACCACCACTGTGCATCCACCACTGTGCGTCCACCACTCTGCGACCACCACTGTGCGACCACCACTGTGCGTCCACCACTCTGCGACCACAACTGTGCGTCCACCACTGTGCGTCAACCACTGTGCGACCACCACTGTGCGTCCACCACTCTGCGACCACAACTGTGCGACCACCACTCTGCGTCAACCACTGTGCGACCACCACTGTGCGTCCACCACTCTGCGTCAACCACTGTGCGACCACCACTGTGCGTCCACCACTCTGCGACCACAACTGTGCGACCACCACTCTGCGTCAACCACTGTGCGACCACCACTGTGCGTCCACCACTCTGCGACCACAACTGTGCGACCACCACTGTGCGTCCACCACTCTGCGACCACCACTGTGCATCCACCACTGTGCGTCCACCACTCTGCGACCACCACTGTGCGACCACCACTGTGCGTCCACCACTCTGCGACCACCACCGTGCGTCCACCACTGTGCGTCCACCACTCTGCGTCGACCACTCTGCGTCCACCACTCTGCGACCACCACTGTGCATCCACCACTCTGCGTCCACCACTCTGCGTCCACCACTCTGCGTCCACCACTGTGCGACCACCACTGTGCGACCACCACTGTGCGACCACCACTGTGCGACCACCACTGTGCGTCCACCACTGTGCGACCACCACTCTGCGTCCACCACTCTGCGTCCACCACTCTGCGTCCACCACTCTGCGACCACCACTCTGCGACCACCACTCTGCGACCACCACTGTGCGTCCACCACTGTGCGACCACCACTCTGCGACCACCACTCTGCGACCACCACTCTGCGACCACCACTGTGCGTCCACCACTGTGCGTCCACCACTGTGCGACCACCACTCTGCGACCACCACTGTGCGACCACCACTCTGCGACCACCACTCTGCGTCCACCACTCTGCGTCCACCACTCTGCGTCCACCACTCTGCGTCCACCACTCTGCGACCACCACTCTGCGTCCACCACTCTGCGTCCACCACTCTGCGACCACCACTCTGCGACCACCACTCTGCGACCACCACTCTGCGACCACCACTCTGCGACCACCACTCTGCGACCACCACTGTGCGTCCACCACTGTGCGTCCACCACTGTGCGACCACCACTCTGCGACCACCACTCTGCGACCACCACTCTGCGACCACCACTGTGCGTCCACCACTCTGCGACCACCACTCTGCGACCACCACTCTGCGACCACCACTGTGCGTCCACCACTGTGCGTCCACCACTGTGCGACCACCACTCTGCGACCACCACTCTGCGACCACCACTCTGCGACCACCACTGTGCGTCCACCACTGTGCGTCCACCACTCTGCGACCACCACTCTGCGACCACCACTCTGCGACCACCACTCTGCGTCCACCACTCTGCGACCACCACTCTGCGACCACCACTCTGCGACCACCACTGTGCGTCCACCACTGTGCGTCCACCACTGTGCGACCACCACTCTGCGACCACCACTCTGCGACCACCACTCTGCGACCACCACTGTGCGTCCACCACTCTGCGACCACCACTCTGCGACCACCACTCTGCGACCACCACTGTGCGTCCACCACTGTGCGTCCACCACTGTGCGACCACCACTCTGCGACCACCACTCTGCGACCACCACTCTGCGACCACCACTGTGCGTCCACCACTGTGCGTCCACCACTCTGCGACCACCACTCTGCGACCACCACTCTGCGACCACCACTGTGCGTCCACCACTCTGCGACCACCACTCTGCGACCACCACTCTGCGACCACCACTGTGCGTCCACCACTGTGCGTCCACCACTGTGCGACCACCACTCTGCGACCACCACTCTGCGACCACCACTCTGCGACCACCACTGTGCGTCCACCACTGTGCGTCCACCACTCTGCGACCACCACTCTGCGACCACCACTCTGCGACCACCACTCTGCGTCCACCACTCTGCGACCACCACTCTGCGACCACCACTCTGCGACCACCACTGTGCGTCCACCACTGTGCGTCCACCACTGTGCGACCACCACTCTGCGACCACCACTCTGCGACCACCACTCTGCGACCACCACTGTGCGTCCACCACTCTGCGACCACCACTCTGCGACCACCACTCTGCGACCACCACTGTGCGTCCACCACTGTGCGTCCACCACTGTGCGACCACCACTCTGCGACCACCACTCTGCGACCACCACTCTGCGACCACCACTGTGCGTCCACCACTGTGCGTCCACCACTCTGCGACCACCACTCTGCGACCACCACTCTGCGACCACCACTGTGCGTCCACCACTCTGCGACCACCACTCTGCGACCACCACTCTGCGACCACCACTCTGCGACCACCACTCTGCGACCACCACTGTGCGTCCACCACTGTGCGTCCACCACTGTGCGACCACCACTCTGCGACCACCACTCTGCGTCCACCACTCTGCGACCACCACTGTGCGACCACCACTCTGCGACCACCACTCTGCGTCCACCACTCTGCGTCCACCACTCTGCGTCCACCACTCTGCGACCACCACTCTGCGACCACCACTCTGCGTCCACCACTCTGCGACCACCACTCTGCGACCACCACTCTGCGACCACCACTGTGCGTCCACCACTGTGCGTCCACCACTGTGCGACCACCACTCTGCGACCACCACTCTGCGACCACCACTGTGCGACCACCACTCTGCGACCACCACTCTGCGACCACCACTCTGCGACCACCACTGTGCGTCCACCACTGTGCGTCCACCACTGTGCGTCCACCACTGTGCGTCCACCACTCTGCGACCACCACTGTGCATCCACCACTCTGCCACTATGTATTTGAAAAGAAAGAAGTGTGCATGAATGCCGGGATGAACATATGAAAAAATGTATATACTTTATTTTGATACAAGAACAAATTATATCACACAAATAAAAACATTTAAAAAGCCAAAAGGCTGCACAATAATACACAGAGGATGTCCACAGTATGGCCACCACCCCTCCTCTAGGCTATGTGCACACGTTGCGGATTAGCCTTAGGAATTTCTGGTGTGGATACTGCATCTCTTGGCAGAAAACGCAGCTGCGGATTTGTCGCCTTTTTTGTGCAGATCCGCAGCGTTTTTGGTGCGGTTTTGCTGCGGATTTTTTGCGGTTTTCCAGCATTTTTTACCCCTGCGGATTTCTATAATGGAATGGGTACAAAAACGCTGCGGATCCGCAGGAAATCCGCAACGTGTGCTGTAAAGCTGCAGTAGCATCGTACGCAGTGAAGAAACAGTGACCCACAAATTCAAACACAAAAGTCTCTTTTAATGTGTTTCTTCACAGCATTAGGGTATGTGTCCACTTTCAGGATGGCCGGCGGTATCGTCGGAGCGGCTTAGCCGCTCTGCGGTAAGCCCCGCCCCCTTCTGGGACGCGATGATCCCGGATGTGTTCACAGCACACATCCGGGATCATCGCACTCCACCATAGGGCCCTGTGCTATATCTTGCGGTGACGCAGCGTCGCCGCAAGATATACGGACATGCTGCGATCTGAAAAGACGCGCCGCATGTCCGGAGTCGCAGGGCCGCCGCGTGCGTGTTACCACGCATAGTGGAGACGGGATTTCATTAAATCCCCTCCACTATGCTGTAACATCTGGACGCTGCGTGTTTGACGTTGCGGCTCTATGCAGCGTCAGACACGCAGCGTTTCCTGCACGTGGAAACATACCCTTAAAGTCCAATTCACATAAATGCATATAACTTCAGTGGATATTATCAGTGACCAGTTTTCACCAGTTCAAAGCAATACATATCACATGGCTTTAGATTTGCGGTCCCTAAACAGGCCAGACTTTCCCTGTCCAGTTTCCCTGGGCGACTGCACGCCATCTCACAGTCTCTATACATCTCCATACACACAGCCTCATATGTTGCAGATACTACACACGCCAGCCCTCCTCTGACTAGTTCTCGTGGGTGTCCTGCATCGCTGTATCACAGTCTCTTTACAGACTCTTTACTCACACAGTCGTACACAGTTCAGGGTACCCTCCGGATAGCAGCCGAGCACCATATCTACCTGTTTGCAATCGTTGCACATGCTAGTCCTTTTTCGGGTACAGGACATCCACCTCCGGGCACAGGACTGTCCACATCCGACTCCTACGGGCACAGGACTGTCCACATCCGACTCCTTCGGGTACAGGACATCCACCTCCGGGCACAGGACTGTCCACATCCGACTCCTTTGGGCACAGGACATCCACCTCCAGGCACTGGACTGTCCACATCCGATACCAGTACCATGGACAACTTGCATCTCTGTGTACACTGTGGGTGCCAGGCTATTCAGCTGCCCTGGGTGCTGGCTCTGCTGGCCTGTGCCACCATGCACTCTGCAGACCAGCACACACCAGACTGACACTGACGTGCACCTCGCACACCTGACCTGACCTGGCCAGATACCTGACACACCCATACCCCTTACTGCAGGGTTTTTAAACACACACAAACCTGTGGCCTTCAGCCACCTGGAAAACTCGGACCGGAGATCCGTGACTCTCATGCACACCTATGGACTTCATCCGTCTGCATGCACATTCTGGGGAGAACAAACAGCGCCCCCTAGCTGTATCAGAGGCCACAGCCTCACAGTGCACATACCCTTAATGTCCGAGTGGTAGCAATAAACACAGAACCCCATGTACAAAGTATATCACAGAAAGAACAGTGTTGATGCCGGATGGTTGTAATAAATACTTACAAAATAATAATGAACACAAAAAGTAATGTAGAGCAAATATGGGTAAATGTAAGATGAGATAAGTCTGTAAATCATAAACACAGTAAGAAACACAAGATGCCCATAAATCATCAAATACCCAAGAAAAGACCATCCATGTGATGTGATATTTCCGAGGTGAGCAATAATGACCTGTGCTGCACAGATAAAAAGACCACCTAATAAATACCAGATCCAAAGGTGAGTATGAGCGTCCCAAATGGGACCAGAGGTCATAGAATTGTAAAAGAAAACAATAATTTAAGAGAGAGAATTGGGACAAGTTGTAATAGAGGAGTAAAGAGCCCATGTGTATCTCCACCCAGTATGTGGCTTCCTCGGGGGTAGAAGGAACACTGTGATTGAGTAGTGAGCATGTATGACCATCACGGAGCGACTGAGTAGTGAGCATGTGCGACCATCACTGAATGACTGAGCATCGAGTATGTGCAACCACCACTGAGCGACTGAGCAGTGTGCATGTGCGGCCACCACTGAGTAGTGAGCATGTGCGGCCACCACTGAATGACTGAGTAGTGAGCATGTGCGACCACCACTGAATGACTGAGTAGTGAGCATGTGTGACCACCACTGAATGACTGAGTAGTGAGCATATGTGACCACCACTGAATGACTGTGTAGTGAGCATGTGCGACCACCACTGAATGACTGAGTAGTGAGCATGTGTGACCACCACTGAATGACTGTGTAGTGAGCATATGTGACCACCACTGAATGACTGTGTAGTGAGCATGTGCGACCACCACTGAATGACTGAGTAGTGAGCATATGTGACCACCACTGAATGACTGAGTAGTGAGCATGTGCGGCCACCACTGAATGACTGAGTAGTGAGCATGTGCACCCACCACTGAATGACTGAGTAGTGAGCATGTGCGACCACCACTGAATGACTGAGTAGTGAGCATGTGCGGCCACCACTGAATGACTGAGTAGTGAGCATGTGCACCCACCACTGAATGACTGAGTAGTGAGCATGTGCGACCACCACTGAATGACTGTGTAGTGAGCATATGTGACCACCACTGAATGACTGAGTAGTGAGCATGTGCGGCCACCACTGAGTAGTGAGCATGTGCGGCCACCACTGAATGACTGAGTAGTGAGCATGTGCGCCCACCTCTGAATGACTGAGTAGTGAGCATGTGCGACCACCACTGAATGACTGAGTAGTGAGCATGTGCGACCACCACTGAATGACTGAATAGTGAGCATATGTGACCACCACTGAATGACTGAGGAGTGAGCATGTGCGCCCACCACTGAATGACTGAATAGTGAGCATGTGCGACAACCACTGAATGACTGAGTAGTGAGCATGTGCGACAACCACTGAATGACTGAGTAGTGAGCATATGCGACCACCACTGAATGACTGAGTAGTGAGCATGTGCGACAACCACTGAATGACTGAGTAGTGAGCATGTGCGCCCACCACTAAATGACTGAGTAGTGAGCATGTGCGACCACCACTGAATGACTGAGTAGTGAGCATGTGCGACCATCACTGAATGACTGAGTAGTGAGCATGTGCGACCATCACTGAATGACTGAGTAGTGAGCATGTGCGACCATCACTGAATGACTGAGCATCGAGTATGTGCAACCACCACTGAGCTACTGGGCAGTGTGCATGTGCAGCCACCACTGAATGACTGAGTAGTGAGCATGTGCGACCACCACGGAGAATTGAGGATGTGCGACCACCACTGAGAATTGAGGATGTGCAACCACCACTGAACAGCCAGCATGTGCAACCACCACTGAGTAGTGAGCTTGTGCAACCACCACTGAGAAGTAAGGATGTGCAACCACCCCTGATTAGTGAGCTTGTGCGAACACCACTGAGCAAATGACTAATGAGCATGTGCGACCACCACTGAGTGAGGTACTAGTGAGCATGTGCGACCACCACTGAGTGAGGTACTAGTGAGCATGTGCGACCACCACTGAGTGAGGTACTAGTGAGCATGTGCGACCACCACTGAGCGCCTGAGTAATGAGCACGTGCGACCTGTGCTTAGTAGATGGAGCAGACAGCCAAAAGTTTATTATGCTATATTCCTGAAATACTCTGTGTTGTTTCAGTGATTTCACAGCAAGTCTAATGAAAATCTAAAAATGTGATTGCAAAAATAAAGACCCCTTTTAATTCTGCCTGTGAGTAACTGTAATCTCCTCTGTTGACAGAAGGCTTTCTATGCCATAATTCAGACTGGATACACCATCGGACACAGTTTGTCCCTAATCTCGCTGACTGCCGCCATGATCATCCTGTGCCTTTTCAGGTAAGAAATGGATATTTACCGGGAAAAATAATAATCCGAAATCTCTTTAATCCGGGATGAACGGGGCCGGGTTACAGATTACCGAAGATCCTGGATATTAAAAGGACATGGCTAAGACAACAATAAGGAAGCCAATATTAAATTATCCCCAAGTAACGAGCGGCTCGTCTGCGACTGATACATTGTAACGATTTAATGACCTCCGCAGAACAGAAGGTCAGTGCACAGAATCCGCTTTCTTTACTGCTCCTCGAGACAAGATTTACGCTTCAACCAAAATGCAAAAACTTTTCGTTCTGTTCTAAAGCCGTAAAGTTCAATCTGTAATGAAATCTGCGAGACGGCGAAGATTATAAATGGCGTAAATAATAGGGAATGAGAGTGGCGTATACCGCGCCATTTATAGAAATCACTGCATGAGCAATTAGCATTAAACTGCATCTGGCGGGAAAACTGATCAATTAACCCGTACAGGGAAAAAGGAGCATCCACTTATTCAGGGCAAGACATGGTTCATTACTGTATGGCGGTATTATTAGGTTATATTAAGATGGTTGTTATGTCACTGTATGGCGGTATAATTTACTGCATGTTTGGTGACGTGATTCAATTACTATATGATGGTATTATTCAATTAATGCATAGCGGTATTATTTGTTACAGTCTAGTTCGATATTTAGGTGCTGTATGGTGGCATAATTCAATGTATTACTAAGTCACTGTATGGCGATATTATATAATCACAGTATGGGAGGGGTTATGTAGTAACCATATAGTGGTGCTCTTTAGTCACTGTATGTTGTTTTTATACCATATAGTGGTGCTGTTCATTCATCAGTATATTTTAGTTACTGTATGGTAGTATTATTTAATCACTGTATGGTGGTATTACTTATTCATTCAATAGTTATCTTGTTCATTCATTATATAGCATTGCTATTTGTTTTTTTGTACAGTGGTAATATTTAGTTACTGAAGGTTGTTATTACCACCTTTGTATGTTGGTATTCTTTAGTCACTGTATGGGGGTATCATTTTATCACTGTATGGGGATTATTATTATTATTATTATTTATTGTTATAGCGCCATTTATTCCATGGCGCTTTACATGTGAGGAGGGGTATACATAATAAAAACAGGTACAATAATCTTAAACAATACAAGTCATAACTGGTACAGGAGGAGTGAGGACCCTGCCCGCGAGGGCTCACAATCTACAAGGGATGGGTGAGGATATTGGGGGGATGTCATTTAGTCACTGTATGGGGGTATTATTTAGTCACTGTATGGGGGTGTTATTTAGACACTGTATTGGGGTGTTATTTAGACACTGTATGGGGGTGTTATTTAGACACTGTATGGGGGGTGTTATTTAGTCACTGTATGGGGGTGTTATTTAGTCACTGTATGGGGGTATTATTTAGTCACTGTATGGGAGTATTATTTAGTCACTGTATAGGGTGTTATTTAGTCACTGTATTGGGGTGTTATTTAGACACTGTATGGGGGTGTTATTTAGTCACTGTATGGGGGTGTTATTTAGTCACTGTATGGGGGTGTTATTTAGTCACTGTATGGGGGTATTATTTAGTCACTGTATGGGGGTATTATTTAGTCACTGTATAGGGGTGTTATTTAGTCACTGTATGGGGGTATTATTTAGACACTGTATGGGGGTGTTATTTAGTCACTGTATGGGGGTGTTATTTAGTCACTGTATGGGGGTATTATTTAGTCACTGTATGGGGGTATTATTTAGTCACTGTATAGGGGTGTTATTTAGTCACTGTATGGGGGTATTATTTAGTCACTGTATAGGGGTGTTATTTAGTCACTGTATGGGGGTATTATTTAGTCACTGTATAGGGGTGTTTAGTTACTGGGGGTATTATTTAGTCATTGTATGGGGGTATTATTTATCCACTGTTTGGGGATGTTATTTAGGCACTGTATGGGGTATTATTTAGTCACTATATGGGGGTATTATTTAGTCACTGTATGGGGGTATTATTTAGTCACTGTATGGGGTGTTATTTAGTCACTATATAGGGGTATTATTTAGTCACTGTATGGGAGTATTATTTAGTCACTGTATGGGGGTATTATTTAGTCACTGTTTGGGGGTGTTATTAAGTCACTGTATGGGGTGTTATATAGTCACTGTATGGGGTGTAATTTAGTCACTGTATGGGGATGTTATTTAGTCACTGTATAGGAGTATTATTTAGTCACTGTATGGGGGTATTATTTAGTCACTGTATGGGGGTATTATTTAGTCACTGTATGGGGTGTTATTTAGTCACTATATAGGGGTATTATTTAGTCACTGTATGGGAGTATTATTTAGTCACTGTATGGGGGTATTATTTAGTCACTGTATGGGGGTATTATTTAGTCACTGTTTGGGGGTGTTATTTAGTCACTGTATAGGAGTATTATTTAGTCACTGTATGGGGGTATTATTTAGTCACTGTATGGGGGTATTATTTAGTCACTGTATGGGGTGTTATTTAGTCACTATATAGGGGTATTATTTAGTCACTGTATGGGAGTATTATTTAGTCACTGTATGGGGGTATTATTTAGTCACTGTTTGGGGGTGTTATTAAGTCACTGTATGGGGTGTTATATAGTCACTGTATGGGGTGTAATTTAGTCACTGTATGGGGATGTTATTTAGTCACTGTATAGGAGTATTATTTAGTCACTGTATGGGGGTATTATTTAGTCACTGTATGGGGGTATTATTTAGTCACTGTATGGGGTGTTATTTAGTCACTATATAGGGGTATTATTTAGTCACTGTATGGGAGTATTATTTAGTCACTGTATGGGGGTATTATTTAGTCACTGTATGGGGGTATTATTTAGTCACTGTATGGGGGTGTTATTTAGTCACTGTATGGGGATGTTATTTAGTCACTGTATAGGAGTATTATTTAGTCACTGTATGGGGGTATTATTTAGTCACTGTATGGGGTGTTATTTAGTCACTGTATGGGGATGTTATTTAGTCACTGTATAGGAGTATTATTTAGTCACTGTATGGGGGTATTATTTAGTCACTGTATGGGGTGTTATTTAGTCACTGTATGGGGATGTTATTTAGTCACTGTATAGGAGTATTATTTAGTCACTGTATGGGGGTATTATTTAGTCACTGTATGGGGGTATTATTTAGTCACTGTATGGGGTGTTATTTAGTCACTATATAGGGGTATTATTTAGTCACTGTATGGGGTGTTATTTAGTCACTGTATGGGGATGTTATTTAGTCACTGTATAGGAGTATTATATAGTCACTGTATGGGGGTATTATTTAGTTACTGTATGGGGTATTATTTAGTCACTGTATGGGGTGTTATTTAGTCACTATATAGGGGTATTATTTAGTCACTCTATGGGAGTATTATTTAGTCACTGTATGGGGGTATTATTTAGTCACTGTTTGGGGGTGTTATTTAGTCACTGTATGGGGTGTTATTTAGTCACTGTATGGGGGTGTTATTTAGTCACTGTATAGGAGTATTATTTAGTCACTGTATGGGGGTATTATTTAGTCACTGTATGGGGGTGTTATTTAGTCACTGTATGGGGGTGTTATTAAGTCACTGTATGGGGTGTTATTTAGTCACTGTATGGGGATGTTATTTAGTCACTGTATAGGAGTATTATTTAGTCACTGTATGGGGGTATTATTTAGTCACTGTATGGGGGTATTATTTAGTCACTGTATGGGGTGTTATTTAGTCACTATATAGGGGTATTATTTAGTCACTGTATGGGAGTATTATTTAGTCACTGTATGGGGGTATTATTTAGTCACTGTTTGGGGGTGTTATTTAGTCACTATATGGGGTGTTATTTAGTCACTGTATGGGGGTGTTATTTAGTCACTGTATAGGAGTATTATTTAGTCACTGTATGGGGGAATTATTTAGTCACTGTATGGGGTGTTATTTAGTCACTATATAGGGTATTATTTAGTCACTGTATGGGAGTATTATTTAGTCACTGTATGGGAGTATTATTTAGTCACTGTGTGGGGGTATTATTTAGTCACTGTTTGGGGGTGTTATTTAGTCACTGTATGGGGTGTTATTTAGTCACTGTATGGGGATATTATTTAGTCACTGTATAGGAATATTATTTAGTCACTGTATGGGGGTATTATTTAGTCACTGTATGGGGGTGTTATTTAGTCACTGTATGGGGGTGTTATTTAGACACTGTATGGGGGTATTATTTAGTCACTGTATGGGGATGTTATTTAGTCACTGTATGGGGGTGTTATTTAGTCACTGTATAGGGTGTTATTTAGTCACTGTATGGGGATGTTATTTAGTCACTGTATGGGGGTGTTATTTAGTCACTGTATGAGGATGTTATTTAGTCACTGTATGGGGGTATTATTTAGTCACTGTATAGGGTGTTATTTAGTCACTGTATGGGGGTGTTATTTAGTCACTGTATGGGGGTGTTATTTAGTCACTGTATAGGAGTATTATTTAGTCACTGTATGGGGTGTTATTTAGTCACTGTATGGGGGTGTTATTTAGTCACTGTATGGGGGTGTTATTTAGTCACTGTATGGGGGTGTTATTTAGTCACTGTATGGGGGTGTTATTTAGTCACTGTATGGGGGTGTTATTTAGTCACTGTATGGGGGTGTTATTTAGTCACTGTATGGGGTGTTATTTAGTTACTGCATGGGGTATTACTTAGTCACTGTATGGGTTTATTATTTAATCACTGTATGGGGGTGTTATTTAGTTACTGCATGGGGTATTACTTAGTCACTGTATGCGGATGTTATTTAGTCACTGTATGGGGGTGTTATTTAGTCTCTGTATGGGGGTATTATTTAGTCACTGTATGGGGGTATTATTTAGTCACTGTATGGGGGTGTCATTTAGTCACTGTATGGGGGTATTATTTAGTCACTGTATGGGGTGTTATTTAGTCACTGTATGGGGTGTTATTTAGTCACTGTATGGGGTATTATTTAGTCACTGTATGTGGGTGTTACTTAGTCACTGTATGGGAGTATTATTTAGTCACTGTATGGGGGTGTTATTTAGTCACTGTATAGGGGTGTTATTTAGTTACTGTATGTGGGTGTTACTTAGTCACTGTATGGGGTATTATTTAGTCACTGTATGGGGGTATGATTTAGCCACTGTATGGGGATGTTATTTAGTCACTGTATGGGGGTGTTATTTAGTCTCTGTATGGGGTGTTATTTAGTCTCTGTATGGGGGTATTATTTAGTCACTGTATGGGGGTATTATTTAGTCACTGTATGGGGGTGTCATTTAGTCACTGTATGGGGGTATTATTTAGTCACTGTATGGGGTGTTATTTAGTTACTGTATGGGGTATTATTTAGTCACTGTATGTGGGTATTATTTAGTCACTGTATGGGGGTGTTATTTAGTCACTGTATGGGAGTATTATTTAGTCACTGTATGGGGGTGTTAATTAGTCACTGTATAGGGGTGTTATTTAGTTACTGGGGGTATTATTTAGTCACTGTATGGGGGTATGATTTAGCCACTGTATGGGGATGTTTTTTAGTCACTGTATTGGGGTGTTATTTAGTCTCTGTATGGGGTGTTATTTAGTCTCTGTATGGGGGTATTATTTAATCACTGTATGGGGGTATTATTTAGTCATTGTATGGGGGTGTCATTTAGTCACTGTATGGGGGTGTTATTTAGTCACTGTATGGGGGTGTTATTTAGTCACTGTATGGGAGTATTATTTAGTCACTGTATGGGGGTGTTATTTAGTCACTGTATAGGGGTGTTATTTAGTTACTGGGGGTAATATATAGTCACTGTATGGGGTGTTATTTAGTCACTGTATGGGGTATTATTTAGCCACTGTATGGGGATGTTATTTAGTCACTGTATGGGGTGTTATTTAGTCACTGTATGGGGTATTATTTAGTCACTGTATGGGGGTATTATTTAGTCACTGTATGGGGGTATTATTTAGGCACTGTATGGGGGTATTATTTAGTCACTGTATGGGGTGTTATTTAGTCACTGTATGGGGTATTATTTAGTCACTGTATGGGGGTATTATTTAGGCACTGTATGGGGGTATTATTTAGTCACTGTATGGGGGTATTATTTAGCCACTGTATGGGGATGTTATTTAGTCACTGTATGGGGTGTTATTTAGTCACTGTATGGGGGTATTATTTAGCCACTGTATGGGGATGTTATTTAGTCACTGTATGGGGTGTTATTTAGTCACTGTATGGGGTATTATTTAGTCACTGTATGGGGTTATTATTTAGTCACTGTATGGGGTGTTACTTAGTCACTGTATGGGGTATTATTTAGTCACTGTATGGGGGTGTTATTTAGTCACTGTATGGGGTATTATTTAGTCACTGTATGGGGGTATTATTTAGTCACTGTATGGGGTGTTACTTAGTCACTGTATGGGGTGTTACTTAGTCACTGTATGGGGTATTATTTAGGCACTGTATGGGGTGTTATTTAGTCACTGTATGGGGGTATTATTTAGTCACTGTATGGGGGTATTATTTAGCCACTGTATGGGGATGTTATTTAGTCACTGTATGGGGTGTTATTTAGTCACTGTATGGGGTATTATTTAGTCACTGTATGGGGTGTTATTTAGTCATTGTATGGGGGTATTATTTAGTCACTGTATGGAGATGTCATTTAGTCACTGTATGGGAGTATTATTTAGTTACTGTATGGGGTGTTATTTAGTCACTGTATGGGAGTATTATTTAGTTACTGTATGGGGTGTTATTTAGTCACTGTATGGGGTATTATTTAGTCACTGTATGGGGGTGTTATTTAGTCACTGTATGGGGTATTATTTAGTCACTGTATGGGGGTATTATTTAGTCACTGTATGGGGTGTTATTTAGTCATTGTATGGGGGTATTAGTCACTGTATGGAGATGTCATTTAGTCACTGTATGGGAGTATTATTTATTTACTGTATGGGGTGTTATTTAGTCACTGTATGGGAGTATTATTTAGTTACTGTATGGGGCGTTATTTAGTCACTGTATGGGGAGTTATTTAGTCACTGTATGGGGTATTAGTCACTGTATGGGGGTATTATTTAGTCACTGTATGGGGGTGTTATTTAGTCACTGTATGGGGTATTATTTAGTCACTGTATGGGGGTATTAGTTAGTTACTGTATGGGGGTGTTATTTATTCACTGTATGGGGGTGTTATTTAGTCACTGTATGGGGGTGTTATTTAATCACTGTATGGGGTGTTATTTAGTTACTGTATGGGGGTGTTATTTAGTCACTGTATGGGGGTGTTATTTAGTCACTGTATGGGGGTGTTATTTAGTCACTGTATGGGGTATTATTTAGTCACTATATGGGGGTATTTAGTCACTGTATGGGGTATTATTTAGTCACTGTATGGGGTATTATTTAGTCACTGTATGGGAGTATTATTTAGTTACTGTATGGGGGTGTTATTTCGTCACTGTATGGGGTGTTATTTAGTCACTGTATGTTGGTATTTATTAGTCACTGTATTGGGTGTTATTTAATCACTGTATGGGGTATTATTTAGTCACTGTATGTGAGTATTATTTAGTCACTGTATGGGAGTATTATTTATTCACTGTATGGGGTTGTTATTTAGTTACTGGGGGTGTTATTTAGTCATTGTATGGGGATGTTATTTAGTTATTGTATGGGGATGTTATTTAGTTATTGTACGGGGGTATTATTTAGTCTCTGTATGGCGATGTGATTTAGTCACTGTATGTTGGTATTTTTTAGTCACCGTATGGGGGTATTATTTAGTCACTGTATGGGGGTATTATTTAGGCACTGTATGGGGGTATTATTTAGTCACTGTATGGGGTGTTATTTAGTCACTGTATGGGGTATTATTTAGTCACTGTATGGGGGTATTATTTAGGCACTGTATGGGGGTATTATTTAGTCACTGTATGGGGGTATTATTTAGCCACTGTATGGGGATGTTATTTAGTCACTGTATGGGGTGTTATTTAGTCACTGTATGGGGGTATTATTTAGCCACTGTATGGGGATGTTATTTAGTCACTGTATGGGGTGTTATTTAGTCACTGTATGGGGTATTATTTAGTCACTGTATGGGGTTATTATTTAGTCACTGTATGGGGTGTTACTTAGTCACTGTATGGGGTATTATTTAGTCACTGTATGGGGGTGTTATTTAGTCACTGTATGGGGTATTATTTAGTCACTGTATGGGGGTATTATTTAGTCACTGTATGGGGTGTTACTTAGTCACTGTATGGGGTGTTACTTAGTCACTGTATGGGGTATTATTTAGGCACTGTATGGGGTGTTATTTAGTCACTGTATGGGGGTATTATTTAGTCACTGTATGGGGGTATTATTTAGCCACTGTATGGGGATGTTATTTAGTCACTGTATGGGGTGTTATTTAGTCACTGTATGGGGTATTATTTAGTCACTGTATGGGGTGTTATTTAGTCATTGTATGGGGGTATTATTTAGTCACTGTATGGAGATGTCATTTAGTCACTGTATGGGAGTATTATTTAGTTACTGTATGGGGTGTTATTTAGTCACTGTATGGGAGTATTATTTAGTTACTGTATGGGGTGTTATTTAGTCACTGTATGGGGTATTATTTAGTCACTGTATGGGGGTGTTATTTAGTCACTGTATGGGGTATTATTTAGTCACTGTATGGGGGTATTATTTAGTCACTGTATGGGGTGTTATTTAGTCATTGTATGGGGGTATTAGTCACTGTATGGAGATGTCATTTAGTCACTGTATGGGAGTATTATTTATTTACTGTATGGGGTGTTATTTAGTCACTGTATGGGAGTATTATTTAGTTACTGTATGGGGCGTTATTTAGTCACTGTATGGGGAGTTATTTAGTCACTGTATGGGGTATTAGTCACTGTATGGGGGTATTATTTAGTCACTGTATGGGGGTGTTATTTAGTCACTGTATGGGGTATTATTTAGTCACTGTATGGGGGTATTAGTTAGTTACTGTATGGGGGTGTTATTTATTCACTGTATGGGGGTGTTATTTAGTCACTGTATGGGGGTGTTATTTAATCACTGTATGGGGTGTTATTTAGTTACTGTATGGGGGTGTTATTTAGTCACTGTATGGGGGTGTTATTTAGTCACTGTATGGGGGTGTTATTTAGTCACTGTATGGGGTATTATTTAGTCACTATATGGGGGTATTTAGTCACTGTATGGGGTATTATTTAGTCACTGTATGGGGTATTATTTAGTCACTGTATGGGAGTATTATTTAGTTACTGTATGGGGGTGTTATTTCGTCACTGTATGGGGTGTTATTTAGTCACTGTATGTTGGTATTTATTAGTCACTGTATTGGGTGTTATTTAATCACTGTATGGGGTATTATTTAGTCACTGTATGTGAGTATTATTTAGTCACTGTATGGGAGTATTATTTATTCACTGTATGGGGTTGTTATTTAGTTACTGGGGGTGTTATTTAGTCATTGTATGGGGATGTTATTTAGTTATTGTATGGGGATGTTATTTAGTTATTGTACGGGGGTATTATTTAGTCTCTGTATGGCGATGTGATTTAGTCACTGTATGTTGGTATTTTTTAGTCACCGTATGGGGGTGTTATTTAGTCACCGTATGGAGGTGTTATTTAGTCACCGTATGGGGGTGTTGTTTAGTCACTGTATGGGGATGTTATTTAGATATGGAAGTATCCAAAGCATGCAACAGCGAGAGGAAATAATACTGTCTAGTGTAAGTCATAGATCTGCTATGAAACATGCTGGTATAACCCGGGGATCTCCTGCATATAATACTATGCAGTGTCTTGAAAAAGCATTCATATCACATGAACTTTTCCACAATTTTTCACATTACACCCCCCACAAACTTAAATGTATTTTATTAGGATATTAAGTGATACAAACACTAAGTATCAAATTTTTGTGAAGGAAATGATACTGGGTTTTCTAAACATTGTAAAAATATAAATCTGATAATTGCAATTAGCATTTGCATTCAGTCCCCCAGTAGTCTGAGACCCCTAAATAAATTCCTGAGTGATCAATCGCCTCCAGAAGTCACATAATTAGTACATTGCGTCCTCCTTAGTGTGATCTCTTCTCAGTATAACTACAGCTGTTCTGTGAAGGTTGCTGTGAGAAACAGCATCATCGAAACCAAGGAGCCCACCAGACAGGTGAGGGATAAAGTTGTGGAGCAGAAGAAAGCAGGGTTAGGTTATAAAAAAAATAGTCCTAGCTCTGAACATCTCATGCAGCATCCATCTGTCATCCATAAATGGAAGGAATATGGCACAACTGCAAAACTACTGAGACATGGCCGTCCACTTATCCTAATGAGAGAAGCAGCCAAGAGGCCCATGGTCACTGGAGGAGCTCAGGTGGGAGAATCTCTCAGATGACATGGCGAGGGGTTGGAGGTTATGTACCAGGGGGGCAAATGGCCGGATGATATACATGGGTAAAGCGTGGGGGGTGTTGTGAATTCTGTGGCAGAGCTCCCTCTTGTGGTCACAAGTGGTACTTCGGCTGATTCTCTCTGTGAGCTTCCGTTGGTGGAGGAAAGTGGTACTGCGGCTTCTGAGTTTCCTTCCTCAGGTGATATGGTGAAGTCGTTAGGTGCTGCTCTATTTAACTCCACCTAGTGCTTTGATCCTGGCCTCCAGTCAATGTTCTAGTATTGGACCTGTCTCCTCCTGGATCGTTCCTGTGGCCTGCTGCTCTGCATAGCTAAGTTATTCTTTGCTATTTGTTTGCTGTTTTTTTCTGTCCAGCTTGTCTATTTGTTTTTTCCTTCTTGCTGGAAGCTCTGGGACGCAGAGGGTGTACCTCCGTGCCGTTAGTTCGGTACGGAGGGTCTTTTTGCCCCCTTTGCGTGGTTTTGTAGGGTTTTGTGTTGACCGCAAAGTTACCTTTCCTATCCTCGCTCTGTTCAAAAAGTTGGGCCTTGCTTTGCTAAATCTATTTCATCTCTACGTTTGTCTTTTCATCTTAACTCACAGTCATTATATGTGGGGGGCTGCCTTTTCCTTTGGGGATATTTCTCTGAGGCAAGGTAGGCTTATTTTCTATCTTCAGGCTAGCTAGTTTCTCAGGCCGTGCCGAGTTGCATAGGGAGCGTTAGGCGCAATCCACGGCTGCCTTTAGTGTGGTTGGAGAGGATTAGGGATTGCGGTCAACAGAGTTCCCACGTCTCAGAGCTCGTTCTTGTTTTTTGGGTTATTGCCAGGTCACTGTATGTGCTCTGACCTCTATGTCCATTGTGGTACTGAATTATCTTTCATAACAGTACTGGAGGCCATAAGTACTAATGATTCTCAATAGAGGGAAAAAAGAAGTTCTGAGACCATTTTTTTTTCTTTGCACTGTGTTTTGCCTTTTTTTTCCCCTAGACATTTGGGTAGTTCAGGACACAGGTGTGGACATGGATATTCAGGGTCTGTGCTCTTCATTGGATAATCTCGTTATAAATGTACAAAAGATTCAAGATTTGGTGGTTCAGAAGCCTATGTTAGAACCAAGAATTCCTATTCCTGATTTGTTTTATGGTGATAGAGCCAAGTTTGTGAATTTCAAAAATAATTGCAAACTGTTTCTGGCCTTGAAACCTCGCTCCTCTGGTGATCCAGTTCAACAAGTGAGAATTGTTATTTCTTTTTTGCGTGGCGATCCTCAGGACTGGGCATTTTCTTTTGCGTCAGGAGATCCTGCATTAAGTAATATTGATGCGTTTTTCCTGGCACTCGGATTGCTGTACGATGAGCCTAATTCAGTGGATCAGGCAGAGAAGAATTTGCTGGCTCTGTGTCAGGGTCAGGATGAGATAGGCTACGTTCACATTAGCGTTACGCTAATGTGCGTCGCTGTTGCGTCGGCGACGCAGCGGCGACGCAGCGGCGACGCGCCCCTATATTTAACATAGGGGACGCGTGCGTCTTTTTGCACGCGTTTTCCGACACGTGCGTCGTTTTAGAGGCTAGCGTCGGACGCAAGAAAACGCTACAAGTTGCATTTTTCTTGCGTCCGATTTCGGCAAAAAACGACGCACGCGTCGCAAAACGCGCGCGTTTTTGCGCGCGTTTGCGCGCGTTTTTCCGTGCGTCGCCGCTGCGTCGCCGACGCAACGGCGACGCGACGCTAATGTGAACACAGCCATAGAGGTATATTGTCAGAAATTTAGAAAGTGGTCCGTACTCACTCAGTGGAATGAAGGTGCGCTCGCAGCTATTTTCAGAAAAGGTCTCTCTGAAGCCCTTAAGGATGTCATGGTGGGATTTCCTATGCCTGCTGGTCTGAATGAGTCTATATCTTTGGCCATTCAGATCGGTCGACGCTTGCGCGAGCGTAAATCTGTGCACCATTTGGTGGTATTACCTGAGCTTAAACCTGAGCCTATGCAGTGCGATAGGACTTTGACCAGAGTTGAACGGCAAGAACACAGACGTCTGAATGGGCTGTGTTTCTACTGTGGTGATTCCACTCATGCTATCTCTGATTGTCCTAAGCGCACTAAGCGGTTCGCTAGGTCTGCCACCATTGGTACGGTACAGTCAAAATTTCTTCTGTCCGTTACCTTGATCTGCTCTTTGTCATCGTATTCTGTCATGAATAAGAATAAGCCTCAGTACTGGACCCAGCTGACCATGTGCATGGCTCCTGCACATCAGGAGGTTATTCGCTTTCTGGTGTTGCATAATCTGCATGATGTGGTCGTGTTGGGGTTGCCATGGCTACAAGTCCATAATCCAGTATTAGATTGGAAATCCATGTCTGTGTCCAGCTGGGGTTGTCAGGGGGTACATGGTGATGTTCCATTTCTGACTATTTCGTCATCCACCCCTTCTGAGGTTCCAGAGTTCTTGTCTGATTACCGGGATGTATTTGATGAGCCCAAGTCCGATACCCTACCTCCGCATAGGGATTGTGATTGTGCTATCGATTTGATTCCTGGTAGTAAATTCCCAAAAGGTCGACTGTTTAATTTATCTGTGCCTGAGCACGCCGCTATGCGGAGTTATGTGAAGGAGTCTTTGGAGAAGGGGCATATTCGCCCGTCATCGTCACCATTAGGAGCAGGGTTCTTTTTTGTAGCCAAGAAGGATGGTTCACTGAGACCTTGTATAGATTACCGCCTTCTAAATAAGATCACGGTTAAATTTCACTACCCTTTCCCATTATTATCTGATTTGTTTGCTCGCATTAAGGGGGCTAGTTGGTTCACCAAGATAGATCTTCGTGGTGCGTATAATCTTGTGCGTATTAAGCGAGGCGATGAGTGGAAAACTGCATTTAATACGCCCGAGGGCCATTTTGAGTACCTGGTTATGCCATTCGGACTTGCCAATGCTCCATCAGTGTTTCAGTCCTTTATGCATGACATCTTCCGTGAGTACCTGGATAAATTCCTGATTGTGTACTTAGATGACATTTTGATCTTCTCGGATGATTGGGAGTCTCATGTGAAGCAGGTCAGAACGGTGTTTCAGGTCCTGCGTGCTAATTCTTTGTTTGTGAAGGGATCAAAGTGTCTCTTTGGTGTCCAGAAGGTTTCATTTTTGGGGTTCATCTTTTCCCCTTCTACTATTGAGATGGACCCTGTTAAGGTCCAAGCCATCCATAATTGGACTCAGCCGACATCTCTGAAAAGTCTGCAAAAGTTCCTGGGCTTTGGTAATTTTTATCGTCGCTTCATCTGCAATTTTTCTAGTATTGCTAAACCATTGACCGATTTGACCAAGAAAGGTGCTGATGTGGTCAATTGGCCTTCTGCTGCTGTGGAAGCTTTTCAAGAGTTGAAGCGTCGTTTTTCTTCTGCCCCTGTGTTGTGTCAACCAGATGTTTCGCTTCCGTCCCAGGTCGAGGTTGATGCTTCTGAGATTGGAGCAGGGGCTGTTTTGTCGCAGAGAAGTTCTCATTGCTCGGTGATGAAACCATGCGCCTTCTTTTCCAGGAAGTTTTCGCCTGCTGAGCGAAATTATGATGTGGACAATCGAGAGTTGCTGGCCATGAAGTGGGCATTCGAGGAGTGGCGTCATTGGCTTGAAGGAGCTAAGCATCGTGTGGTGGTCTTGACTGATCATAAGAACTTGACTTATCTCGAGTCCGCCAAGCGGTTGAATCCTAGACAAGCTCGTTGGTTGTTGTTTTTTGCCCGTTTTGACTTTGTGATTTCATATCTTCCGGGCTCTAAAAATGTGAAGGCGGATGCTCTGTCTAGGAGTTTTGTGCCCGACTCTCCGGTTGTATCTGAGCCGGCGGGTATCCTCAAAGAGGGAGTAATTGTGTCTGCCATCTCCCCTGATTTGCGGCGGGTGCTGCAAAAATTTCAGGCTGATAAACCTGATCGTTTCCCAGCGGAGAAACTGTTTGTCCCTGATAGGTGGACGAATAGAGTTATCTCTGAGGTTCATTGTTCGGTGTTGGCTGGTCATCCTGGAATCTTTGGTACCAGAGATTTGGTGGCTAGATCCTTTTGGTGGCCATCTCTGTCGCGGGATGTGCGTACTTTTGTGCAGTCCTGTGGGATTTGTGCTCGGGCTAAGCCCTGCTGTTCTCGTGCCAGTGGGTTGCTTTTGCCCTTGCCTGTCCCGAAGAGACCCTGGACACATATCTCTATGGATTTTATTTCAGATCTTCCCGTCTCTCAAAAGATGTCAGTCATTTGGGTGGTCTGTGATCGCTTCTCTAAGATGGTCCATTTGGTACCCTTGTCTAAATTGCCTTCCTCCTCTGATTTGGTGCCATTGTTTTTCCAGCATGTGGTTCATTTACATGGCATTCCAGAGAACATCGTTTCTGACAGAGGTTCGCAGTTTGTTTCGAGGTTTTGGCGAGCCTTTTGTGGTAGGATGGGCATTGACTTGTCTTTTTCCTCGGCTTTCCATCCTCAGACTAATGGCCAGACCGAACGAACCAATCAGACCTTGGAAACATATCTGAGATGCTTTGTTTCTGCTGATCAGGATGACTGGGTGTCCTTTTTGCCTTTGGCTGAGTTCGCCCTTAATAATCGGGCCAGCTCGGCTACCTTGGTTTCACCGTTTTTCTGCAACTCTGGGTTCCATCCTCGTTTCTCTTCAGGGCAGGTTGAGTCTTCGGACTGTCCTGGTGTGGATACTGTGGTGGACAGGTTGCAGCAGATTTGGACTCATGTAGTGGACAATTTGACCTTGTCCCAGGAGAAGGCTCAACGTTTCGCTAATCGCAGACGCTGTGTGGGTCCCCGACTTCGGGTTGGGGACTTGGTTTGGTTATCTTCTCGTCATATTCCTATGAAGGTTTCCTCTCCTAAGTTTAAACCTCGTTTCATTGGTCCGTATAGGATTTCTGAGGTTCTTAATCCTGTGTCTTTTCGTCTGACCCTTCCAGATTCTTTTTCCATACATAACGTATTCCATAGGTCATTGTTGTGGAGATACGTGGCACCCGTGGTTCCATCTGTTGATCCTCCTGCCCCGGTTTTGGTGGAGGGGGAGTTGGAGTATATTGTGGAGAAGATTTTGGATTCTCGTGTTTCTAGACGGAAACTCCAGTATCTGGTTAAGTGGAAGGGTTATGCTCAGGAAGATAATTCCTGGGTCTTTGCCTCTGATGTCCATGCTCCCGATCTTGTTCGTGCCTTTCATATGGCTCATCCTGGTCGTCCTGGGAGCTCTGGTGAGGGTTCGGTGACCCCTCCTTAAGGGGGGGGTACTGTTGTGAATTCTGTGGCAGAGCTCCCTCTTGTGGTCACAAGTGGTACTTCGGCTGATTCTCTCTGTGAGCTTCCGTTGGTGGAGGAAAGTGGTACTGCGGCTTCTGAGTTTCCTTCCTCAGGTGATATGGTGAAGTCGTTAGGTGCTGCTCTATTTAACTCCACCTAGTGCTTTCATCCTGGCCTCCAGTCAATGTTCTAGTATTGGACCTGTCTCCTCCTGGATCGTTCCTGTGGCCTGCTGCTCTGCATAGCTAAGTTATTCTTTGCTCTTTTTTTTTCCGTTTTTTTTTTCTGTCTAGCTTTTCTTTTTGTTTTTTCCTGCTTGCTGGAAGCTCTGGGACGCAGAGGGTGTACCTCCGTGCCGTTAGTTCGGTACGGAGGGTCTTTTTGCCCCCTTTGCGTGGTTTTTGTAGGGTTTTGTGTTGACCGCAAAGTTACCTTTCCTATCCTCGCTCTGTTCAGAAAGTTGGGCCTCGCTTTGCTAAATCTATTTCATCTCTACGTTTGTCTTTTCATCTTAACTCACAGTCATTATATGTGGGGGGCTGCCTTTTCCTTTGGGGATATTTCTCTGAGGCAAGGTAGGCTTATTTTCTATCTTCAGGCTAGCTAGTTTCTCAGGCCATGCCGAGTTGCATAGGGAGCGTTAGGCGCAATCCACGGCTGCCTTTAGTGTGGTTGGAGAGGATTAGGGATTGCGGTCAACAGAGTTCCCACGTCTCAGAGCTCGTTCTTGTTTTTTGGGTTATTGCCAGGTCACTGTATGTGCGCTGACCTCTATGTCCATTGTGGTACTGAATTATCTTTCATAACAGGGGGGGCGGTGATTATACATCGGGGCTGGATAAGGAACCTGAATTCAATGATTGAGATGTGTGTCCACAAAGAAGGGAAATATTAATTGAATATTTCGGAGGGTGACCCCAGGACTGTGCTGGGGGACTTCTGATGTACAGGGAGGCCATCAGGGAGTTAGGTGTAATGATGGGTGACAGATAAGAATCAGCCTTTGACCATCTTGAAGCCTCTCTTCATCTGCAGATGCAATTGTAGGTGATTTTCTTCTCCTCTAATGGATTTCTATAGCGCGGCAGAATGAGCCTCCTATACGCGGCCGGTGGTTTGCAGAAAGCCCATTTGTCTGTTATAATTGCGCCCCACTTTGCCCGCACACTCGCCTGGCGCCAGACTGACATATTAGAGGCGATGACACCGTGACACTTCTTCACAACAACGTGACACTTAAAGTAAAGCTGCGATATCTGCAGGACAGCAATAAAGGAGACGGATGACAGGAGGAGCGCACCTCGAGGAGGAACATAGTGCGGAGACGAAACAAGCCTCCAAGCAAAGTGATCAAATGCGTAAAACGTCACCTATATGTCCGACCTCAATGAAAATGTTTAACTCTTGGTGAAATTATACGTTTTAAAAATATCCTTAACCCGACTGCTAGGAACAATGCTATAGAAAGCCTGGGCTCACATGGGCTTACAATGTGTATATAATATATATGTCTGTAATTAACATAAAAGATGTATTAAATACATTACCCATCCGGTGTTATGCCCTGACTCCTGTATTATACCCCAGAGCTGCACTCACTATTCTGCTGGTGCAATCACTGTGTACATACATTACATTACTGATCCTGAGTTACATCCTGTATTATACCCCAGAGCTGCACTCACTATTCTGCTGGTGCAGTCACTGTGTACATACATTACATTACTAATCGGGAGTTACATCCTGTATTATACCCCAGAGCTGCACTCACTATTCTGCTGGTGCAGTCACTGTGTACATACATTACATTACTGATCCTGAGTTACATCCTGTATTATACTCCAGAGCTGCACTCACTATTCTGCTGGTGCAGTCACTGTGTACATACATTACATTACTGATCCTGAGTTACATCCTGTATTATACTCCAGAGCTGCACTCACTATTCTGCTGGTGCAGTCACTGTGTACATACATTACTGATCCTGAGTTACCTCCTGTATTATACTCCAGAGCTGCACTCTCTACTCTGCTGGTGCAGTCACTGTGTACATACATTACATTACTGATCCTGAGTTACATCCTGTATTATACTCCAGAGCTGCACTCACTATTCTGCTGGTGCACTCACTGTGTACATACATTACATTACTGATCCTGAGTTACATCCTGCATTATACTCCAGAGCTGCACTCACTATTCTGCTGGTGCAGTCACTGTGTACATACATTACTGATCCTGAGTTACATCCTGTATCATACCCCAGAGCTGCACTCACTATTCTGCTGGTGCAATCACTGTGTACATACATTACATTACTGATCCTGAGTTACCTCCTGCATTATACTCCAGAGCTGCACTCACTATTCTGCTGGTGCAGTCACTGTGTACATACATTACATTACTGATCCTGAGTTACATCCTGTATTATACCCCAGAGCTGCACTCACTATTCTGCTGGTGCAGTCACTGTGTACATACATTACATTACTGTTTAACTCCATATCAGCATGGGTTTATGAGAAATCGCTCCTGTCAAACCAATCTAATCAGTTTTTATGAAGAGGTAAGCTATAGACTGGACCAAGGTGAGTCATTGGACGTGGTATATCTCGATTTTTCCAAAGCGTTTGATACCGTGCCGCACAAGAGGTTGGTACACAAAATGAGAATGCTTGGTCTGGGGGAAAATGTGTGTAAATGGGTTAGTAACTGGCTTAGTGATAGAAAGCAGAGGGTGGTTATAAATGGTATAGTCTCTAACTGGGTCGCTGTGACCAGTGGGGTACCGCAGGGGTCAGTATTGGGACCTGTTCTCTTCAACATATTCATTAATGATCTGGTAGAAGGTTTACACAGTAAAATATCGATATTTGCAGATGATACAAAACTATGTAAAGCAGTTAATACAAGAGAAGATAGTATTCTGCTACAGATGGATCTGGATAAGTTGGAAACTTGGGCTGAAAGGTGGCAGATGAGGTTTAACAATGATAAATGTAAGGTTATACACATGGGAAGAAGGAATCAATATCACCATTACACACTGAACGGGAAACCACTGGGTAAATCTGACAGGGAGAAGGACTTGGGGATCCTAGTTAATGATAAACTTACCTGGAGCAGCCAGTGCCAGGCAGCAGCTGCCAAGGCAAACAGGATCATGGGGTGCATTAAAAGAGGTCTGGATACACATGATGAGAGCATTATACTGCCTCTGTACAAATCCCTAGTTAGACCGCACATGGAGTACTGTGTCCAGTTTTGGGCACCGGTGCTCAGGAAGGATATAATGGAACTAGAGAGAGTACAAAGGAGGGCAACAAAATTAATAAAGGGGATGGGAGAACTACAATACCCAGATAGATTAGCGAAATTAGGATTATTTAGTCTAGAAAAAAGACGACTGAGGGTCGATCTAATAACCATGTATAAGTATATAAGGGGACAATACAAATATCTCGCTGAGGATCTGTTTATACCAAGGAAGGTGACGGGCACAAGGGGGCATTCTTTGCGTCTGGAGGAGAGAAGGTTTTTCCACCAACATAGAAGAGGATTCTTTACTGTTAGGGCAGTGAGAATCTGGAATTGCTTGCCTGAGGAGGTGGTGATGGCGAACTCAGTCGAGGGGTTCAAGAGAGGCCTGGATGTCTTCCTGGAGCAGAACAATATTGTATCATACAATTAGGTTCTGTAGAAGGACGTAGATCTGGGGATTTATTATGATGGAATATAGGCTGAACTGGATGGACAAATGTCTTTTTTCGGCCTTACTAACTATGTATGTTACTATGTTACATTACTGATCCTGAGTTACACCCTGTATTATACCCCAGAGCTGCACTCACTATTCTGCTGGTGCAGTCACTGTGTAGATACATTACATTACTGATCCTGAGTTACATCCTGTATTATACCCCAGAGCTGCACTCACTATTCTGCTGGTGCAGTCACTGTGTACATACATTACATTACTGATCCTGAGTTACATCCTGTATTATACCCCAGAGCTGCACTCACTATTCTGCTGGTGCAGTCACTGTGTACATACATTACATTACTGATCCTGAGTTACATCCTGTATTATACTCCAGAGCTGCACTCACTATTCTGCTGGTGCAGTCACTGTGTACATACATTACATTACTGATCCTGAGTTACATCCTGTATTATACCCCAGAGCTGCACTCACTATTCTGCTGGTGCAGTCACTGTGTACATACATTACATTACTGATCCTGAGTTACATCCTGTATTATACTCCAGAGCTGCACTCACTATTCTGCTGGTGCAGTCACTGTGTACATACATTACATTACTGATCCTGAGTTACATCCTGTATTATACTCCAGAGCTGCACTCACTATTCTGCTGGTGCAGTCACTGTGTACATACATTACATTACTGATCCTGAGTTACATCCTGCATTATACTCCAGAGCTGCACTCACTATTCTGCTGGTGCAGTCACTGTGTACATACATTACTGATCCTGAGTTACCTCCTGTATTATACTCCAGAGCTGCACTCACTATTCTGCTGGTGCAGTCACTGTGTACATACATTACTGATCCTGAGTTACATCCTGTATTATACTCCAGCACTGCACTCACTATTCTGCTGGTGCAGTCACTGTGTACATACATTACATTACTGATCCTGAGTTACCTCCTGTATTATACTCCAGAGCTGCGCTCACTATTCTGCTGGTGCAGTCACTGTGTACATACATTACTGATCCTGAGTTACATCCTGTATTATACTCCAGAGCTGCACTCACTATTCTGCTGGTGCAGTCACTGTGTACATACATTACATTACTGATCCTGAGTTACATCCTGTATTATACTCCAGAGCTGCACTCACTATTCTGCTGGTGCAGTCACTGTGTACATACATTACTGATCCTGAGTTACATCCTGTATTATACTCCAGCACTGCACTCACTATTCTGCTGGTGCAGTCACTGTGTACATACATTACATTACTGATCCTGAGTTACCTCCTGTATTATACTCCAGAGCTGCGCTCACTATTCTGCTGGTGCAGTCACTGTGTACATACATTACTGATCCTGAGTTACATCCTGTATTATACTCCAGCACTGCACTCACTATTCTGCTGGTGCAGTCACTGTGTACATACATTACATTACTGATCCTGAGTTACATCCTGTATTATACCCCAGAGCTGCACTCACTATTCTGCTGGTGCAGTCACTGTGTACATACATTACATTACTGATCCTGAGTTACATCCTGTATTATACTCCAGAGCTGCACTCACTATTCTGCTGGTGCAGTCACTGTGTACATACATTACATTACTGATCCTGAGTTACATCTATACTCCAGAGCGTTACAACCATATAGTAGTATCTATCTTTGTGTGGGAAGATATTCGGCTTGCATTTGGCCATGTCAATAAACCCAACCTGTGTACAGGACTTCAGACTAGGTTGGTGCCATGTAATATCTTCTCAGCGGATAGTAATGTGTTACCATTTCCCTTCCCGTTGCAGAAAGCTCCACTGCACAAGGAACTACATCCACATGCATCTCTTCATGTCGTTTATCATGAGGGCCATTGCAGTATTTATCAAGGATATTGTCCTTTTTGAAAGAGGGGAGTCCGATCACTGCAATCCTGGGTCGGTAAGTAACGGACGCTCTGTGTATGTCTACGCTCCCTTTCTTCTGTATTTTTGTGTGATGTAAATATCTGCAGTACACTTTTTTGTGATTTTTATACAACAAGAAAATATTTCCTGTACGCAATTAATGTATTTTTTTGTAACTGCACTCCAAGTGGTCAGGAGGGGTATTACAAGTAAACCTTAGGCATAAAGATGAACATAATGAAATGGTTAAAAAAAACGCTACATCTGCGAGTGTAAATCTTTATAGGAGGACTGAGAATACGAATCATTATACGTTGTAGCAGAAGTAATATTCTAGCGCAGCAGATGCCTATGACAGATGGCCTAGACTAGGAGGAATCTCCAGGTGGATCTGTTATTTGGGACGTGAACATTTTTGCAGCTCTCTGTAGTAGGACGCCTTTTGAGTTCTTCTACATTTTTTTTTTTTTTTGAATTAAATGTGATAGATTTTCTTTTTTTTTCCACTTCCACCCAAAAGGAAAGAAGTGATGATGAGCCGTAAACGAAGGAACGTAAAGTGGAGTTGAAATGAACGGCTGGGGGCGTTTGATCTATATTTCATGGTGTGCTTGTTTGATACATTGTGTTTCTCGCTCCTACGCTCGTCTCTTTCTTCGGGGATTTTTAAGATGTTATTCGGCAAAATAAAACAGGAAAAAAGGGAATTAATATTTGGGTTATGGAATTAATTAACCCTATGGTTCACATTCTGTATGGAACTTTTCTCTTCTTTATAGTAAAACTTATCGCTCTGCGGATTAAAAAAGTTATCACAGGGGACCCCCCGTGACCCCAAGGTGGTACTATGCAACACGGTATTGGGCTTTACCTATAACTCACTTTCTTGGGAATCATAAGGAAAATAATATACACTTATTATAATCAATAAGTTGCCAATATTAGCTTAATTAATACCTAATTAATAATTATAATATTGAAAAACAATGATTTAGCACAGAGACCTCTAGTCTGTAACCGAAGGACAAATGCTTATCAGAAGAACAGTATTGTTGATCTTTTGGGTATGAAATGATCTTTGAAATTCTGGAAGTGTTATATACGAAAACGACTTTTTGTAATATGCATTATTATTTTGGTTGGAGCCTCGTAGCCATGTGCCAACATTTTGAGTTAAATATTGCGACTTTTACTGGGAAAAAAAACAAACCTCCATCAGCATTTTTCCTCTCATCTATTTCTATCAGTTTTAATTAACACTAAATAAATTTCCTTTACATTCAAATCACAAGCGGTGGAGAATGCGGGCATTAAATCCAGAGCATCATACAAATCATTAAATGGGATATCCTATTTAATAAAATGTTCCTTGTAAGCCCACCGGAGAGAAGGAAGTCTTTATGATGTCTTCAGGCAATATTAGGGCACATGAAAGTGATGGGACAGTTTTTCTATCCCCTTAGTAATAGCAAAATCGTCATTATCTAATTTTAAATGGACCTTTTACCATCTATAGCTGTATAACCTAGGAAAGTGACAAACTCCTCTGTGGAATACCGAGGGTTCTTCTCATTTCGGATTCGTAAAGGGTTTTTCCGGTAAGATTAAGTTATCAGTAATTCACAACAGGGGTATAATCAGTGAGTACCAATCCAACACCCTCTCCCCACGCGCAACAGAATGGGGGCTTCTGGACAACTTTTGGTCCAATTGTCAAGAATGGCCATTTGTTCTCCATTTATTCTCTAAACCTAAGATAGAAACAAAATGAACATATCTCCTGCTTTAAGTAAGTAAAAGCAATTGTGCATATAAATAACATAGGGGACTTAGTGGACACCGTTTTTGCTAAAAACAAATAAAGCATAAAAGCTGTCCCACCAGCGTCAAGGTGTACCTAAATCTGGATGATCCCAACCTCTAGTATTAAAACCTTACCATTTGTCAAAGTGATATCAATGTGAATGTAGCTAAAGTGTCATCAGCCAATAGCGTTGTAACACTTATTATTTAAGGCATCTCCACCTGTTGGGAGGTGTCTGAGCAGCGTTTTCTTTCATATAGTCTGCACTCTTGCTAGTTGTCATTCCCCTGTGCTTGTATCCCTGTATACTATCCGTGTCCCTCAGCACTTTCCATATCTGTCAACACACCAGCTGTGTCCCCCAGCACTGCTGTAGCTGCCTGTATACCATCTGTGTCTTCCAGCATCTGCCATGCCTGTTTGTATGCCAGCAATGTCTGCCAACATCAACCGTGCCTGTCAGTATTCCAGCCATGTCTGCCAGACCCTGCCGTACCCTCCTGTTTACCAGCAGTGTATGCCAGCACCTGCCTGTGACTGCTGTACCATCCATTCCTGGCCTTACCAGCTTCTTACCCCTTTGGGGGTCAGCGCCATGTGTCCAAGGCCTACCCTGGAGTCGTACCTGGCGTCCATCTGAAGCCAAGTCTAACGCCACCATCATGGGCTCTAGCGAAGAGTCAGGTGTTTGCCTAGTCATGCCCCTACAGGCTCTCCTCGTTCCATGGCACGTACGTTCCAGTGAATAAGGGTTGAACAGGATTAGGTCCTGAATATGGACACCCAAGCTTGAACATTGTCCCCCGGTCCGTGTGCGGCTAGTCAATGGCCCAGTATCCTAGACCAGTGTCTGAACATAGCCCTAGTCCATGCCAGCACATGTGATCCCAGGGGTTAGCAGCTGTAGTACTGGGTTCTGCCCAGAAGTGTTACCTGGCGGCTACCTGCAGCCCAATCTGTCTCCACCATCAGGAGCTCCAGTGAACACCTGGGAGTCGCTTAGCTAAGCCCCTTCCTGGGCTGGCCGGTCTTGTGGCACAGTGGGTCCACAAGCCCATGTGCAACACTATTGGGCGTAACAATATATGTACGTTATCCACTAACCTTCTGGCCTATGAAGGATGAGTAGATACTAGAGTATTGAGCATGTTTGTTTTTAAATAAATGGGATTTTACAAAAGGAAGCTGAGCTTTGCTTGACATTACTGTATTCAAACCCAAAATCTGTGAAAGGACCCCACATACCATCTGTAACAATGTCTTCTGGTGTGGTCAAGAGGACTTTTGTTTTGGGCCAACTCATGCGCCAAGGATCATGTTCTATCCTTGACCTCCTATGGAAAATGGCCCATTGTAAATTAACTGTAGGTCCCTGTGTTCTCTATGTAGACACTTATGGGACTATATTCGATAGAATATTTAACGACTTGATAGAAGACTAAAACTTTCTTTTCCTTTTTCTTATTTTACCTACACTTCCTTTTTTACTCATCTGTTGCCTGCGATACAGCTTCTGCATGATCAATGGGATCAGATTTCTTTCGTATAAAGAAACCCAGATAAATAGCAGGAAAAGTGATTTATTTGATTTAAGAAAAGTTTAAAAATGGACATTTGGAATAAATCTTATTAGTACAAGTATTTCTATGCCCAAAGAGCGTGGGACGACTCGAGAAACATTCCAGGAATATATTCAATTTACTGTATGAGTCAAAAAAATAAGAGTCGATGAACTATTAGTGATGGTCTCCCGGAGATAAGACCCTGACCCCGAAGTGAAAGGTAGAGAATGGTATTTGTATGGGAGAATGTGGGGTTTTAGGTATTTGAGGCGATAGAGATAAATGGATTTTGACAGAATCTTTAGCTGGAGAAAACTTGTTTTTAGATGTAGTTGAGTGAATTTATGCCGCGGAGTAGAGGGAAGAGTTGGATAACTTGTGTTAAGGCCATAATCACACTATGTTTCTGCTGTGTGTTTGGGGGATCCATGTGATCCATCCTATATTTGGGATGTATTTATAAACCCTCATTGGGGCTATAGACTGCAGTGACAGAAATTGACTTCAAATGTATGTTGTTTGTGCTTTTTTTCTGACAATGTATGGTCCATCTGTTTAGAAGGGCACAAAACATAGCAGACCACATGTTTGTGCCTGTCTGACAGACGAACACTTTCTAAAAAAACAAACAAACTGACTTTATAGTTACTAATCTTGGTTATTCTGAATCCTGTTAAAGAGGATTCAGGTGCACAGCAAAAAAAACACAGTGTGAACGTGACCTAATACCCAGACACAATTCATGAACAATGCTAGGAATGTGGGCATAAAAAAGTTATTTTTGTACTTTGGCACCTTTGCCCACTTTCTGAGACAAGATTGAGCCTGTGTAAATGCTCACAGTCATATATTGATAAATGGTTAAAGCTAGCATGTTTCCAAACTGGTCACCTTGGAGTTTAGCCACATCTTGAAGTACAAAAGTTTTGCCATCAAATCCCAAAGTTACTAAAACAGAGTTTAACACAAGCAATTTTATGTTTGTGGGGTTAAGTGAGACCCCATGGCCAGTCCACGCGCTTTTCAGTTTGGCATTTTTTTCACAGCTCATGATCACTTCACTACTGCTTATACTTATATGGGGTTCAAATATAGTTCCTTTTCACTTTTTGAAACTTCCACATTTTATGATCACTGCTATGAGGGTGGTCATGAAAGTCAAGTGTGCAAAATTGAGAAAGATCAAAACATGTTAGTCTTGCGTTATGTAAAACATGTAAACCAACTTTCATGTTATCGGTTTTGTGAAACTTGTGAATTGAGAAAGTGAATAGTTTTGGGTCTGAATGTCTAATATGAAGATAACGTTTAAAGACTATCTGTTCACCTCGTCCATTTAGTTATCTGCACACTATTAATACATCCCTGGTACGTGGTTTGCTTTCCTGCATTCTCACTGTCAACAGTTCATCAATTCTCCTTTAGTCTTATCTCCAAAATACCTACATATGGTTTATATGGAGTCACAGCTCTCGGCATTATCAGAAATATTAACAACAGGCAATTGTCAGAAATTAACGTTTATGACTCCTGTATAATAATTTATCTTGGGAGATTCCATTATTGACCTGGGTGATAAGCCTTCATTTGTCAGGATGTGGCCATTTATGAGCATACAAGGGGATTTCCTATCATATTATATTATATTGTCATTTTGCAGGATTTTTTTCTAAAATAAAAAATGAGTTACTTTCCATGTTTTGTCCGTAGAGCTGAAGTTTATTAAAAACTGTGGTCCATATGTCCTGTTGGAAAGTATGGACTGTACAGGGTGGGTTGACCATTTAGCATGAGTTGTTAAAATGTACTGTAGAAACCTTATTGTAGAGGGGAATATTCGGAGCATGTATCCTGATAACGGCCATGAGTTGTTACTATGTAGAAACCTTATTGTAGTGGGAACATTCAGAGCATGCAGCCAGATGACGTCCATGAGTTGTTACTATGTAGAAACCTTATTGTAGAGGGGAATATTCGGAGCATGTAGCCAGATAATGGCCATGAGTTGTTACTATGTAGAAACCTAATTGTAGGGGGAATATTAGGAGCATGTAGCCAAATAACGTCCATGAGTTGTTATTATGTAGAAACCTTATTGTAGAGGGGAATATTCGGAGCATATAGCCTGATAACGGCCATGAGTTGTTACTATGTAGAAACCTTATTGTAGAGGGGAATATTCGGAGCATGTACCCAGATAACAGCCATGAGTTGTTACTATGTAGAAACCTTATTGTAATAGGGAATATTCAGAGCATGTAGCCAGATAACGGCCATGAGTTGTTACTATGTAGAAACCTTATTGTAGAGGGGAATATTCGGAGCATGTACACCAATAACGGCAATGAGTTGTTACTATGTAGAAACCTTACTAGAGCGGGGAATATTCAGAGCATGTAGCCAGATAACAGCCATGAATTGTTACTATGTAGAAACCTTATTATAGTGGGAAAATTCAAAGCATGTAGCCAGATAACGTCCATGAGTTGATACTATGTAGAAACCTTATTGTAGAGGGGAATATTCAGAGCATGTAGCCAGATAACAGCCATGACTTGTTACTATGTAGAAACCTTATTGTAGCGGGAACATTCAGAGCATGCAGCCAGATAACGTCCATGAGTTGTTACTATGTAGAAACCTTATTGTAGAGGGGAATATTCAGAGCATGTAGCCAGATAACGCCCATGAGTTGTTACATTGTAGAAACCTTATTGTAAGGGGAATATTAGGAGCATATAGACAGATAACGTCCATGAGTTGTTACTATGTAGAAACCTTATTGTAGAGGGGAATATTCGGAGCATGTAGCCAGATAACGGCCATGAGTTGTTACTATGTAGAAACATTATTGTAGTGGGGAATATTCGGAGCATGTAGCCAGATAACGGCCATGAGTTGTTACTATGTAGAAACCTTATTGTAGAGGGGAATATTAGGAGCATGTAGCCTGATAACGGCCATGAGTTGTTACTATGTAGAAACCTTATTGTAGTGAGGAATATTTGGAGCATGTAGCCAGATAATGTCCATGAGTTGTTACTATGTAGAAACCTTATTGTAGAGGGAAATATTCGGAGCATGTAGCCAGATAACGCCCATGAGTTGTTACTATGTAGAAACCTTATTGTAGAGGGAAATATTCGGAGCATGTAGCCAGATAATGGCCTTGAGTTGTTACTATGTAGAAACCTTATTGTAGTGGGGAATATTCGGAGCATGTAGCCAGATAACGGCCATGAGTTGTTACTATGTAGAAACCTTATTGTAGAGGGGAATATTAGGAGCATGTAGCCTGATAACGGCCATGAGTTGTTACTATGTAGAAACCTTATTGTAGTGAGGAATATTTGGAGCATGTAGCCAGATAATGTCCATGAGTTGTTACTATGTAGAAACCTTATTGTAGAGGGAAATATTCGGAGCATGTAGCCAGATAACGCCCATGAGTTGTTACTATGTAGAAACCTTATTGTAGAGGGAAATATTCGGAGCATGTAGCCAGATAATGGCCTTGAGTTGTTACTATGTAGAAACCTTATTGTAGAGGGAAATATTCGGAGCATGTAGCCAGATAACGCCCATGAGTTGTTACTATGTAGAAACCTTATTGTAGAGGGAAATATTCGGAGCATGTAGCCAGATAATGGCCTTGAGTTGTTACTATGTAGAAACCTTATTGTAGTGGGGAATATTTGGAGCATGTAGCCAGATAACGCCCATGAGTTGTTGCATTGTAGAAACCTTATTGTAAGGGGAATATTCGGAGCATGTAGACAGATTACCGGTACGAGTTGTTACAATGTAGAAACCTTGTTGTAAGGGAACTATATTCAGAGTATGTAGACAGATAACCGCCATGAGTTGTTACTATGTAGAAACCTTATTGTAGGGGGAATATTTGGAGCATGTAGCCAGACAATGACCATGAGTTGTTACTATGTAGAAACCTTATTGTAGAGGGGAATATTCAGAGCATGTAGCCTGATAACGGCCATAAGTTGTTACTATGTAGAAACCTTATTGTAGAGGGGAATATTCAGAGCATGTAGCCTGATAACAGCCATGAGTTGTTACTATGTAGAAACCTTATTTTAGGGGGAATATTTGGAGCATGTAGCCAGATAACGGCCATGAGTTGTTACTATGTAGAAACCTTATTGTAAGGGAACTATATTCAGAGTATGTAGACAGATAACCGCCATGAGTTGTTACTATGTAGAAACCTTATTGTAGGGGGAATATTTGGAGCATGTAGCCAGATAATGACCATGAGTTGTTACTATGTAGAAACCTTATTGTAGAGGGGAATATTCAGAGCATGTAGCCTGATAACGGCCATAAGTTGTTACTATGTAGAATCCTTATTGTAGAGGGGAATATTCAGAGCATGTAGCCTGATAACAGCCATGAGTTGTTACTATGTAGAAACCTTATTTTAGGGGGAATATTTTGAGCATGTAGCCAGATAACGGCCATGAGTTGTTATATTGTAGAAACCTTATGGTAACAGGGAATATTCGGAGCATGTAGACAATACAACATGATAATGAGCATCCTATAAATGTCTTAATCCAAGAGACCGCTGTACAAGGATCTGCTCTTCCGGGCAGTCACAGTGACATTATTGTGAAGTAATTAGCTTGATTATATTTTAATAGTTTCTTCGAAAGCTGATGTTTTTGCTTGTATCCACCCACGGCTTAATGACTGCAGCATGTAGCGAGATTTACATCTACTTAATTTAATGAAATATTCTCCGCTGGGTATTCACATTAAGTAGAACGACATTTGAAAGATAGAAATTTAGTGATTTCAATATTGAGAATATTGTTAGGCAAAACTCTCCATTGATTTTGAATTAACCAGTTGGATACACTGAGGCGCTGCCATTCTCAATTATAGTGCAGCCACTTTACAGCACCCATTCTCCCCTCTCTGGAGTCTTTGTTTTTAGGTCACTGCTTCCCCCATCCAGAAAAAAAAAAGTCTGTCTTGCTCAAGACAAGACAGATTGCCATTGCAATGAGGGATCAGATTACAGCAGAGTGACATGCATTTAGATCTGCACTGCTGATTTCTAGTAAGTGTTTCATCTCTTCTTAGAGGATTCCCAGCTACACTGTTCAGTACTGCTGTATAAAGTCACCTATGCTGATGGCTTTAGTAAGTGTTTTTTTTCTCACTCCAGAACTGGGTTCACAGCTACACTGCTTAGGACTGCTTTATAATTTACTGTATGTTGTTGGTTGTAATAAGTGTTTTAATGTGTGCAAACTGTAAAGCGCTGTTGAATATGTTAGCGCTATATCAAAATAAAAGATTAATATTATTATCTCACCCCGTAGCTCGACTGCTCAGGATTTCTGTACACTACTCCTCTTCTGAACATGTGCTACATAGAGACTGTTGATCAGGAATCCCTTACGTCTGCGAGTTCGAGACATGGGAGTGGGAGACATCATGTCAGCTCGTCTACGCCCACTATCTCAGAGACAACTGAAAGTTATAGATAGGAATCCAGAGCATAAAATAGTGGAAAATGCAGAATAAAAGCTATATAATGTGCTCACACAGGATGGATTATTCGGCATATGATAGATGACCTTTCTGGACAAGATATTGTTTAACAAAGTAGAAGAAGTGAAGTCTAAAATGATTAATGGTCATAAAGATAATTTAGTAAAAAAAAAAACAGTAATCTTGATAATTAATCAATGTTTATTATTGGTGACATTTATTTTACAATACATGAAATTAAGTCAAGAACCTTGCATGACAGCTGATACTTGACTCTCTCTTCACGAGTCCTCAGGGGTCTACAGATTTAGTTGAGTATTTAGATGGTACAGGTGCACTTTTTGGGGGGCTCTTATAGATGTTCTCGTACTAACATTTACAATTGATGATACCTTTTGGGACAAAGATAGAACAAAGACCACATTTTTCCATTGAGTCATATTTTTTGTGTCGGTAACTTACTTCATAAATCCAATTCCCCCATCTCATACTCAAGTGAGTTCAGAAGAGTGGAGTATAGGTGCTCGTTGGATACTTGGTGGTCTTCCATTAGTTTCCTTCCTGGGTTTAAAAAAAATCAATTAGATTTTTCTGTGTCTACCAGATAACCGTGGGTGACCATTTCTCGGCTTTTAAGAATGATGGAGAAACTCAACTGTACGGGGCTGTTTGACCTCCTCCATCATCAGATGCTGTGAGCTAGGAGGGTTGGGATTGCTGGATTTCAGCCTGTCCAATTCTTGGTTCTGAAGGGAGGTGTCTGGTCGTGGCTTCTGCGCTTTCCATTGGACATGCCCATATGTCTGTGCGGGAATGGGAAAATTAACTGGTGTCCAAATGGCTCGTTATTGTAGGTGTATGGTCAAACCTTGTGGCAAATTCGAAGTGGACTACCGAGGTTCAATAGGGCCACACATTTGTAGCTTTAGAGTATAATTTTGATTTTCTTATCATTTGTATTTTTGATCTTGTACAATATTTCAATGTTTTCCAGGCTGGATGTAAAGCCGCGATAGTCTTCTTCCAATACTGCATCATGGCCAACTTTTTTTGGCTCCTGGTGGAAGGTCTCTACCTTCATACCCTCTTGGTCATCTCTTTCTTCTCGGAAAGAAAGTATTTCTGGTGGTACATCTTGATCGGATGGGGTAAGCCGCATCATTTTTATCTTTTTACTGTCCAGGAAAGTTTTAGAATGTTGAACATTTTGGACATTATTTAGCCAATAACATGAATGGACATCACTTATGGACTCCTCCATAGGAACATTGTAAACTTCAGACCATCCCAAATGCAACCCCTGCTCACCCATAACCAAGATACTAGAAATAATGTCCTGTTATTTGTCAGTCTGTAGAGCGATAGTCATGACCTCAACCCCACAGTAATAACATTTACACTGTTAATAGTTCAGAGGATTCTCGGAATAATGGAAACGGCTGTATTATGGTGCAATTATTGGTAAATTAATTAGTGGTCAGCCACATGTTCAAGAAATTACTGAATCAAAATGTAAAAAAAATGCATTTATTCAATATATTTTAGTTTTGATTATTTTGGGTTTTTTTTACTCTGTTTTTTTTTTGTTATTACATTGTTGTGATAATGTTATTCATAGAAGGAAGAACCCAGTAGCCAAAATAAAAATAGGCTCTTTTTTATTTGGCCAGAATTCAGAAATAGTTCTAATTAACGCATTGCTGACATTGTCCTTCGTAGAGATGAGCGTACCTTTCAAGGTTCGGTTCGGATCATGTTCGACAGACAAACCCAAACCCCATTGACTTCAATGGGAGGCAAAACCAAAAGCATAGACAACACCTTCATGGGGGGACAAAAAGCTGCCAAAAAAAGCTAAAATTATGGGCAGGCACCAAGAAAAGTGGCATCGATTGACCCATCAATTGCGCTATAAATGAATAATGTAAAGAAAAAATGGCGTGGGTTCCCCTGTATTTTTGATAACCAGTCAGGCAAAACTGACAGCTGCGGGCTGCAACCCTCAGCTGTCAGTGTTAGCAAGGCTGGTTAGCAAGAATGAAGGGGTCCCTATTATTTAAATAGATAGTTTTAAAAAATGGTGTGCGGTCCCCCCCATTTTTGACAACCACCCAAGCTAAAGCAGACAGCTGGGGGCTGGTATTCTCAGGCTGGTAAGGGGCCATGGATATTGCCCCCCTAGCCTAAAAATAGCAGCCTGGAGCCGCCCAGAAAAGGCACATGTATTAGATGCACCAATTCTGGCGCTTTGCCCGGCTCTTTCCACTTACTCTGTAGCGGTGGCAAGTGGGGTTCATATTTGTGGGGTTGATGTCACCTTTGTATTGTCAGGTGACATCAAGCCCACGGCTTAGTAATGGAGAGGCGTCTATAAGGCTCCTATCCATTACTAATCCTATAGTTGTATTGTAAATAAAGACACAACCAGAATAAAGTCTTTTAATTGAAAGAATGACACAGACTCCTTTGATGAATCTAAATTAAACCATACTCATGTCATCGCCCAGTCCACTGAAGCCCTCGTCCCCTGTGAAAAAAAAACCCAATATCCCTCATCTGTCTGACGTTCTGTCCCACACCATAATCCATGTCTGGGGTAAACAGTTTTCAACCTGGACGGTGCCAAGATGCAACCGTCCAGGCTGAGAACCACTGGTGAATGAGCTGCTGCGAGCGAAGCCTCAGTAACCGGCGGTGACGTCATCGAGGTTACTGCAGGTCACTGAGGCTGCGGCATTCACAGCAAGCAAATGAACTGCGGGGACCACAGTGAGATCACCGCTCGCACAGTGAGGAAAAAGTCTCATGGTGAATGTTTTCTGAACAAGTTTGCTCATCTCTAGTCCTTAGCTCCAAACAAGTTATGTTTGTGTAATAACTCGTGGACGCCGTTATATGTGCAGTTGAATCGGATCCCACCCGGATTAGCTCAATTTCCATGCTGAATATGTAAGAAATGAGAAGCAAAATACAGAATTTTGCTACAGATTTTCTTTCACTATATGGAAGAAAAAAAATCGGATTTTGCAAACCCCATTCACATTCATAGGATGTGTAAATTCACTTAGAATAAAGTGCGGAATTTATGTTTGAAAGGTTTTTCCCCAAAAAATCAAGTTATCTCCTTTCCTCAGAACGGGAGGAGGGCAGCCATGGTTGGTCTCATCCATGGCTAAAATCTTGGCCTATTTTCTGGGAAAACTGCATTCTTAAGATGTCAAAAACTAGGAGGACCAAGAGTCAAAGCGTAGCCAGCAAATTATGCAAAATTACAAACTTTATTTGAAAGCATATATACATAAAATTACCATGTACAATAGAAGTGACAAATAGTGACTAAATTCATAGATACAAAGATGACCATGAACCACAGACCGAGACAACTTGTCTAAAAGTATATATATGTATTATCAACATATACACATGAGAGTGTATCCTGATATTCAGTCAGCCAGGCTTAGTAGTATGCGCATATAAATAAGTGCTGTAACAATAGCCATAGCCCCATGTGCATATGAAAGATAAAATACAAAGGGGTTAATTACCCATGTGAAGTAGAATGACGGTCCCGTCTGGATCCCGGTCAGCGACCCCAACGCGCGTTTCGCGTTCAATAGTAACCGCTTCCTCAGGGGGCGTGGTCTAATCAAGATCCCTGTCCCATTAAATAGCAATCACATCCGATCACGTGATAAGGTTGAGATAACGCGTGCGCATAGATGAACCGCACGCCGAGACTAATGCATGCATCCCAAGCCTCGCATCCACGCAGAAGACACCGGTCACGTGAGCGGGCCGGCGCCACACCCCCAACACGTGACACGGACTCACTGCAGAGGACGGGACAAGGGACGCACGCATGCTCCGCATGCAAGATATAAAAGACGTGGTAACAGGTGATTGTAGTGAGTGACAGTGCTATTACATACAATTATAGGCTGGCATAATAATGACAGCCAACTGGTTCAAAATAGTGCACATACATAAATGATGTGAATAATATATAGATCCCCACTGAATTGCCCCCACTACCCCGCGATGGATCGAGGTGAAAATTACACCCTATATTAAAGACCCATAAGGGGAGGAGGGATATACTGGGGAAAACTAACTACAATAGCGTGCATATAGAGATGAGTGCCTAAAATACATGGCAAAAGGTATAAAACACATAGCAAGAACTAAGATACTTATAACAATGGGTTAAAAAACGTCCTAGTGTTACCCATGAGATATCTCCGAACTGGAGGCACATATCAGAGTACCATTCCAAACATAAGATTATAGAAGTAAGCATTAAAGTTACAGCAATTACATATCTCCATGATAAAACATGTTCAATTTATCTTTATAGTAATAATAAACTATGTCTGGGCATCCAAAGTCAGTCATGGTACTCATATTCGTTGTCTGTTCTTGTTAGTACTCCATTATACCATAATATCGAACGATCTTCAATCCCACTTGACTTGGACATAGATATGCTCAGTATCAGGTACCACATGGGCACAGCAGGATGTTATGCACACTACAAATAATCTGAGACAAAGAAACAAAATTAAAAACTGATCGCAAATGGCAAAGACAACAGGAAAAATATTCAAAATGTATATCCTTCAGAGAAAGGAGGAGAAGCCATGCGCTTCATTAAGACCCATGGGCGTCATTGTACCAAGTGTGGCAATCCAGCGGCATTCCCTCTGTGCCAGAACACGTTTGACATTGCCACCTCTGATGCCACACTGAACGAGATCAATACCACGTACAGAAAAGGATTTAGGATTGCATCCATGGAACTGTCGGAAATGACGCGGTATTGTTTTCAGCTGCGTCGGGTCCGTCTCATTCTTAAGATGTGTTCACACAGGGATTTTTTTTGTTCATGCAGATTTTAAATATTTCCCAAACAATATTCAGTTTCCTTGCTGATCACTGGAGTCATACCCAAGGGAACCCCATCGACCCCAAGATCGGGGGAAGTGCACAAGTGCAGCCTTTGCTCCTTTCATTGCCTATGTTATGGCCTGAAATAGCCGAGCGCTGCACTTGACAGTCCCATAGACAGTGAATAGAGCAGAGGCCGCACTTGTGCACCTCCATTCTATCAAGTTGGGGCTGCAAAGCCTTGTTTTGGGGGTCGCTGTGTGTCCCAGCGATTGGACCCCCTAGAAATGAGCAAGTAATCGCTTATACTTGATTTTTTTGTTGGAATAACCCTTTACAATCTGCATAAAAAGCACTTTGTGTGGACATATTCTAATCATACTTTCCCCAGGAAATGTTTGCCACCTACTAGCCAAAGTGATGAGACTAACCACGGCTGCTGTTCTCCTTCTTCTAGGACCCTGGTAGTTTTGCAGTAATTTTTCATTTGCAAGGTCTTGGAATCAGTGATCTCATTGGTTGCTATGAATTACTCAGGGGTGTGTCTGTAGGAGGTGCAGCGGTAGTAGTCACACCCCTTTGCCACATTAGACATCGTTATTATAAACATACTCTCCAACTTTCCATGGTAACGATCAGACATAAGCAGATCCACATTTTGTAACCTCAGGCGCTCCCCTTTACTGAAGTCATGGCCCCCACGGAGCATCTCCGTGCCACCCCCCGCCTCTTCACTTCATGGTCGCCACTTTTTGGATGTAGAATCTTATCGGAATCGCTTGTTTCCAGGAGGTTTTGTGTAGATTCTGTGGACTCTTTAGGAGTTGGGACGGTTTCCCCCTTTTTCGGAAGCCGCTGGGAAGTAGGGGAGGTCCTGGTACAGATTTTATTCGAGCTCCACAGCTTGATCTTTTCTTCCTTTCTGCACGAATCTTATTACTGGGCAATTAATTAACTAAACAGTCCTAAATATTGATTGAGGCCACAAAATAGCGCAGAGTTAAAAGGTCACCCTGTGGTTTGAGCACAAGGGAGAAAATGGAAGAGTTAAGTCTCATGAATAGTCTGGATTTCCAAATCAATATGTTCAATTTGTGCCGCTTCTGTGACCTCCGACAAATTACCCCTGGCACTAAATCAATAGATATAACAGTATTTTTCTCCAAGTGAATTTCTCTTTGATCACCTGAACATATTTCTTTCCTTCCGTAGGAGCCCCGACCGTATTCATCACCGCCTGGACGTTCACCAGGATATATTATGATGACAGTGGGTAAGAAAAGCCGAAATGTACTGATGAGGTATGACTCAGAGGGCACCGGTCACCAGGTCTATAAACGAGACGATTCTACCACCTAAATCGAGCCTAGAAATGACCAATCGGACCTCAGAAGCCTGCGACTTCCTGTAGAGGAAAATTCTGTAAAATACCAAATTTCTGTAAAAAAAAAAAAGCAAAAAAACAATTGGACTTTGGGAGACGTGGAACTCTCATTGTATTCTGGCGACTGGTTCCCTTTAAATGGGTTAATCTGGACTATAACATCTTTTGAGTATTCTTCGCGGAAGGTCTCACTCTGCAGCCTCGGTGATTGGCTTAGCCATTACCGAAAATACGGTGCTGAGCCTACACGGAGGTGTATACAATAAAGGGCCGCATGGCGCTGCGGCTGCTGATAGGCGGGGGTGCAACAAACTGAACCCCAGCAACCTGATTAAGTTCGTAGTTAGGTCCAACACACTATGCTCTCTGTATACTCTACACACAAACTCTGGATTCGGAGAGAGAAAAGAGAGAATTGTGACCAGTAAAATGCATCAAATGAGAGATTGGGACCTCAGGATAGATGTGCGTTCTTTATAATACTTATTGGTAAAGGACGTATTCAATTATGCAGGTTTTATTTTTGGAGGTTTTTTAGTATATGGCTGTAAAGGCTGTGTTCTTGTACGCAATGTCTACTTGTGTGTTCTTTATAGTAATTAACTGTATAGGCTGTGTTCACATATGAAGTTTTTAGTTTGGTGTGTTCTTCACAATATTTGGCTGTAAAGGCTGTGTTCTTGTACGCAGTGTCTAGTTGTGTGTTCTTTATAGTATTTAACTGTATAGGCTGTGTTCACATATGGAGTTTTTAGTTTGGTGTGTTCTTCACAATATTTGGCTGTAAAGGCTGTGTTCTTGTACGCAGTGTTTAGTTGTGTGTTCTTTATAGTATTTAACTGTATAGGCTGTGTTCACATATGGAGTTTTTAGTTTGGTGTGTTCTTCACAATATTTGACTGTAAAGGCTGTGTTCTTGTACGCAGTGTCTAGTTGTGTGTTCTTTATAGTATTTAACTGTATAGGCTGTGTTCACATATGGAGTTTTTAGTTTGGTGTGTTCTTCACAATATTTGACTGTAAAGGCTGTGTTCTTGTACGCAGTGTCTAGTTGTGTGTTCTTTATAGTATTTAACTGTATAGGCTGTGTTCACATGTGGAGTTTTTAGTTTTGTATGCTCTTCATAATATTTGGCTCTAAAGGCTGTGTTCTTGTGTGCATTTTTTTAGTTGTGTGTTCTTTTTAGTATTAGACTATAAAGGCTGTTTTCACATATGAAGTTTTTAGTTTGGTGTGTTCTTCACAATATTTGGCTGTAAAGGATGTGTTCTTGTATACACTTTTTGGTATTATGTGCTCTTCATAATACAATGTTTCACTGAAAATGTTGTGTTATTGTGTGCAGTGTTTAGTTGTGTGTTCTTTATAGTATTTCACTGTAAAGGCTGTGTTCACGTATGAAGTTTTTAGTTTTCTGTGTTCTTCACAATATTTAGCTTTAATGGCTGTGTTCACTCATGGAGTTTTGGCTGCAGGTTTTCTTTGCTTTTTTTCCATATTTGGCTGTAAAACCAGTGTTCTTGTGTATATTTTTTAGTTTTGTATGCTCTTCATAATATTTGGCTCTAAAGGCTGTGTTCTTGTGTGCATTTTTTTTAGTTGTGTGTTCGTTTTAGTATTAGACTATAAAGGCTGTGTTCACATATGCAGTTTTTAGTTTTGTGTGTTCTTCGCAATATTTGGATGTAAAGACTGTGTTCTTGTGTACTCTTTTTGGTTTTGTGTGCTTTTCATAATATTGAACTGTAAAGGCTGTGTTCTTGTATACACTTGTAAGTTGTGTATTCTTTATAGTATTTCACTGTAAATGTTGTGTTCACATATGCAGTTTTTAGTTTTGTGTGTTCCTCACAATATTTAACTGTAAAGGCTTTGTTCACTCATGGAGTTTAGGCTGTAGTTTTTAGTTGTGTGTGTTCTTCGTAATATTTCTGTGTAAAGGATATACTGTATTCCAGTTTTTATTTTTGTGTGTACTCCCAAATATTTCCCTACACAGGCTGTGTTCAGCTTTTAGTTGTGTGTTCTCTATAGTATTTCACTGTAAAGGCTGTGTTCACGTATGCAGTGTTTAGAGTTTTCTGTGCTCTTCACAATATTTAACTGTAAAGGCTGTGTTCACTCCTATAGTTTTGACTGCAGTTTTTTTTTTTTTCTTTGCTTTTTTACATATTTGATTGCAAAGACTGTGTTCACTTGTCACCATTTTCTTGTATTTTCATCATGCCATGACAATTCTACTCTTTATACCAGGGATTTAATCAGCGCTGATCTTTTTGATCTTTTTTTTTACAGGTGTTGGGACACCATTGAATCCCCGATATGGTGGTGGATCATCCGAGGTCCCATTTTGGTCTCCATTTCGGTAAAGTATTTTACATTGCTTCTATTAATCTATTCTAAAATGCATTATAATTAACTCTTTATACATGATAAATGGTATGAATTCAGGCTTATGGTGCAAAACCTGAACAGTAGCAGTGCCATATGGAGGATCTGCCGTGCCTGTCCGGTGATGATGCCCGCCGCAGTGCTGCAGCCCTGTCGTCTGCTATTGTCAGGGGTTCCATTGGTCAGACCTCCACCAGTCAAATATTGATGGCCTTCCTAAGTCTCAAGACCACATAAAGGTCCAATTACTCTAATATTTCTTACATTAAAAAAAATGCCTATGATAGTGTTCATGAATTTTTTTTTAAATACCTTCTTTCTATGTGCCCCCATGACAACACTTCCCGTCCCTGTGCTCTGGCAGTTCAGTGTTATCATAGTATCATTGAATCTTGTGTCCTGTGCAAGAAAAATCAAAGCTGATTGGTTGATCTGAGCTTCTGCCCCAGAAGTGTTGTCTTAGGATTACATTAAGTGTTGTGGGTATAGTTGGGCAAATATATAATGTCGAGAGGGAAACTTTAATAAATTTGATAGTTTGCCAAAATGTGCTGCAATGGGATCCAGAAAGTTGCAGTTTCCCGTTTAGTGCAGGGATCCATAGTAGTAAAGTTTCTCCATTGGCTTTTTTTTACAAAGGAGAAGTCACATGACTCGGAACACTGTGAACTGAATGGATACATTGTATCATGTCTGAGGGGCGGAGCATAACCCAGCGATGACCTCATTGTGCCATGCTCCGCCCCTCGGTGGCTGCATCAAACATAATACAATGTATCCGTTTTCCTGAATTGTTTCTTTAAAAAAAAAAATAAAAAAATAAAAACTAGAGTCAACAGTTCTCGAGTCGTCCTCTGCTTCTAAAGGGGTCAACCTGCTGGATTTGGCTCTTTAAGGGGTCTGGGAAAAATCAGGGGTTGATGTCATGTAATAAAATTATTGTTATCTTATTTGTCCATAAATATAGAGGAAACAGCTTAGAAAAATCTAGGAAAAACCAAATTCACAAATTTCAAAATCGTGTCTTTTATTAGAACACATGTGTATATAGAAAAAAACAATATTTAATTTGTATTTGTTATTATTTTTTTTATTTATTTTTATTTGACCAAAAATTCCAATTTTCTTTATAAACTTTTTTTTTTTTTTTTTTTTTTAGAACCAAATTTCTAACTTTTCATTTTTTTTTTCTTTTGTGTTACATTTTTTCTCAGGTAATGGGTCTAACTTTTGGTGCATTGTATTGCCTGTGACCTGTTCTTGACTTCTCGTTGTTTCATTGCTTCAGTTTGTCTAATTGTGGTAACTCCTGATTAGCGGTTCTCGCTAAATGCCGACCTCTAGCCGCCATGTCGTCCGCCCGCTGTCCGAGGCTGCTGCGTTTCGCATAGCTGTGTTCTATGGGCTTGACATCATCATACTTGCGATGTATGACACAAAGTCCCAAGCAGGTTGATGTCAGGCCCAAGATGGCTGCCATCCTATCCCGCTATACAAACATGAATAAATTCCGTCGGAGAAGACAGGTTACTGACGAGCCGCTCGCATCCTTTTACTGCACTGCTTATGGTTTTTGGGGTTCTTTTTAATTTTTTTTTAGATATTTTTGTGGATTTGTGTGGGAGTAATCTGTCTCTTTTATTTATTTATTTATTTTTTTAGGTCAATTTCATTCTTTTCATCTGCATCATCCGGATTTTGGTTCAAAAATTACATTCGCCCGATGTGGGAAGAAATGAAAACAGCCAATACACGTAGGTTTCACTCGTGGGCTCTACTTTATTGTACGTCTGGTAGACAAAACGCGTCGGCGCTGTCCGCTCGGTTCAGGATTTTAGAAAGTCTTTAAAGTTCGAAAAAGTTTTTTTTTTTTTAAGGAAATAGCGCCACTTTGTCTGTGGGCCATGACTGGTATTACAGCTTGACCTCATCCACCTAGGTAGGATGCAGCTTACAAATAAAAGTGTCATTGATTCTGGAGAAAAGACGAAAGCAGACCACTTTCTGTAATTTTTAGGACAGAGGTACCTGTGCTGATTAGTGGATGGGGGGGTTGTTGGAACAAGTCCTTTACCTCTCCATGAGCAGTTCGAGTTGCCACTTATCACGGGGGTCTTAAGTTACGAAGTTATCGGCTTTATCATTGATCTTCTAAACATTGCTGGACGTTCTGCTGAGAGAGGGGAAGGAAGAGCTGCTTCATTTTAAGAGCTGCTGCTTCACTTCATTTATCAGGACACAACATCAAGCAACTCAATAAAAATCTTTTTTAGCAGCAAAACTGGAGAAAACAAAGGGGGCTACGAGGACCCAAAGATGAGATAATACAAGGAGGATCTCCTTAAAGGGTTATCCCCCTCCAAAAAAGAAGCGATACCCTATCCATACCATAATCGATACCCCCAGTGATCCTGCCATCAGGGCTCTTCAGCTTCCATTCATTTTCTATAGCACTGTCTTAGAAAGCAATGAATGGACTCGAAACTAAGCATGCCCACCTCCGCAGAGCCCCTTTATTGAGCACCGTTTTTGGCAGAAGGACCCCCGCGATCAGAAAGCTATTCCTTACCCTATGTATAGAGTATCACTTATTGTTTTTTTTTGGAATAACCCTTTAAGCTAAAGTCTAATAGCTGATCAGGGATAGACTAATAATAATTATAAATATAAGAGCCGTAGGATTTGTTAGGATGATGGACGTCAGTTTGGTGCAACCGTCGGGTAAAAAAAATAATAAAATAGTCGTAGAATAAGAAACTTTGGATCATCGCTTTATCACAAAAATCTGCTTCTTACTCTGCCGGGCCGGAACTTTCCACCTCAAGTTTCTCAGTTCACAGGTAGATATGGAAATTGGCTCTTCAGAGAGGAAGACGACTAGCACTCTATGGCGCCCCCCGTTAGAAACAGCGATCCTACACGTCATTATCGACCCTTTAACGAGCCTTGCAGTATGACTTAGGGTAAAAGCCAAATCAAAGAATCTCAAATTGAAGAAACACTGTTTCGGGGTATTGCCCATCGTCAGCACAAAGTCATCAGTTCTCATACTTTGCACTGATGAGGAGCAATACCCTGAAACACCATGTTTGCAAATTGAAATTCTGATTTGGTTTTTATCCTAAGTCATATTTCAAGGGTCGATAATGACTAGTAGGATCGCTGCTTCCAACAGGGGGCGCTATAAAGTTCTTGTCCTCTTCCTCTCTGAAGAGACATTTTGCATATTTAATTTCCCAGAGGAGCAAGCAAGGCATTTAAGTCTCCTCATACTAGCATGTCAGACCTGGCATGTCACTCTCCACAAGGAAAAAAGTTACCTTTAGATCTCAATTCACAGGTAACATCTGTCTTCAATGAATACAGACTTTCCCATTACTGAGATAGGAGATGACAGTTGGTGCCCATAAAGTTCCATGGAGAACTTGCAGCAAATTATCTGTTTCTGCCTTTAGCTCCTCCTCTCTCCATAGAACTTCATGAGCACCAACCGTCCTCTCCTATCTCAGTAATGTAACATTCCGTCTTTACTGAATACAGATTTTACCGTCAAATTGAGAATTTTGAGAGTGAAAAGGAGGAGAAAGAAGCAGATGTTATTTGAAAGATATATCACATTTCTTCTTTTTCTATGTATAATTGACTTATGAAATGCAAATTAAAACGAATGTCATTGTTTATGAGCCTTACATCATAATTTGGAATATTAAGGAGAAGACATCCAATTTTGGGTTCTTGGCCCTCGCCGGTGGGAAGGTACTAAGAAGGCCTTTGAAGGTAATGTTACTCCTCGTGGAGACTCACAGGCCAGGGAGGGCACCATGGGAAAAGAGATATGCAAATCAGGAGGAGAGTTAATTTGCATATTTTTTTCCCCCAGAGAGCATTGCTTGGCCCTTAAGTCTCCATGAGTGGAACCAGGACCCCCAGAGACCTCAAGACGTTTGTACAAACTCCCTAGACTTGTAAATGTCTCTGTTTGTAGAATTGTCCTGGCAGAACTTTCCTCCAAGAAATGTCTCATGTTCGGCTGACTTTGAACATAAATGTTGCTCTTTCGGAGCCCAGTCCTGGCGCGCGCTTACGAGATGTTCTTCCTAATTAAGACAAATTCCATCTGATGCGCCTCTCTGTGTCTGCTGTGTGGAGAGCTTGTTTATTGGGGCAGAAGTTCTCCCGGCAGGCATCTTTCCAGCGGCATTTCGTGCCGAGCGGCTGTAACTCAACCATGCGATGGCTCCTTTGTGCTGGCCGAGAATGTTTACCAGGAAAATACTTGTCAAATTTATTCTCATTAACTCTTGTTACTGCTAATGAGCGGCGTTTTGTTCTCTGTTGTCACTCCGTTTCCAGGAGGGTTATCAATAAATAATAAAAACATCGCGTTATTGTGGTCTGCGAATGCGGCGGAGCTTCCTGCCGCGCCGTGGAGCCGAGAAACAAATCGTGACAATGTGTTAGTCGGTAAATACAATAGAACATTGTATCATTAACACTGAGGAGATGCGGAAGGATCAGACAGAACATTAAAACCACAGGCAGGTGAAGTCACAAGTCCAAATTGTGCTGACTGGATCAGAACATCTCCGAAATGTCATAAAGTTCACAGGATACCGAAATGGCAGGTCTTGTGGGGTGTTCCCGGTATACGGCAGGTCTTGTGGGGTGTTCCCAGTATACGGCAGGTCTTGTGGGGTGTTCCCAGTATACGGCAGGTCTTGTGGGGTGTTCCCAGTATACTGCAGGTCTTGTGGGGTGTTCCCAGTATACGGCAGGTCTTGTGGGGTGTTCCCAGTATACGGCAGGTCTTGTGGGGTGTTCCCAGTATACTGCAGGTCTTGTGGGGTGTTTCCCAGCATACGGCAGGGCTTGTGGGGTGGTCCCATTGTACAGCGGGTCTTGGGTGTTCCCAGTATACTGCAGGTCTTGTGGGGTGTTCCCAGTATACGGCAGGTCTTGTGGGGTGCTCCCAGTATACGGCAGGTCTTGTGGGGTGTTCCCAGTATACTGCAGGTCTTGTGGGGTGTTTCCCAGCATACGGCAGGGCTTGTGGGGTGGTCCCATTGTACAGCGGGTCTTGGGTGTTCCCAGTATACTGCAGGTCTTGTGGGGTGTTCCCGGCATACAGCAGGTGTTGTGGGGTGTTTCCAGTATGCGGCAGGTCTTGGGGGTGTTCCCTGTACATGGCAGGTCTTTTGAGGTGTTTCCCGCATACGGCAGATCTGGGGGTGTTCCCAGTATACAGTGGGTCTTGTGGAGTGGTCCCACTATACTGCAGTTCTTCTGGGGTGTTCCTAGTATACTGCAGGTCTTGTGGAGTATTCCCGGTATATGGCAGGTCTTGTGGGATACTCACGGTATACAGCTGGTCTTGAGGGGTTTCCCAGTATATGGAAGGTCTTGTGGGGTGTTCCCAGTATACAGCAGGTCTTGTGGGGTGTTCCCGGTATGCGGCGGGTCTTGTAGGGTGTTCCCGGTATACAGCAGGTCTTGTGGGGTGTTCCCAGTATACGGCAGGTCTTGTGGGGTGTTCCCAGTATACGGCAGGTCTTGTGGGGTGTTCCCGGTATGCGGCGGGTCTTGTAGGGTGTTCCCGGTATACAGCAGGTCTTGTGGGGTGTTCCCAGTATACGGCAGGTCTTGTGGGGTGTTCCCAGTATACGGCAGGTCTTTTGCGGTGTTTCCCACATACAGAAGGTCTTTGGGGTGGTCCCATTGTACAGCGGGTCTTGGGTGTTCCCAGTATACTGCAGGTCTTGTGGGGTGTTCCCGGCATACAGCAGGTGTTGTGGGGTGTTCCCAGTATGCGGCAGGTCTTGGGGGTGTTCCCCGTATATGGCAGGTCTTTTGAGGTGTTTCCCGCATACGGCAGATCTGGGGGTGTTCCCAGTATACAGTGGGTCTTGTGGAGTGGTCCCACTATACTGCAGTTCTTCTGGGGTGTTCCTAGTATACTGCAGGTCTTGTGGAGTATTCCCAGTATACAGTGGGTCTTGTGGAGTGGTCCCACTATACTGCAGTTCTTCTGGGGTGTTCCTAGTATACTGCAGGTCTTGTGGAGTATTCCCGGTATATGGCAGGTCTTGTGGGATACTCACGGTATACAGCTGGTCTTGAGGGGTTTCCCAGTATATGGCAGGTCTTGTGGGGTGCTCCCTGTATACGGCAGGTCTTGTAGGATGTTCCCAGTATACAGTGGGTCTTGTGAGGTGTTCCCATTATACGGCAGGTCTTCTCGGGTGTTTGCGGTATATGGCAGGCCTTGTTGGGTGTTCCCAGTATACTGCAGGTCTTTTGTGGTGTTCCAGTTCCCGGTATATGGCAAGTCTTGTGGGGTGTTCCCGGTATACGGCGGGTCTTTTGAGGTGCTACCAGTATACGGCAGGTCTTGTGGGGTATTCCCAGTATACAGCAGGTCTTGTAGGGTGTTCATGGTGTACAACAGGTCTTGTGAGGAGTTCCCGGTATATGGCGGGTCTTTTGAGGTGCTACCAGTATACGGCAGGTCTTGTGGGGTATTCCCAGTATACAGCAGGTCTTGTAGGGTGTTCATGGTGTACAACAGGTCTTGTGAGGAGTTCACGGTATATGGCACGTCTTGTGCGGTGTTCCCAGTATACTGCAGGTCTTGTGGGGTGTTCCCGGTATATGGCACATCTTGTGCGGTGTTCCCAGTATACTGCAGGTCTTGTGGGGTGTTCCCGGTATACAGCAGGTCTTTTGCGGTGTTCCCAGTATACAGCAGGTGTTGTGCAGTGTTCCCAGTATATGGCATGTCTTGTGGGGTGTTTACAGTATACAGCAGGTCTTGTGGGGTGTTCATAGTGTACAACAGGTCTTGTGAGGTGTTCCCGGTATACAGCAGGTCTTGTGCGGTGTTCCCAGTACACAGCAGGTTTTGTAGGGTGTTCCCAGTATACGGCAGGTCTTGGGGATGTTCCTCATATACGGCAGTTCTTTTGCGGTGTTTCCCGTATACGGCAGGCCTTGTGGGGTGTTACCGGTATACGGCAGGCCTTGTGCGGTATTCCCAATATACGGTAGGTCTTGAGGGTGTTCCCCATATACGGCAGATCTTTTTAAGGTGTTTCCCGCATATGGCAGGTCTTGGGGGTGTTCCCAGTATACAGCAGTTTTTCTGGGGTGTTCCTAGTATACTGCAGGTCTTGTGGGGTGTTCCCAGTATAAGGCGGGTCCTGTAAGGTGTTCCCAGTATACAGCAGGTTTTGTGGGATGCTCCTGGTATACAGCAGGTCTTGTGGGGTGTTCATGGTGTACAACAGGTATTGTGCAGTGTTTCAAGTATACAGCAGGTTTTGTGGGGGTGTTCCCGGTATACGGCAGGTCTTGGGGGGTGTTCCTCATGTACCGCAGGTCTTTTGCGGTGTTTCCCGCATATGGCAGGCCTTGTGGGGTGTTCCCGGTATACGGCAAGCCTTGTGCGGTATTCCCAATATATGGTAGGTCTTGAGGGTGTTCCCCATATACGGCAGGTCTTTTTGAGGTGTTTCCCGCATACTGCAGGTCTTGTGGGGTGTTCTCGGTATACGGCAGGTCTTGTGGGGTGTTCCCGGTATACGGCAGGTCTTGTGGGGTGTTCCCGGTATACGGCAGGTCTGGTGGGGTGTTCCCAGTACACGGCAGGTCTTGTGGGGTGCTCCCAGTATACGGCAGGTTTTGTGGGGAGTTTCCTACAGATCATCACAATCATGAAAACGGGAGTTATCCCTAGACAGTATCTGAAGTTGGCGGAATCTATCAGTTTTATTCAACTTTTTGCGTAAAAAAGTGCAGAAATTGTCAAATTGTAGCCAAATTGTAAGTGTGATATCCACTGCAGGAAAGGGTTAAAAAGTGCATCCAGTCTGTACCAGTGAAGTGTTTATTTGCGGCCTCCAAACCACAATGAATCCAGTGCGAGGATGAGACACAAAGTATCAGCGCAGGAAATCCGAGCGTCACATCGCGCATCCCCTTATAATAACACAGAGAATCCCTTCCGTTCTCTTTATCTCCAGAGATTCATCAGATTAGGAGAAACTAAACATCAGGAATAAAACATCTCGGCGTCCAGGATTTCTCTCTAATATTTTCTGTCTATGAATTAACCGACTTTTCCAGGATTAGAGTAAAAGGGTCTGCTTTTACTCCAGGAATATCACCACCCTCGTCTGTATCACATAAACTCAGCTGCAGTACCAGACACGGCCACGGCCAAGAGTGGCACTGTATCTTCAACAAAAATAGTTTTCTTTTTAAAAAATTATTGTCAGCCCTTTCAATTAAATTATGAAATTTGAGAAACTGGGAAGCTGAGATATTAGGTGCTGTTTGTAGTCTAATTTGCTGTTTTCTGCTTTCTCTCTGACACAATGTATTTACCTTTAATCTCTATATCCCATTCCAAGATATCTTGACTTCCAGTCTCCCTGGAAGCTGACATATGGAGTGTTGCTGGCGGGGTATTGGTCTCTGTGGGGTATTAGTGATCTTTTCTTCTTGTCTTCACGCTGCAGCTCCGGCGCAGGCGTACTTTATCCTCCCTGTTGAGGGCAGAGCAAAGTACAGTAGTGCGCATGCGCTGGGCCTCTCTGACCTTTCCTGGAGCCTGCGCACTGAGTACTTTGCTCTGCCCTCAACAGGAAGGATAAAGTACGCCTGCGCCGGAGCTGCAGTGTGAAGACAAGAAAAGGACGTTATCGTCAGAAGATGGGAGGCCCCGGACCGGACCGTGATGCCCATCGTACCAGGACCGCCCCTGGGTGAGTATAATCTAACCTCTTTTTCTTATCTTTCAGGATACATAGGGGGATACATTACAGAATGCTGTAGATAAGCCCCTGATGCTGGTGGGCTTAGCTCACCTTCGATTTTGGGGGTGACAGGTTCCCTTTAAAATGGGGGACCCTAAAATAAAATTATGCAGGGTCCCCCTACAATTAATAACCACAGATTTGCGCCAAGGTTAAACATTTTAGTATTCAATTATTGCCCTTAACATGCAGTTACCCCATCATAGTTACTGATGTGTAGGAAGCTTTGGTCTGGACTGTTGTTTGCAGGGTATTGTGTGGAATCCGTCTTGGCAATCAGTTCTTTTTAGTTCAGGTTGAAAATCTAAATTTGCCAGTTAACCTGGAAATGTAAGATTGACTGCAGTTAACATCCGTGGCCACATACAGTCATGGCCGAAAGTGTTGCTACCCTTGAAATTGTTCCAGAAAATTAAGCATTTTTCCCAGAAAATTCTTGGCACCATTTCAAAATTGTGGGTTAACAACTTTGTTTCAAGTATCGGATGCTCGTTCAAACTCACCTGTGGCAAGTAACAGGTGTGGGCAATATGAAAATCACGTGAAACCAGATAAAAAGGGGAAAAGTTGACTCAATCTTTGCATTGTGTATCTCTGTTTGCCACACTAAGCATGGAGAACAGAAAAGGGAGAAGAGAACGGTCTGAGGACTTCAAAACCAAAATTGTTGAACAATATCAACAATGTCAAGGTTACAAGTTCATTTGCAGAGATCTTGATGTTCCTTTGTTCACTGTGAGCAATATAATCAAGACATTTACAACCCATGGCACTGTAGGTAATTTCCCTGGACGTGGACGGCAGAGAAAAACTGCTGAAAGGTTGCAACGCAGGATAGTCCATACGGTGGATAGGCCGCCCCAGTCAAGATCCAAAGAAATTCAAGCTGTCCTGCAGTCTCAGGGTGCTTCAGTGTCAGAGCGAGCTATCTTTTGACCTGTGAATTAAATGAAACCCTATGGCAGGAGAACCCCACTGCTGACACAGAGACATAAAAAACCTGCACTACAATTTGCCAAAATATACGCCAGGAAGGCAAAATCCTTCTAGGAAAGCATCTTGTTGACAGATGAGACCAAGATAGAGCTTTTTGTAAAGCACATCATTATACTGTTTACCGAAAACAGAATGAGAAAAGAACACAGTACCTACTGTCAAATATGGTGGAGGTTCACAGTTTTTTTTGGTTGTTTTGCTGCCTCTGGCACTGGGTGCCTTGATTGTGTGCAAAGCATCATGAAATCTCAATATTATTAAAGGATTTTGGGTCACAATGTAGTGCCCAATGTCAGAAAGCTGGGTTTGCGTCCTACGTCATGGGTCTTCCAGCAGGACACTGACCCCAAATATACTTCAAGAAGCTCCCAGAAATTGATGGAAACTAAGCGCAGGAGAGTTCTGAAGTGGCAGCAATGAGTTCGGATCTAAATTCCATTGATCCCCTGTGGAGAGATCCTAAAATTGCTGTTGGGAGAAGACGCCTTCACATATGAGAGAGCGGGAGCAGTTTACAAAAGAAGAGTCCAAAATTCCAGCTGAGAGGTGTAAGAAGCTCGTGATGGTTATAGGAAGCGAATGATTACAGTTATTTATTCCATAGGGTGCAACTAAGTATTAAGTTGAGGGTGCCAATAATTTTGTCCGGCCCATTTTGGGGTTTTTGTGTGAAATTATGTCCAATTTGCCTTTTGTCTCAGTTTTTTTTGTGTTGTTCCAATAAACACAGGAAATAAATATTGCTTAAACAAGAGAAATACAGAGTATAATGGTTAAAAGACTATTTTTTTTATTAAAGGACATAAGTTGTAAGAACATAAATAAGGCAAACAGACAGATGTAACAATCAAAAGTCATCTCCAATATTGTAATATTCACACACCATAAATAGGGGTAGAGTCAAGAGAGATTGTGATTGTGCTGAGTCTGACCACTGGAAAATCACATAATGGATAAGTAAGTAAATAAATGTCCCCAACACTTCAATAGCAATAATGCGATGCCACAACTGGTCAGAATAAATATACACATAATTATCAAGACATTTTACTCTGTATTTAGAGTGGACACAATTTAATTATCGGATGATTCCATCCTCAACGCGCATTTCATTTGAGTGTAACAAAACATATGGAATTGCAATGATTTTCAAGGAGAAATAGTTAATTTTCGCCAACACTTCCAGCCATGACTGCATATCTTACATACAGGAAAGCTGAGCTATAAGGTACTGTTTGTTCAATCAGATTTACAGTACCTTGTGAAAGTATTTACCCCCCTGGAACTTTCCAACCTTTTCCCACATATCAGGCTTCACACATAAAGATACCAAATGTAAATTTTTGGTGAAGAATCAACAACACATGGAACACAATTGTAAAGTTGAACGAAATTTATTGGTTATTTTAAATTTTGGTGGAAAATCAAAAACTGAAAAGTGGGGCGTGCAATATTATTCAGCCCCTTTAACTTAATACTTTGTTGCGCCCCTTTTCCTGCGATTACAAGTCTCTTGGGGTTTGTCTCTATCAGTTTTGTACATTGAGAGACTGAAATTCTTGCCCATTCTTCCTTGGCAAACAGCTCGAGCTCAGTGAGGTTTGATGGAGATCGTTTGTGAACAGCAGTTATAATAATAATAATAATAATAATTTTTATTTATATAGCGCCAACATATTCCGCAGCGCTTTACAAATTATAGAGGGGACTTGTACAGACAATAGACATTACAGCATAACAGAAATCACAGTTCAAAATAGATACCAAGAGGAATGAGGGCCCTGCTGCTCGCAAGCTACAAACTATGGGGAAAAGGGGAGACACGAGAGGTGGATGGTAACAATTGCTTTAGTTATTCGGACCAGCCATAGTGTAAGGCTCAGGTGTTCATGTAAAGCTGCATGAACCAGTTAACTGCCTAAGTATGTAGCAGTACAGACACAGAGGGCTAATACTGCAGTTCTCAGCTCTTTCCACAGATTCTCCATTGGATTGAGGTCTGGACTCTGACTTGGCCATTCTAACACCTGGATACGTTTATTTGTGAACCATTCCATTGTAGATTTTGCTTTATGTTTGGGATCATTGTCTTGTTGGAAGACAAATCTCCGTCCCAGTCTCAGGTCTTTTGCAGACTCCAACAAGTTTTCTTCAAGAATGGTCTTGTATTTGGCTCCATCCATCTTCCCATCAATTTTAACCATCTTCCCTGTCCCTGCTGAAGAAAAGCAGGCCCAACCCATGATGCTGCCACCACCATGTTTGACAGTGGGGATGGTGTGTTCAGGGTGATGAGCTGTGTTGCCTTTACGTCAAATATATCGTTTGGCATTGTTGCCAAAAAGTTTGATTTTGGTTTCATCTGACCAGAGCACCTTCTTCCACATGTTTGGTGTCTCCCAAGTGGCTTGTTGCAAACTTTAAACAACACTTTTTATGGATATCTTTGAGAAATGGCTTTCTTCTTGCCACTCTTCCATAAAGGGCAGATTTGTGCAGAGTACGACTGATTGTTGTCCTATGGACAGACTGTCCCACCTCAGCTGTAGATCTCTGCAGTTCATCCAGAGTGATCATGGGCCTCTTGGCTGCATCTCTGATCAGTCTTCTCCTTGTTTGAGATGAAAGTTTAGAGGGACGGCCGGGTCTTGGTAGATTTGCAGTGGTATGATACTCCTTTCATTTCAATATGATCGCTTGCACAGTGCTCCTTGGGATGTTTAACACCTTAGTGACAGAGCCAATTTGGTACTTAATGACCAGGCCAATTTTTGCAATTCTGACCACTGTCACTTTATGAGGTTATAACTCTGGAACGCTTCAACGGATCCCGCTGATTCTGAGATTGTTTTTTCGTGACATATTGTACTTCATGTTATTGGTAACATTTCTTCGATATTACTTGCGATTATTTATGAAAAAAACGGAAATATGGCGAAAATTTTTAAAATTTTGCAATTTTCAAACTTTGTATTTTTATGCCCTTAAATCAGAGAGATATGTCACGAAAAATAGTTAATAAATAACATTTCCCACATGTCTACTTTACATCAGCACAATTTTGGATACAAATTTTTTTTTTGTTAGGGAGTTATAAGGGTTAAAAGTTGACCAGCAATTTCTCATTTTTACAACACCATGTAGGGACTACATCACATTTGAAGTCATTTTGAGGGGTCTGTATGATAGAAAATAACCAAGTGTGACACCATTCTAAAAGCTGCACCCCTCAAGGTTCTCAAAACCACATTCAAGAAGTTTATTAACCCTTTACGTGCTTCACAGGAACTGAAACAATGTGGAAGGAAAAAATGAACATTTAACTTTTTTTTGCAAACATCTTAATTCAGAACCATTTTTTTTATTTTCACAAGTGTAAAAACAGAAATGTAACCATAAATTTTGTTATGCAATTTCTCCTGAATACGCCAATACCCCATATGTGGGGGTAAACCACTTTTTGGGCGCACCGCAGAACTTAGAAGTGAAGGAGCGCCGTTTGACTTTTTCAATGCAGAATTGGCTGGAATTGAGATCGGACGCCATGTCACGTTTAGAGAGCCCCTGATGTGCCTAAACAGTGGGAACTCCCCACAAGTGACACCATTTTGGAAACTAGACCCCTTAAGGAACTTATCTAGATGTGTGGTGAGCACTTTGAACCCCCAAGTGCTTCACAGAAGTTTATAACGTAGAGCCGTGAAAAAAAAATTGCATTTTTTCTACAAAAATGATCTTTTTGCCCACAAATTTTTATTTTAACAAGGGTAACAGGAGAAATTAGACCACTAAAGTTGTTGTGCAATTTCTCCTGAGTACGTCGATACCCAATATGTTGGGGTAAACCACTGTTTGGGCGCACCGCAGAGCTTGGAAGAGAAAGAGTGCCGTTTTACTTTTTCAATGTAGAATTGGCTGGAATTGAGATCGGACGCCATGTCGCGTTTGGAGAGCCCCTGATGTTCCTAAACAGTAGAAATCCCCCACAAGTGACCCCATTTTAGAAACTAGACCCCCCATGGAACTTATCTAGATGTGTGGTGAGAACCTTGAATGCCCAAGTGCTTCACAGAAGTTTATAATGCAGAGCCGTGAAAATAAAAAATATTTTTTTTTTCCACAAAAAAAGATTTTTTAGCCCCCAAGTTTTTATTTTCACAAGGGTAACAAGAGAAATTGGACCCCAAAAGTTGTTGTCCAATTTGTCCTGAGTATGCTGGTACCCCATATGTGGGGGTAAACCACTGTTTGGGCGCACGGCAGAGCTCGGAAGGAAGGAGCGCCGTTTTGGAATGCAGACTTTGATAGAATGGTCTGCGGGTATTATGTTGCGTTTGCAGAGCCCCTGATGTACCTAACCAGTAGAAAACCTCCACAAGTGACCCCATTTTGGAAACTAGACCCCCCAAGGAACTTATCTAGATGTGTGGTGAGAACTTTGAATGCCCAAGTGCTTCACAGAAGTTTCGAATGTAGAGTCGTGAAAATAAAAAATATTTTTTTTTTCACAAAAAAGATTTTGTAGCCCCCAAGTTTTTATTTTCACAAGGGTAACAAGAGAAATTGGACCCCAGAAGTTGTTGTCCAATTTATCCCGAGTACGCTGATGCCCCATATGTGGGGGTAACCCACTGTTTGGGCGCACGGCAGAGCTCAGAAGGGAGGGAGCACCATTTGACTTTTTGAGCGCAAAATTGGCTGTCGTGTTTGGAGACCCCCTGATGCACCTAAACAGTGGAAACCCCCCAATTCTAGCTCCAACCCTAACCCCAACACACCCCTAACCCTAATCCCAACCTGATCCATAATCCTAATCACTAACCCTAACCATAATCACAACCCTTACCCCAAAACAACCCTAATGTCAACCCTAACCATAACCCTAATCAAAACCCTAAATCCAACACACCCCTAATCCTAATCTCAACCCTAACCTCAAACCTAACCCTAATCCCAATACACCCCTAATCACAACCCTAACCTTAACCCTAATCCCAAACCTAACCCTAATCCCAAGCGTAACCCTAATGCCAACCCTAACCCTAATACCAACCCTAATCCAAACCCTAACCCTAATCCCAGCTCTAACCCTAACTTTAGCCCCAACCCTAGCCCTAACTTTAGCCCCAACCCTAACCCTAGCCCTAAGGCTACTTTCACACTTGCGTCGTTTGGCATTCCGTCGCAATCCGTCATTTTGGACAAGAAACGGATCCTGCAAATGTGCCCGCAGGATGCGTTTTTTGCCCATAGACTTGTATTGCCGACGGATCGTGACGGATGGCCAGACGTCGCGTCCGTCGTGCACTGGATCAGTTGTGTTTTGGCGGAGCGTCGGCACAAAAAAACGTTCAATGAAACGTTTTTTTGTACGTCGCATCCGCCATTTCTGACCGCGCATGCGTGGCCGTAACTCCGCCCCTTCCTCCCCAGGACATAGATTGGGCAGCGGATGCGTTGAAAAACTACAGCTGCTGCCCACGTTGTGCACAATTTTCACAACGTGCATCGGTATGTCGGGCCGACGCATTGCGACGGCCCCGTACCGACGTAAGTGTGAAAGAAGCCTAACCCTAAGTTTAGCCCCAAACCTAACCCTAAATTTAGCCTCAACCCTATCCCTAAATTTAGCCCCAACCCTAACCCTAAATTTAGCCCCAACCCTAGCCCTAACCCTAGCCCTAACCCTAGCCCTACCCCTAACCCTACCCCTAACCCTACCCCTAACCCTACCCCTAACCCTAACCCTACCCCTAACCCTACCCCTAACCCTACCCCTAACCCTACCCCTAACCCTAATTTTAGCCCCAACTGCTGTTCTCCTGCCGGCCGGCAGATGGAGACAGATGGCGGGCGCACTGGGCATGCGTCCGCCATGTTCTTCTGCCGGCGGCCAGGAGGAGCAGCAAGAGGATCCAGGGACCTAGGTGAGTATGCTAGGGTCCCCGAATCCCCCTATTTCTCTGTCCTCTGATGTGCGATCACATCAGAGGACAGAGAATTACACTTTACTTTTTTTTTTTTTTTTTTTTTTTTTGCGGTCGCCGGTAAACAGTTAATTACCGGCGATCGCAAAACAGGGGTCGGTAATACCGACCCCGATCATGCTCTTTGGGGTCTCGGCTACCCCCGGCAGCCGAGACCCCAAAGATTCTCCCGGTGCCGGCCGGCGGGCGCACTGCGCATGCGCCCGCCATTTTGAAGATGGCGGCGCCCACCGGGAGACACGAGGAGCATCGGAGGAGCTAGGTGAGTATTTGGGGGCCGCTTTTTTTTTTTTTTGCGATCACCGGTAAACGGTTAATTACCGGCGATCGCAAATGCGGGGTGGGTTAAAAACCCCCCGAATCATGTTCTCTGGGGTCTCGGCTACCCTCGGCAGCCGAGACCCCGGAGAAAATCGGCCTCTGGGGGGCGCTAGGGACTTTTTCCACAGCGCCGTTAATTAACGGCGCTGTGGTTTAAGTACCCTTAGCGGCCGCCGTTAAAAGGCGTATCGGCGGTCGCTAAGGGGTTAAAGTTTTGGAAATCATTTTGTATCCAAATCCGGCTTTAAGCTTCTCCACAACAGTATCACGGACCTGCCTGTTGTGTTCCTTGGTCTTCATGATGCTCTCTGTGCTTCACACAGAACCCTGAGACTATCACAGAGCAGGTGCATTTATACGGAGACTTGATTACACCCAGGTGGATTATATTTATCATCATTAGGCATTTAGGACAACATTGGATCATTCAGAGATCCACAATGAACTTCTGCACTGAAAGTAAAGGGGCCGAATAATATTGCACGCCCCACTTTTCAGTTTTTGAATTTCCACAAAAATTTTAAATAACCAATAAATTTCGCTCAACTTCACAATTGTGTTCCACTTGTTGTTGATTCTTCACCAAAAATTTACATTTGGTATCTTTATGTTTGAAGCATGATATGTGGGAAAAGGTTGGAAAGTTCCAGGGGGATGAATACTTTCGCAAGGCGCTGTACATGGTTGTTTTTTTCTGATTGAGAACTAAATAGCCCAATTATGCTTGAATTGATCTAGTATTCCCTTCTTCCGCAAGATTTGATCACTAGAGTCCAGGACGCTGACATATAAGGTGCTGTTTCCAGGGTGTTAGTTGTTCCTGTGTCTAGGTGTATGAAAATGCGGTCACTAGTCATTTTGTTTCATTGCTTTTTGAAAATCAATTTATATACAGTGCCGAGGAGTCGCATCGGGAACCTTAGGGCAGAATTATCTCCCCTTCCCCCACCCCCTGCCTTTTATACTTGATAATAAACTTTATTTCATTTCTCCACTGTTATCGCAACGCAAGCGAAGCGGATTGGCATGAAAAGAAATTCATATTTATGGTTACAGGAAGCGGCTGAGTATCAGAAAAATTGCTGCCTGCCCTTTACAGCTCGTGACATTTACCTATCAGTGGCAATGAGACTCTCGCTTGTGATATTACTCTGCCTCTGACAATGGGTCGTCGTTGGCTCCTGACTGCATCAGAGCATATAATAAAGTGGTCACATCCAAAGCACAAAAGTGTTAAAAAGTCATGATCCTCACCAACACGAAAGTGGCTACAGAAAGCATCTCCACCCACTGACTTCATGGAAATAAGCGTAATGCTTCACTTGGCCACTGGTGGCGCTGCAGCAGAACAGAGCAACCGCTGCTGCCTCTGCTGGTGATCGCAGGTGAACATGGACGTCTCTGTCCTCAGATTATAGCTGGGAGAAGAAGGAATTATCAACATTGGAAAAATCAGCCAGATTTATAGAACTGTCGCACAAAGGCGGATCTTATGCAAGGGGCATTTCTTGGAGGTATTGTGGACAAAGCTCTGGACTTCAGGCCAGGAATTAAAATGTCCCATAAATCAGAACTCAAGTGTTGGGAAGTCTCAACTAGTCATGAGAGTAAGTGTAAGGGGCTCATGTAATCATGGGAGTAAGTGTAAGGGGCTCATCTAGTCATGGGTGTAAGGGGCTCATCTAGTCATGGGTGTAAGGGGCTCATCTGGTCATGGATATAAGGGGCTCATCTATTCATGGGTGTAAAGGGCTCATCTAGTCATGGGTGTAAAGGGCTCATCTGGTCATGGATATAAGGGGCTCATCTATTCATGGGTGTAAAGGGCTCATCTAGTCATGGGTGTAAAGGGCTCATCTGGTCATGGATATAAGGGGTTCATCTAGTCATGGATATAAGGGGCTCATCTAGTCATGGGTGTAAGGAGCTCATCTAGTCATGGGTGTAAAGGGCTCATCTGGTCATGGATATAAGGGGCTCATCTAGTCATGGATATAAGGGGCTCATCTAGTCATGGGTGTAAAGGGCTCATCTAGTCATGGGTGTAAGGGGTTCATCTAGTCATGGGTGTAAAGGGTTCATCTAGTCATGGGTGTAAGGGGCTCATCTGGTCATGGATATAAGGGGCTCATCTATTCATGGGTGTAAAGGGCTCATCTAGTCATGGATATAAGGGGCTCATCTAGTCATGGGTGTAAAGGGCTCATCTAGTCATGGGTGTAAGGGGTTCATCTAGTCATGGGTGTAAAGGGTTCATCTAGTCATGGGTGTAAGGGGCTCATCTATTCATGGATATAAGGGGCTCATCTAGTCATAGTTGTAAGGGGCTCATCTAGTCATGGATATAAGGGGCTCATCTAGTCATGGGTGTAAGGGGCTCATCTAGTCATGGGTGTAAGGGGCTCATCTAGTCATGGGTGTAAGGGGCTCATCTGGTCATGGATATAAGGGGCTCATCTATTCATGGGTGTAAAGGGTTCATCTAGTCATGGATGTAAGGGGTTCATCTAGTCATGGGTGTAAAGGGTTCATCTAGTCATGGGTGTAAGGGGCTCATCTATTCATGGATATAAGGGGCTCATCTAGTCATGGATGTAAGGGGTTCATCTAGTCATGGGTGTAAAGGGTTCATCTAGTCATGGGTGTAAGGGGCTCATCTATTCATGGATATAAGGGGCTCATCTAGTCATAGTTGTAAGGGGCTCATCTAGTCATGGTTGTAAGGGGCTCATCTAGTCATGAGTGTAAGGGGCTCATCTAGTCATGGATATAAGGGGCTCATCTAGTCATGAGTGTAAGGGGCTCATCTAGTCATGGATATAAGGGGCTCATCTAGTCATGGGTGTAAGGGGTTCATCTAGTCATGGGAGTAAGGGGCTCATCTAGTCATGGATATAAGGGGCTCATCTAGTCATGGGTGTAAGGGGCTCATCTAGTAATGGGTGTAAGGAGCTCATCTAGTAATGGGTGTAAGGAGCTCTTCTAGTCATGGGTGTAAGGAGCTCATCTAGTCATGGGTGTAAGGAGCTCATCTAGTCATGGGTGTAAGGGGCTCATCTAGTCATGGGTGTAAGGAGCTCATGTAGTCATGGGAGTAAGGGGCTCATCTAGTCATGGATATAAGGGGCTCATCTAGTCATGGTTGTAAGGGGTTCATGTAGTCATGGGTGTAAGGGGTTCATCTAGTTATGGGTGTAAGGGGCTCATCTTGTCATGGGTGTAAGAGGCTCATCTGGTCATGGTTGTAAGGGGCTCATCTAGTCATGGATATAAGGGGCTCATCGAGTCATGGGTGTAAGGGGCTCATCTAGTCATGGATATAAGGGGCTCATCTAGTCATGGGAGTAAGGGGTTCATCTAGTCATGGGTGTAAGGGGTTCATCTACTCATGGGTGTAAGGGGTTCATCTAGTCATGGGTGTAAGGGGCTCATCTAGTAATGGGAGTAAGGGGTTCATCTAGTCATGGGTGTAAGAGGCTCATCTAGTAATGGGAGTAAGGGGTTCATCTAGTCATGGGTGTAAGGAGCTCATCTAGTCATGGATATAAGGGGCTTATCTAGTCATGGGTGTAAGGGGCTCATCTAGTCATGGGTGTAAGGGGTTCATGTAGTCATGGGTGTAAGGGGTTCATCTAGTTATGGGTGTAAGGGGCTCATCTTGTCATGGGTGTAAGAGGCTCATCTGGTCATGGTTGTAAGGGGCTCATCTAGTCATGGATATAAGGGGCTCATCGAGTCATGGGTGTAAGGGGCTCATCTAGTCATGGATATAAGGGGCTCATCTAGTCATGGGAGTAAGGGGTTCATCTAGTCATGGGTGTAAGGGGTTCATCTAGTCATGGGTGTAAGGGGCTCATCTAGTAATGGGAGTAAGGGGTTCATCTAGTCATGGGTGTAAGAGGCTCATCTAGTAATGGGAGTAAGGGGTTCATCTAGTCATGGGTGTAAGGGGTTCATCTAGTCATGGGTGTAAGGGGTTCATCTAGTCATGGGTGTAAGGGGTTCATCTAGTCATGGGTGTAAGGGGCTCATCTAGTCATGGGTGTAAAGGGTTCATCTAGTCATGGGAGTAAGGGGTTCATCTAGTCATGGGAGTAAGGGGCTCATCTAGTCATGGGTGTAAGGATCTCATCTAGTCATGGGTGTAAAGGGCTCATCTAGTCATGGGTGTAAGGGGCTCATCTAGTCATGGGTGTAAGGGGCTCATCTAGTCTTGGGTGTAAGGGGCTCATCTAGTCATGGGTGTAAAGGGCTCATCTAGTCATCGGTGTAAGGGGTTCATTTAGTCATGGGTGTAAAGGGCTCATCTAGTCATGGGAGTAAGGGGCTCATCTAGTCATGGGTGTAAGGATCTCATCTAGTCATGGGTGTAAAGGGCTCATCTAGTCATGGGAGTAAGGGGCTCTTCTAGTCATGGGTGTAAAGGGCTCATCTAGCCATCGGTGTAAGGGGTTCATCTAGTCATGGGTGTAAAGGGTTCATCTAGTCATGGGTGTAAGGGGTTCATCTAGTCATGGGTGTAAGGGGTTCATGTAGTCATGGGTGTAAGGGGTTCATCTAGTCATGGGTGTAAGGGGTTCATCTAGTCATGGTTGTAAGGGGTTCATGTAGTCATGGGTGTAAGGGGCTCATCTAGTCATGGGTGTAAGGGGTTCATCTAGTCATGGGTGTAAGGAGCTCATCTAGTCATGGATATAAGGGGCTTATCTAGTCATGGGTGTAAGGGGCTCATCTAGTCATGGGTGTAAGGGGTTCATCTAGTCATGGGTGTAAAGGGTTCATCTAGTCATGGGTGTAAGGGGTTCATCTAGTCATGGGTGTAGGGAGCTCATCTAGTCATGGATATAAGGGGCTTATCTAGTCATGGGTGTAATGGGCTCATCTAGTCATGGGTGTAAGGGGCTCATCTAGTCATGGATATAAGGGGTTCATCTAGTCATGGGTGTAAGGGGCTTATCTAGTCATGGGTGTAAGGGGCTCATCTAGTCATGGGTGTAAGGGGTTCATCTAGTCATGGTTGTAAGGGGTTCATGTAGTCATGGGTGTAAGGGGTTCATCTAGTAATGGGTGTAAGGGGCTCATCTAGTCATGGGTGTAAGAGGCTCATCTGGTCATGGGTGTAAAGGGCTCATCTAGTCATGGGTGTAAGGGGCTCATCTAGTCATAGATATAAGGGGCTCATCTAGTCATGGGTGTAAGGGGTTCATCTAGTCATGCGTGTAAGGGGCTCATCTAGTCATGGGTGTATGGATCTCATCTAGTCATGGGTGTAAGGATCTCATCTAGTCATTGTTGTAAGGATCTCATCTAGTCATGGATATAAGGGGCTCATCTGGTCATGGGTGTAAGGAGTTCATGTAGTCATGGGTTTAAGGGGCTCATCAAGTCATGGGTGTAAAGGGCTCATCTAGTCATGGGTGTAAGGGGCTCATCTAGACATGGGTGTAAAGGGCTCATCTAGTCATGGGTGTAATCTTTGGATGTGTCTGGAGACCGAGTCAGATGCCATTTATTCTATTTACCAGTAGGACGGTTTTAATTAGGTAAAGTCCTTTCACTCTGAGTCGTCTTGGAGCATAAAACAATTGAAGTGCAAAGGGAGGACGTAAATCAATTTGCATTCCCCATTTAATATCTGCCGAGGACATTAACAACCGGAGTGCGGTGACGAAAGCTGCAGCGTCAGCCGGGGCGAGCGTCCAGAAATCAAATGTCTAAGATTGTTGAGTATTAATTACTGTAAGCGTGATTCATCTGTGAAATCACTTTCCCTTAGTAGCCTCTCCCCGCAGTGCAGCTCATTCTCCGCAGTTCGTTTACAGCAGGTACCTCATCACGTCACTGCTGTAATAACCAGTTTATGCTGCGCTGCAGTGTAAAGCATGGGGAGCAGCAGACATCTGAGCCTAGGAGTAGATTTCAGGTACCTTAGACTCCAGGTATATCATATCTTATACCTCTGTCACATCCAGAGCTGCAGCCGTGTTTCTAATGTATCATCATGGCAAGCACATCCAGAGCTGTATTCACAATTCCACTGTTACTTTGTGCCTTATACAAAAGCCACTTCCAGAGCTGCAGTAATATTTTTTACTGTTATATCATTTCTTGTACTACAGTTACTCCCAGAGCTGCATTCACAATTCTGCCGTTACTTTAATCACATCCAGAGCTGCATTCATATTTCTACTGTTATCTTTCCTTGTGCTTTAATTAAATCCAGAGCTGCATTCACAATTCTGCTGTCACATCATGTCTTCTACTTTAATGACATCCAGAGCTGCATTCACTCTTCTATGATATCATTCCTTCCATTCCATCTATTGAGTTGTATATCTAAGCCTCACGTGTGTGTGATACTTCCTATACTTATCATCTGCTGTCGCTCATGGGAGCGCAGCTCCTGAGGGTCCGGAAATAATTAGAAGATGCCTGAGTGGAAGGGCAGTAATGGCTAATTAATATCCGTGTGTCTTCCAGGAGATTGGCGAAGTCGACTCTTCTCCTAATCCCGCTGTTCGGGATCCACTACATCGTGTTCGCCTTCTTCCCGGACAATTACAAGATGGAGGTCAAGATGGTCTTTGAGCTCATTCTCGGCTCCTTCCAGGTAAGAAATGAAGACGTGTTCACATTGCACTCGATGGCGAAATCACCAAATCATTAAACATTCTGCAAGTTTGGAAGTTCTTCTCTACCCATGAGATAGGAGACAACTTCCCAATCGCTGGCGGTCCAACTGATCCTGATTATGGGGACTTTGTGTGAACGGAGCAGTGATCGATGGTGCACACCTTGGATCCATTCACTCCTATGGGAATGCAGAAGACCAGCTGAATTCTGCTCTCGCCTATATCCGGAGGTCCCATTAAGATTCATCGACCACTGCTCCGCTCACACAGGGGTCTTCAGGTCCCCAGTTCTCGTAATTGTTGGAGGACCCATCGGTCGAACCACGAGCCATTGTGAAGTTATCCCCTATACCATGGATACGGGATTATTTCCAATCTTGACAATATTCCTTTAAGAGCTAAACCCCATCAATTCTCAGCCTTGACAATTTTATTAGACAGAAGAGAGGAAAACTTTGTCATTTGTGAAGTCAATACAGTGTCACACTGTGACGGTCTTCGGTAAGGAAGGGGAGCGTCAAACTGGTTCTGGAACTATCCCTGTCCCGGGGGTACTATTGAAGGTAGAGAGGCCTGAGTCTCCGATCTTACTATGCTCCTGTTAAATCCTAATCTGTCCCCTCCCCCACCCCTGAGGCCTGGGACAGAAATGTGAGGTAAAAGACAAAACAGGGATAACAGAAAACCTCTATCATATAAAAGCACTAACCAACAATAGGAAGGAGGATAGGGACAGGGAGGAATAAACTAAAGAGGAACAGGGACCAGGCGATAAACACACACCTACTACAGCAAACCACAGAACACTACTACAACAACTCCATTCCAACTGCTTAGCTTTAGCACACAGTACAGGAAGACGACTCTTTCACCAGCAGGGACAAGAAGGTCTGATCAGTTTATACAAGAAGAGGTCAGACCAGATCAGAAGCAGCAGAAATGGAGCTGCATGTTTTTGACCAGCATAGAAAGGGTCGTTAATCTCTTCACCACCAGAGGAAACTAAATCCATTTAATATGTGACACAAATCACACCATCTCTAAAGAAGACCTGCGATTCATTTCCTGACGTGACCATCTAACTCCAGGTATTCCAGGGGGACGTATCCTTTTACATACTTTTCATTGCATTTGTATGTATATACAGTATGTAGCGGTTAATATTTCTTGTTTTCGCTCTAGGGTTTCGTGGTGGCGATTCTGTATTGTTTCCTAAATGGAGAGGTAGGAAGAAAAGATTTCTTATTTAAACAATTCAAATATAATTATATTTTTAAATAAATATTTTGCCTTGAACACTTTTTTTAAACTTAGGTCAAAAATTTGTTTTGAGTAATTTTTTAATGTATCCATGTAGTGGTTGGAGCTTCCTTTCCTTAATACGCAACCTGTATAGACGTACTGTATATGTGAATGATAAAATTGCGACTACCTGCCGCCTCCACTAGAGGGAGCTCAGGAGCTTACTGCATACAGGGTTATTATTGAGTTCAATATATAAACTGTATGCTGTAAGATCCTGAGCTCCCCCTAGTGGTGGCTGCAGGTAGTCACAGTTTTATCTTTGTTATGTAACTTGTGTAAATATTTATAAAAACAATTATCATTACTAATTGTATAAACGTGCTGCTTTATTCTCATGACCCATCATAGAGAGGCTTGTTAGGCAGTCTAAGCCCTAATTTCGACTTTACAGTAACATTGTACAAGTTCTTTCACCAGGGCCATCATTGGTTAGCGCTATTGTCTTGCAGCACTAGGGCTCAAATCCCAAAACACACAGATAATTTGGAAATTAAATTGTGTGGCCAATGGTTATTGAAGCGATGATATTATCTGTACAGTTCTGTGGAATATGTTAGCGCTATTTAGCCAGTTTAATACCAGAATTTTTTGTATCTTTTTTTCCCTCCGTGATATGTGAGGCTTCATTTTTATTTGTCATTTTCAATCATTTTTATTTTAAATTTGTTTCCCTTTCATTTTTTATGTATTGTGCATGACTTTCCTATTTTTTTTATGAGGACAGGGTCAGTAACATTGGTTTGGATTAGGAGTGTTTTAATGTATTTTTCCTACATTTTTTACACCTTATAACCCCCCATAAAGTCATAAAACACCATTGAGGGACATTTCAATATTTAAATCCTTTTTTTAAATCTTATTTACCCTGTAACTGGGGCAGGTATGTTAGCCCCAGTTACAGTGGAAATTCAATATTCTGGCTGCACAGCAGAGCTGACTGGATCTTCTAGGACTCACCAGGTCCTGCTCTTCCCTAAACCCAGTGATCACCAGGTCAGGAGGAGGAAGCACCAATAAACCATTCCTGCCTTTCCTATGAGGAGCTCGGTTGTGCCTGACAGCCGGCTCCCTGCTCTCGCAGCGGTATGATTACGTGCAGCTATCCTGGTATGTGGTGCCATTTTAGAACATCAGTGCAGAGTAGAACACAGACCACCCAGATGTTTAAAGTCTGTGGGTGGTACCGTTGGTGTGATCTCTTAAGGTGAGATCTTAGTGATTGCCTGCCCCTGACCTAATAAATATGAGCCGAGTGCATGCATAGAAGAAAGACATTGGATGCAAGGTCAGATGTGTGCTCTTCTCCCGGCAAAAGCTGGCACAGAACTGAACTTTATTAGTTCAAACAAAAGATCATGTAGCAGGCAGGAAGAGGGCGTTACACAGCTTCTCAGCAGCCATCGTGGTGAGGCGGCAGCTCGGGTGGTTGGTGAGGCGGCAGCTCTGGCGGTGGCGACGCGGCAGCTCGGGTGGTTGGTGAGGCGGCAGCTCGGGTGGTTGGTGAGGCGGCAGCAGCTAGGGTGGTGAGGTGGCAGCTCGGGTGGTGGTGAGGTGGCAGCTCGGGTAGTTGGGGAGGCGGCAGCTCTGGTGATGGTGAGGCAGCAGCTCGGTTGGTTGGTGAGGCGACAGCTCTGGTGGTGGTGAGGCGGCAGCTCTGCTGGTGGTGAGGCGGTATCTCGGGTGGTTGGTGAGGCGGCAGCTCGGGTGGTTGGTGAGGTGGCAGCTCTGCCGGTGGTGATGCAGCAGCTCAGGTGGTTGGTGACGTGGCAGCAGCTCGGTTGGTGGTGAGGCGGCAGCTCGGGTGGTTGGTGAGGCAGCAGGTCGGGTGGTTGGTGAGGCGGCAGCTTTGGCGGTGGTGACGCGGCAGCTCGGGTGGTTGGTGACGTGGCAGCAGCTCGGGTGGTGGTGAGGCGGCAGCTCGTGTGGTTGGTGAGGCGGCAGCTCGGGTGGTTGGTGAGGCGGCAGCAGCTCGGGTGGTGAGGCGGCAGCTCAGGTGGTTGGTGAGGCGGCAGCTCTGGTGATGGTGAGGCAGCAGCTCAGTTGGTTGGTGAGGCGACAGCTCTGGTGGTGGTGAGGCGGCAGAATGGTTATTGTAGGCTTTCCTGAAGAGATGGGTTTTCAGGTTCCGTCTGAAGGATCCAAGGGTGGTGGATAATCGGACGTGTTGGGGCAAAGAATTCCAGAGGATGGGGGATATTCGGGAGAAATTTTGGAGGCGGTTGTGTGAGGAACGAATAAGTGTGGAGGAGAGAAGGAGGTCTTGGGAGGATCGAAGATTATGTGAGGGAAGATATTGGGAGATTAGTTCAGAGATATAGGGAGGGACAGGTATTAGTAGTTTGAACTGGATTCGCTGGGGAATCGGGAGCCAGTGGAGGGATTTGCAGAGGGGGGAAGCAGGGAAGTAGCGAGGAGAGAGGTGGACAATTGATTTCATTAGCTATTCTCTCCTTCACAGTCCAGAAGTGGATAAATAAATAGGAAATTAATCCATACAATAAAATATATATATATTTTATATATTAATTCAATTTTGGATATTATACCTATTTTATTTTTTTTGTAATATTCTAGGTTCAAGCAGAGCTAAAACGTAAATGGCGGAGATGGCACCTTGAGAGGTGTCCAGGAAAGGACATGAAATATCACCACCCTTCACTGGGCAGCAATGGGACCAACTTCAGCACCCAGATTTCCATGTTGACCAAATGCAGCCCCAAGACCCGGAGATCTTCCGGATTCCAGGCAGAATTTTCCTTAGTCTGAAGTAGGAAGGATCAATTGTACAAGTTTGGTGCAAGACTTTATGCCAAATGGTGACGTCACCGCCTTGAAGTGGATTCAGCAGGAAGCCTGAAAACACTTTAAAAAAAAAATGTAAAAAAAAATTGCACTTTAGAGGGTTTGCGTAACCCCCCGATACTCTTCTCGACCAAGCGGACCATTGCATATTTTACAGACAAAAAAAAAAAAAAGACTTGGAGTTATTGTGGCTTCGTACTGGAATGTCTTACAAAACTTTCTTGAGTGAATCTTAAAAACAAGGAGAATCTTAAGAAAAACAAAATTTTGGAATTTAAAAAAAAAAATGTTCTAAATATATTTATTTAATCTTTGACTTGGAGTGTGAATTAAAGCATCAAGAGATGATGTTTATGGACAGAATGAGCGAACATCGAGGGAAATCTGATAAGCTAAGAAATGATCCATCTGGGTATCAGGATCCATTTTATATTTAATGTTAAAAAAAAACCATAAAAGTACAAAAAAATTTTTTTTATAGCGTTTAAGTAAAATCAAATCATCTAGATAGAAATTTCAGAAAATGCACAAGACATTGTACAAAGTGTCTCTATTTTTTTTCCTCTTTTTTTTGTAATTCTATTTTTGGAGTGTAGTTTTCAGCCTCACATCTGACGGGATCACATTCGTGGCTCCGCCCTGTTGTCAGTCCGGAGCTTAGTGAATTTTTTTTTTTGCTATTTTTAACTTTTGGAGCTACTTTTGTGTTAAAATGTATTTCTGGACAGATTTTTTTTTTAGTTGAAATAGTGCGTGAAGAAAAATATATAAGACATGACTAGTAATAAATTTGTGTCTGGATTAAAACAATCCTTACGGGAAACCTAGAGAGAAAGCAAAATAGAAATGTATGACCCTATCATAACGCCAAACTAAAAGAGAAAAAGATCTAATAAGATAAATATGTCGCATTTTATCTTCAGGTTGTAGAAGGAGCCATATTCCATATATTACCAGTGAGTCCAGATTTATGCTGCATTAATTGTGTAAAGAGTAGTACCACTTATAGTGTGATAGAGTATATATTTTTTTGTAATTCCGGTCCTGATTTCAATAAGTATTGATCTGTGCCATTCCCTTTAAAAGTTATTCCAAATTATATTTTTTAATTTGCAGTACCACCTATCACCACTGATGTTGTAAATTTCTCATAGGCTTCAATGGAACAGCGCCCCCCCAGCTCTATATCTTATAATTAGAATAACTTTGGAGTAAAATGTCCATCGGAAGTGTTGGAATCCTTGTGTTAGTCACCAACTAGAGATCTGCAAAAAATCTCTAAAAGTCTAAAAATATGGGAAACATCCCTTTTAAAGTGTTTCTACCATCAGTAAGTGAAATTTACAATATTTTGGCATTTTCAGCACCTAATGAGACTACTTCTGCCACTTCTAAACATTTTTGTGGATGCCTTCACTAAACAGTAAAAACTGTGTACATTCTAATGGAAAATACAAAATTGAAGCAACTTTACAAAAAGTCTTGATTAAGGATGCGCAGAGCGATTTGTCCATTAAAGTTCTTACACCGTTATTTGGACACTCGCCGGTTAATAAAATATGAATTCTATAGAGGATTAACAACATGGAGTACAGATTTCTGTGTACTCCCCGTTGTGCTGCACGTTGCTTTTACACAATATGGAATAAAGGGTTAACATTCTATTGGTCGGTGAGTGGCAACATTTCTCTGACTTTGAAAAGTATCAGTTTGTCTCCATGGTGACAGACAACAAACAAACCCTGCCTGTAGTCAGATCCTGCCTTCTTTGTTGCTTCTCACTCTCTGAAGGGGGGCAGATGTAAGGTCAGACTACATAGGGGTTTTTTTTTTTGTAGTCTGTAGCCACGGTGATAAATCAGAAGCGGAGCTGTATACAAAAAACGATAGAAGATTTTTAATCAAGACTTTTGACTTGGTCACTTCATTTTTAATTTTAGATGCATTGGAGCAATAAAATAAAGGTTGCAAAAGTATACACACCTTCACTATCTGCGAGAAATACCTGACTCTTGAGGTCACAGCCATGAAATATTTCCAATGCACGGGATTAGTGAACTTTACATTTCTATATCATCACCGGGACATGAGTTTACGTGGATAGGCGGCTTCTGTTTGCCTCTCTGAGATACAATGTGTGTATTTGCAGGTTATTATGGAAGTTTATGAGATCCTCCCCCACCCTCTGACACATACAGCACTACTATATATGTATACAGGGGGTCAATATATATCAGGGACCTGATCAATGACTTAAAGGGGAACCCCAGTCAAAGTTGAAAACATGGCGGCAGACCTGCACACTATGAAGGATACATTGTATCAACTAATTTCTGTCGTCTCCACGACACATAATTTACATATGTTTAAGACTCCTTCTCCTCCTTTTTTTAAAGGGGCTGAATGCCACTTTAAAATTTCCACAATGAACCTCCATAACAAAGGGAAAGTCCTGTGTAAACTTTCTTAAAGGCACAGTTTAAAAAACGATGATATAATTATGGTGCATGCGCTATTTTGATTAGTAGTCATCTGGGCGGGGCATTCCTGTGAATAGTCACACAGCGGTTGAGGGTGTTTTGCTCTGTTTAGTTCCACTTGCTGGGCATGTGCACTGAAGGGGCGAGGAATCTTCTTCGGTGTCCTGGCATCTGGCGCATGCGCAGCCAAAGTGAGTGCATGCGCAAATGTCCGACAACCGAACCCAACACAGCAGGAAAGAGACAAAATTGTTCTGATTCTAGCCCGTGACTGTTTCCAGGAGTGGCCCCGCCCAGATGACTACTTGTGAGTAAAAAGCCTATTACACAAATCGAATGATAACTTGTCGTGTGGGAAATCTAAGCGATAGGTTCACTTTTGCGGATATCATCTCAGCTGGTCCTATTTTCTTGGACTTCTTGGCAACATTACCCCAAAACGGAAAGTGTTTATGGAAATATGGCAAAAGTGGGCGTTTTGGGGGGAGTTTGTGAGCTTTTTGTCGGATCGTCCTTGGTTTCCTCTAACGGAGGACGTCTGTATGGAGATATGTAGGATTTAGCGGTGACTAGAGTTCCCCTTTAAACCCGTCACCTTATGGTTCCTCCCGAGAACTTTGCAGAATTCAGTAGAGCGTGATTGAAAGTTTCTTGCAATAAACGACGTTGTGCGAGAACTTCTTAGTATGAAGAACCTGGGATTTTAGAACCGATTTAATATTTCATTTCTTCAGAGACCGAGCAGAATTTATAATATCGGCTGAAAGTAACCTGAATAGTCTGAGTCCTCCGCGCTCACAGATAAGGGAGTTTGGCTTCTTAATCTGACCCTCATTGATATAATGACGGCAAGGAGAAAATTGCAGATTGACTGAGGCTGCGGAATTTTTCTGCTCCATTGTAGCAGATAAAATGAATATGGAGCACACGTGGATGTATCAGATCACATGAGTTTATTTTCACAATGTGCGGTAATATTGTGAGGATTTATCTGTGGACTTCTGGGTAAATGCACAATTTAATTGAATGGCCAGCTAAGCTCTACTATACCAGTATATGTGGCCTGGGCGGGATTGCTGCACAAATAACAGGTTAACCTGAAAAGAGAGCGAGGAGAGTCCCCCGATGAGCAATATTCCTTCCATAATGTATAAACAGGGATATTAGGAGAGTGTACAAGCATATAATTCACACTTACAATTGTAGTACCACATTTTACCACCATACTTTACATAGACCCCAATACAATAGCGCCCCCCTGAATTTAGTTGAACCCTTCTATTAATAGGTAAGACAGTATCCAGAATCTATATCTTATTCCAAAAGTAAGTGACATCCCCTTAAAATGATTGGCCCTTTCGATTATTTCAGTAATTGTAGATATCTGCAATGTGAGTGAGTGCAAATTCATGGACATTCACTATAGAATAACGAATATCGAGTAGGGGCTGTACAAGGGATGGAAAACTCAAAAGCATAGGGAACCGCATTCTGGTGCAGATTGCTCTTTGAATCCAATATATCTTCTAATTATAACTCCCCACTCTAATACTTTGCACCTGTTTACACATTGAACATCCATTGCTATTTCCCCAAAATGCACCAATCAGCATAGCGGCAGTAGGAAGATTGAGTGACAACCCACCCTCCAACAACTTATTACAATTTTGGAATTGAAAATTTGTCTTTAGGGTTGAGTTTAGTTCTTTCCCCTTGCATTTTGGCAGTAGTTAACCAACCTATACAGGACAAGTATCTACACCAGGCAAGTTTCATTACTAGCGTAATAGCTGTGATTTGGGAATAAAAGGCAGAGATGGAAAAAAGTGACAAATATAGTTTCAAGATACTCTAAGTAGGTGATAAACAGAAGGATCATTGGAACTGAGGAATATATAAGAACTAGGGCTGCAGCCTTTGGGGACCGCCATGGGTCTATCAACATCCCCACAAGTGTCTACACCTGGTAATAATAATAATAATAATAATAATAATCTCTTCATTTATAATAGAGAAATCTAGTCAGTTTAATTGCTAGTATTTACTTTGACCTTGGTATGCAATAAAGGGATAGAAAAAGTAACAGGTATAATAATCATCATTACCTACTTAGGGTATCTTTTCATGGTAGTTTGGAACTGGAGAATACATGAAGAGTAAAGCTCTGACCATGTGGGACCGCCATGGGTCTATCAACATCTCTACTATGAAAGTACATTCGAAATGTTACCCTTTATGTAATAACTCTATGACTATAGAAATGTTTGGTCACATTGCTAATAAATCTAAATATATTTATGCAATTATAGCGTATAATTTATTATAGAGGAATTGTTTTGTTTATGTAGCACAGTGAAATTATAACTTTTTGCATATAACCCTTTGTAGATTCATTCATTCAGTCTATAAAATAACTAGCTATTTAAATGAACTTTATGGACATTACGCATAGAGTAGGCAACAAATACGTGTGTTCAGATGCCCTATGTAGGTGTCGCTGTGCGTCCCAGTAGAGTCAGGTAGCTATATTGTCCTGCCTGTCCTTCTATTGGCACTCAGTAATGGCAGCTATTGTGCAGGTTCAATCAGCCATGAATGAATGTGCTAGACCCCGAATATATCTACTTATAGCCCAAATATAGCTGGTATCATCTGAAAATGTTGGAGGCCCCACCAAGAGGTTTCCCTAGAAAGTTTTGTACTATAATCAGAATGCTGTCACGTGGCCTCCATAGGCTTTGTATTAGAATTGTATTGCTTTTTTTATTACATTCCATTATTAGGGTGGCGCCTGCTATATGTGTAACCAGCTGCAAAATTATCTACATCTACTGAGAGCAATCGATGGACCCTCTGAAATTCACCTACATCGCATCCCTGCACTAGACGACTACAAAAGCAATTACCTCATTGACTCGCCCTACCTCTTAAGAAATATTTAAGAAGCTTTTATTAGTCTTTTGCAGAGGACCAGATAATACCTGTAAAGGCTTTTTATTCTATATATTTATCCCTTTCTGTTCTTCGTTTGCTAAGATTTATAGAGTAGTTACAATATCCAGGGATGTGACCACACCAGCAGCCAACCATACACCCTTCTGTCCCCAGAACTGTCCACTTTTTGCTTTTATTCTACTTTTTTCTAAAATAAATAAATAAAGTAATAAAGGTTATTTTTGATGAATCAATCAACTATTACAAAAAAATAATAATAATTCCCCCAAGGCCTGATAAGCTGAGCTCATTGAGGCATGCCCTACTGGAAAAACTATCGTAAGTCCAAGAGACGGATTTTATCTATAGACTAAAATACAAATCATCCCATACACACAACGCTTGGGAAAAGTAACAAAAGTTTGCTTTTCAAGACAAAGAAGCCTTGCTGGTAGAGTTTTCAAAAAGTTCTGTATACTCAAGGAAATGAAAGGGAATCTGTCATGCTAAGTAATCCGAGAGCAGCATGTTGTAGGGGCAGATGAGCGGTTGTTGTAGTTTCAATACAATCAGTGTTTTATCAGCAGGAGATTATCATTAGAGGACTAGGACTCACATGCAGAATAGTCCAGCTGCTCTTTTAAACTCCGCCCCCACCACTGATTGGCAGCTTACTAACAATGTGTATATTTATAACAGTACATATATAACAGTGTATACAGGAAGCTGCCAAACAATGGTGTGGGAGGGGTTAAACAGAGCTCAGCATTCCGAGCTCTGCCCAGTAAGTGACACACCCCTGGAATCGGGATCTCTGCCTCTACCTACATCATGCTGCTATTAGATTCCCTTTAAGTTGTCTTCTTAAGGGTCTATAGGGGTTTTAAGTAGAAAATGTATCGACAGTCAATTTAACCAACGATACATTCACCTTCAGATTAACAGATGAAGTTTTGGGGTTTTTTTTTTTACTGCTTTTGATCTATTTTCTTTTTTTTGTTATTACATAAATTTCAGTAAAATATTTTTCTTGTAATTTTTTGCAAAAAAAAAAACAAACAACAAAAACCGCAGCAATGGGAATGAGAAGATTGCAAACTAAAGCACGCAATGCAACAAAGATGTGACAAGGGGAATGACAAGAAGCTGAAACATCTGTTCTGACCGATTAGAGAATGTGAAGTTTTTCTTTTTTTTGTTTCTGACTTCTCACTTTTGTTTTTGGCCAGTCTGTGTATATCATGGTGTATATAAGGCTCTAGAACATAACAGCACAGGAAATGAATGTACGATTTGATACAATGTGAAGTGTAAATATGGTACAGAAATGTTTGTCGCTTTCCTTATATTTTATGACAAATTTGTTTTTGTTTGTTTATTTGAGAAACTTTTTGCTTTTTATTAAAGGAAAACGTCTAGAACATCTGCAGTGAAATGTGTTGAGATATTTAACTTCTCTGCCAGGTTAAAGTTTCATACTTTCTACAAGAAGAGTTTCTTTGCCTGTCACCCCATGACAACTCTTCCGCACCTCAGCTCAGCCAGAACTCTAGATATCATTTTATTTTTGTTAGAAAAAGGAAGAAAATTAGGTTTCTTTTCCTGCAACCATTTAACAAAACATCCTGTCAATGTGCTCTGGTACTGCAGTGTTGTCATAGGGACACAAGATCTCTGGGCAAATAATCAGATCTCCTATTCAAAATTGTCTATTTATGCAAAAATGGAGAGTAACGTTAAGTAAACTGTCCTACCTGTGTCCCTCTGACAACACTTCCTGTCATTGTGCTCTGGCAACTCATTGGGGTGACAGGCACAAGTAATGACACGTATTATTAAATTATGACAACGTGCCTGTATCTCAGCTTCAAGGTTCGCTGTGGTCATGCAATTCAGTGTTGTCATAGGGACACTGGATAACCTGCCAAACCCAATGGTGTCGAGTTAGAGGGGCGCAGGGGTGCAACATTTTGGATTTCGTTATTCCCACTGTCAGCTGATCCGGACTGAGAGGCATCGGCTGCTGTGCTCTGTATGGGGAGATGACAAAGCTCTCAATGTAATAAAGTGACCTTTGTCACCTCACTTACTGCCTATGCAGAGTGCAGAAGCCAAAGACAAACTCTTCTCCACTGCTGAGTTCTTCATAAGTAGAGACATAGAAAACGGCCTGAGTAGTTAACCCATTACTTGCCAAATTAGCAAATTTTTTTTTTTTTTGTAAATGACTGATTTTTAATGATTTGGGTCCTAATGAATCAGAATCATAATTTGCAAACATTTTTTCAAGTACGGATTTTTCAGAAAAGGGCGTCCCAATATCCAATTAAAAATGACAATGACACGATTTCCTATTTTGAAAACATTCATTTTACAAACACAACACAAAAAAATTGGACCTAATTATAAAAAAATTATAAAATCTTCGTTGCTAGAAGCTAAAGATTAGGCGTCCCCCAAAAAAAGGACATTGGTAGATAATGGGTTAATGAATGAAGATAGGTCTGAATCGTGTCCACCGCACTGTGCTCTTCTGCAGCTCTCAATTGTAAGTTTGGAAGATGAGACCTAAAATGATAGCTGTCCCAAGTCTAAAAAGTGACAAATATTAACATTATCGTACATTTTATATATATACAAACTTTTGAGGTTCCGAACGATGGCTAGGAATAGGGATAAGGCTAGGGGAAGATTTAGGACTAGAGATAGAATTAGGTTTAAGACGAGGGTTAGAGTTTTGAATAGATTTTAAGCTAGGTATAGAGTTGGAGTTAGGGATAAAGTCAGGGCCGTATTTAGAGTTTCTGCTGCCCTAGGCACTTTTAGTGCTGCCTCCCCCTCTGGTGAGTATGACACTATCGGCAGTGACTTTGGCAAAAATCGCTGATATGAAAGTCGCCTTTTGCAGCAGATCCGACAGTTTTTCCGCATCTGCCGCGTAATGGATCACTTAGGGCAACACTGCGTTCGGCCTCATTCATTCCCTATGGGACTTACAGACATGTGCGGCACTTGCGGTTTTGCCGCCATTCGGCAAATGTGGTACTTGCAGCAATGAGAAAAAACACTACTAGCAGTGTTTTATGTATCATCGTAAGTGCAAAACCGCAATTGCCGCACATGTTCGCAAGTAGCCATCACTACCTGTCCCTGCACCTTGCTAGCTCATCCCTATCCAACCCTCCCTGACCTAAAACTACACTATAAAGCTTCAGAAAAGCAATTTATTAACTGCCATATTCCTATGATAATGAGGGCTCTAGGCTACGGCGTAGACTGGGACGGGCAGTCTCCGGGTCTCCATCCTCTCTGTGCACACCCTCAGTCCCTGCCTCACTGCCCGTGCACAGACCTCCCTCCACCGCACCCGGTAATCGCCGCTCGCAGTAGCATACCAGCAGAGGTGTATCTAGGGTTTCTGGCACCCGGGGAAAGAATTCATTTTGGTGCCCCCCCTCCGCCAAGGACATATGTGATTTGCACACTCAGTCATGTGCCCACGAGCTCCTCTCCCTAATGCTCTCAATGTTCAGTGAAAAACTAAGAGAAGCAGAAGAGAAGCTCGTTGTCGCAGGAACATAAGAGTATGTGTCCACGTTCAGGATTGCATCAGGATTTGGTCAGGATTTTTCATCAGTATTTGTAGCCAAAACCAGGAGTGGAACAATTAGAGGAAAACTATAATAGAAACATATGCTCCACTTCTGCATTTATCACCCACTCCTGGTTTTGGCTACAAATACTGATGTAAAATACTGACCAAATCCTGATGCAATCCTGAACGTGGACACACACCCTAAGTCTGAAAAATCGCATATGAGTGACGTGTCCATGTGACGACTACTGGAACTTGCAGAGCTGAATCCTGACATCGCAGCTTCTGAATTCTCACAACGCATGCACTGCACTTTTAGGATTCTCCCTTGCCGGTGGACAGTCATGTCAGCACAAGTATGTGATTTGTAGACTTCTGACCACATTCTGACTAGATGTGCCCGGCCTCGCTCAGTTCATTTTCATTGACGGAGGTCACGCATGTCTAGTCAGCACGTGATTGCATTAATGTAAATCCCCAGCATGAGAGAATCCTGACAGCGTGCAGTGTGCACTGTGAGAATTCAGAAGTCTGCAGTCACAAAGAATGACTGCAGACTCATCACAAGCCTGGACATCCCCTTTAAAAGGGACTCTGTCACCTGAATTTGGAGGGAACAATTTTCAGCCATAGGGGCGGGGTTTTCGGGTGTTTGATTCACCCTTTCCTTACCCGCTGGCTGCATGCTGGCTGCAATATTGGATTGAAGCTCATTCTCTGTCCTCCATAGTACACGCCTGCGCAAGGCAAGATTGCAGATTGTGCAGGTACAGTATGTACTACGGAGGACAGAGAATGAGCTTCAATCCAATATTGCAGCCAGCATGCAGCCAGCGGGTAAGGAAAGGGTGAATCAAACACCCGAAAACCCCACCCCTATGGCTGAAAATTGTTCCCTCCAAATTCAGGTGACAGTGTCCCTTTAAATCTCCTAACATATATAAAAACATGAGAGTTAGCATCACAAATAACATTTACATCCAGGTACCTGATAGATGACGTCGCCTCTGGAGCCGTTCTCCTTTTCTTCATCTTGTCCAGATCCCATGATGAGTTTTTTCTCATCCACAGCCATCTCTGCAGACTTCCATCTTCGCCGCTCTTTTGCAGAAAGTCTCCACATGACGCCCTTAAAGATACAAGTGTCATTATAATGCTCCCAAATAAAAAATTGCCCCTCACTATATTGTCTGCACAAAGTATGACCCACACACTGTCCCTCTTATGGTACATGCTCTTCACACTGTCCTCTCCTTTCTATACCGGTCCCCTCTTCACTGTCCTCTCACACTGTGTCCCCCTTATAGGGCCCAGTATTTATACTCCATATTTATACTCCATCCTCCCACACTGCGTTCATGCCTCCCCCATCCTCCCACCCTGCGTTCATGGCTCCCCCATCCTTCTCCCCTGCAAGCATGGCTCCCCCATCCTCCCACTCTGCGTTCATGGCTCCCCATCCTTCTCCCCTGCGTTCATGGCTCCCCCATCCTTCTCCCCTGCGTTCATGGCTCCCCCATCCTCCCACTCTGCGTTCATGGCTCCCCCATCCTCCCACTCTGCGTTCATGGCTCCCCATCCTTCTCCCCTGCGTTCATGACTCCCCCATCCTTCTCCCCTGCGTTCATGGCTCCCCCATCCTCCCACCCTGCGTTCATGTCTCCCCCATCCTTCTCCCCTGCGTTCATTGCTCCCCCATCCTTCTCCCCTGCGTTCATGGCTCCCCCATCCTTCTCCCCTGCGTTCATGGCTCCCCCATCCTTCTCCCCTGCGTTCATGGCTCCTCCATCCTTCTCCCCTGCGTTCATGGCTCCCCCATCCTTCTCCCCTGCGTTCATGGCTCCCCCATCCTTCTCCCCTGAGTTCATGGCTCCCCCATCCTTCTCCCCTGCGTTCATGGCTCCCCCATCCTTCTCCCCTGCGTTCATGGCTCCCCCATCCTTCTCCCCTGCGTTCATGGCTCCCCCATCCTTCTCCCCTGCGTTCATGGCTCCCCCATCCTTCTCCCCTGCGTTCATGGCTCCCCCATCCTTCTCCCCTGCGTTCATGGCTCCCCCATCCTTCTCCCCTGCGTTCATGGCTCCCCCATCCTTCTCCCCTGTATGCACGGCTCCCCATCCTTCTCCCCTGTGTGCACGGCTCCCCATCCTTCTCCCCTGTATGCACGGCTCCCCATCCTTCTCCCCTGTATGCACGGCTCCCCATCCTTCTCCCCTGTGTGCACGGCTCCCCATCCTTCTCCCCTGTATGCACGGCTCCCCATCCTTCTCCCCTGTATGCACGGCTCCCCATCCTTCTCCCCTGTATGCACGGCTCCCCATCCTTCTCCCGTGTGCACGGCTCCCCATCCTTCTCCCCTGTATGCACGGCTCCCCATCCTTCTCCCCTGTATGCACGGCTCCCCATCCTTCTCCCCTGTATGCACGGCTCCCCATCCTTCTCCCCTCTATGCACGGCTCCCCATCCTTCTCCCCTCTATGCACGGCTCCCCATCCTTCTCCCCTGTGTGCACGGCTCCCCATCCTTCTCCCCTGTGTGCACGGCTCCCCATCCTTCTCCCCTGTGTGCACGGCTCCCCATCCTTCTCCCCTGTGTGCACGGCTCCCCATCCTTCTCCCCTGTGTGCACGGCTCCCCATCCTTCTCCCCTGTATGCACGGCTCCCCATCCTTCTCCCCTGTATGCACGGCTCCCCATCCTTCTCCCCTGTATGCACGGCTCCCCATCCTTCTCCCGTGTGCACGGCTCCCCATCCTTCTCCCCTGTATGCACGGCTCCCCATCCTTCTCCCCTGTATGCACGGCTCCCCATCCTTCTCCCCTGTATGCATGGCTCCCCATCCTTCTCCCCTGTATGCACGGCTCCCCATCCTTCTCCCCTGTGTGCACGGCTCCCCATCCTTCTCCCCTGTGTGCACGGCTCCCCATCCTTCTCCCCTGTATGCACGGCTCCCCATCCTTCTCCCCTGTATGCACGGCTCCCCATCCTTCTCCCCTGTATGCACGGCTCCCCATCCTTCTCCCCTGTATGCATGGCTCCCCATCCTTCTCCCCTGTGTGCACGGCTCCCCATCCTTCTCCCCTGTGTGCACGGCACCCCACTTTTTTTCCCTGTCATACTTACCTCTCACCGGCGCGCAGCACAGAACTTCCTGGCATCTCAGCGTCTTCCTTCCTGTCTTCAGCGGTCACATGGTAGCACTAATTAAGGGTGATGAATATGCGCATATTCATCACCCTTAATGATCGGTACCATGTGACCGCTGAAGACAGGACGGCGCTGAGACGCAGTTGCAGCCACCGCTGGAGGAAGGTGAGTATTACGTCTTCAGGGAGGGAGGGAGGGGGGGCGGGAAGGAGGGAGGAGGGGGGGCGGAAACTTGACCCCGGAGTTTTATAAAAAAAAAAAAAAAAAAAAAAAAGAAAAAACCTAGCTCAAGGGCGCCCCCCCGCATCCCGCCGCCCTAGGCACGTGCCCTCAAGTGCCTAGTGGCAAATACGGCCCTGGATAAAGTTAGGCTTAGATATAAGGTTAGGGATAGATTTAGGACTAGGGTTAGAGTTGGGAATAGAGTTAAGGATAGAGTTAGAGTTAGGGTTAGGGATACAATTTGGTTTGGGGATAAGGTTATGAATGGATTTAGGACGGGTTAGAATTAGGAATAGATTTAAGGCTAGGTGTAGAGTTGGAGTTAGGGGTAAAGTTAGGTTTAGATATAAGGTTAGGGATCGAATTAGGGTTAGAGTTGGGAATAGAGTTAAGGTAAGGGATAGGGATAGTGATACAGTTAGGTTTGGGGATAAGGTTAGGGATAGATTTAGGACAGGGGGTAGAGTTGGGAATAGAATTAATGCTATGGATAGAGTTTGGTTTAGGGATAAGGTTAGAAAGAGACTTAGGACTAGGGCTAGTTTTGAATAGATTTAAAGCTAGCAATATAGTTGAAGTTAGGGATAATGTTAGGTTTAGATATAATGTTAGAGATAGAATTAGGACTAGGGTTAGAGTTGGGAATAGAGTTAAGGGAAGGGTTAGAGTTAGGGTTAGGGATAGTTAGGTTTGGGGATAAGGTTAGGGATAGATTTAAGACAAGTTAGAATTATAAATAGAATTAAGGCCATGGATAGAGTTAGAGTTACAGATAAAGTTAGTGTTTAGATATAATGTTAGAGATAGAATTAGGACTAGGGTTAGAGTTGGGAATAGAGTTAAGGGTAGGGTTAGAGTTTGGGTTAGGGATAGTTAGGTTTGGGGATAAGGTTAGGGATAGATTTAGGACTAGAGAAAGAGTTGGGAATGGAGTTAAGGGTAACATAGTAACATAATTAGTAAGGCCGAAAAAAAGACATTTGTCCATCCAGTTCAGCCTATATTCCATCATAATAAATCCCCAGATCTACGTCCTTCTACAGAACCTAATAATTGTATGATACAATATTGTTCTGCTCCAGGAAGACATCCAGGCCTCTCTTGAACCCCTCGACTGAGTTCGCCATCACCACCTCCTCAGGCAAGCAATTCCAGATTCTCACTGCCCTAACAGTAAAGAATCCTCTTCTATGTTGGTGGAAAAACCTTCTCTCCTCCAGACGCAAAGAATGCCCCCTTGTGCCCGTCACCTTCCTTGGTATAAACAGATCCTCAGCGAGATATTTGTATTGTCCCCTTATATACTTATACATGGTTATTAGATCGCCCCTCAGTCGTCTTTTTTTCTAGACTAAATAATCCTAATTTCGCTAATCTATCTGGGTATTGTAGTTAGGGTTAGGGATAGTTAGGTTTGGGGATAAGGTTAGGGATAGATTTAGGACAAGGGGTAGAGTTGGGAACAGAATTAATGCTATGGATAGAGTTTGGTTTAGGGATAAGGTTAGAAAGAGACTTAGGACTCGGGCTAGAGTTTTGAATAGATTAAGGCTATGTGCACACGTCCAGAATTGCCGTGGAAATTTCCATGGCAATTCCGGAACACCGTGCGGCGGAAAAAATGAATGTGGAATTGGCATGCGTTTTTCCGCTAAACATTAGCGTTTTACAAGCGTAATTAGCTTGCAGAATGCTACTGTTTTCCAAGCGATCTGTAGCATCGGTTGGAAAACTGATTGACAGGTTGGTCACACTTGTCAAACATAGTGTTTGATAAGTGTGACCAACTTTTTACTATTGATGCTGCCTATGCAAAAAGATCTAATGTTAAAAATAATTTAAAAAAATAATAAATCGTGATATTCTCACCTTCCGGCATCCCTCGCAGCCTTCCCGATGCTCCCGTTCCCAGTAAAGCATTGCGAGAATGACCTGTGATGACGTCGCGGTCTCGCGATCTCAGAGTAACTAATTGAATCTCTTATTAAATGTTGTCTCCCTGTGCTTGTAAGGTATTGTGTACACGTTGCGGATTTTGCTGCGGGTCCGCAGCAGCTTTACATGCGTTTACAGTACAATGTAAACCTATGGAAAATGCAATCCGCAGTGCCCATGCTGCGGAAAAAAACGAGCGGAAACGCTGCGTAGAGACTGATTGGCGGATAGTAATGCCTGTATGTCAGCACTGAGATGCACGTGGACAGGAAGGTTTGTCATGGGGACGGAGCCACCTGCCAGTTTTTGCCTATGATGCGTTATCAGAATGTCTCATCTTTTTATTCCTCGCTCTTTCCTGAGTGATGGACACACTGTGACTTTTTTGCATTATTTTGGGTGCGTTTTGCCTTCGGCTTCTGATCTCTTTTCGCTGTGAATTTTCGCCCAATTTATTTACTGCAGAAGAAAATGTCTTGTGCGATTCTGATGCTTTTATATATTATGTAATTTATTTAGCCTGGAGAAATGTACAGTGTGCGGGTAATGGGATTTATGTACAAGTTCCTTTCAATTGGATCCAAATCCATCTTTTCGCTCCTGGGGGTGAGAGGGTGTGGAATGGTGGGCTGACAGGGTGAGAGGATGGGGGGCTGAGGGGATGTGGAATGGGGTGAGAGGATGAGGGGGAGAGGGGGTGAGAGGATGGGGGGTTGAGGGAGTGAGGGGATAAGGGGATGAATAGGGGGTGAGGGGATGAGGTTGTAAGAGGATGGGGGGTTAAGGGAGTGTGGAATGGTGGGCTGACAGGGTGAGAGGATGGGGGGCTGAGGGGATTATCAATAGGGGAGTGAGATGATGAGGGCGGAGACGGGATGGTGGGCTGAGGAGGTGAGAGGGTGGGGGGCTCATACTGAGAAGCTGCCACAGCTGAACGAGCAATAAACATACCAACATGGAACCGACGGATCTTGTCTTTCTTCTATATACAGTAAGGTTTGTCTGTACTCAGAGCAGAGTTATCACTGTGTTATCTGTGGTGTTACATAGGACTGCAGGTGACATCTACTACATTACCTGTACTCAGAGAGATATCACTGTGTTATCTGTGGTGTTACATAGGACTGCAGGTGACATCTACTACATTACCTGTACTCAGAGTTATCACTGTTATCTGTGGTGTTACATAGGACTGCAGGTGACATCTACTACATTATCTGTACTCAGAGTTATCACTGTGTTATCTGTGGTGTTACATGGGACTGCAGGTGACATCTACTACATTATCTGTACTCAGAGTTATCACTGTGTTATCTGTGGTGTTACATAGGACTGCAGGTGACATCTACTACATTATCTGTACTCACGTAGTTATCACTGTGTTATCTGTGGTGTTACATGGGACTGCAGCTGACATCTATATTATCTACTCAGGGCTGTATTTGTCACTAGGCACTTGACGGCACGTGCCTAGGGCGGGATGATGTGGGGGGCGCCACCTGAGCAAGTTTTTTTATTTTTTATTTAAGTCCTGGGTCACCTCTCGACCGACCGCCCCACAGCCCCCCCGCCCGCACACCTGCCTCCCACCCTCCTTGAAGACGTCATACTCACCCTGCTCCAGCAATGCCTGGTTTCAGCGCCTGAAGCTCGTCCTGAGTGAGCGGTCATGTGGTACCGCTCATTAAGGTCATGAATATGGGCATATTCATGACCCTAATGAGCGGTACCACATGACTGCTCACACAGGAAGAAGGTGCTGCACCGGGAGTCGGGACAGAGCTAGAGGGATGTTCGGTGCGGCCGTGCGGTGTGGGAAAGGTGAGTATGAAGGACAGGGGGCGGGGGGATGCAAGATGGGAGCGGGGGGGTTGAGAGATGAGCCATGGGGGATATGAGCCATGCATACAGGAGAGGGGGGGAGATGAGCCATGCATACAGGATGGGGGGATGAGCCATGCATACAAGATGGGAGGGGGGCATTATACAGTATTGAGCATCATGTGGGGCCATTATACACTATGGAGCATCATGTGGGGTCATTATACAGTATGGAGCATCGTGTGTGGCAATTATACAGTACTGAGCATCATGTGGGGTCATTATACAGTATGGAGCATCATGTGGGGCCATTATACAGTATTGAGCATCATGTGGGGTCATTATACAGTATGGAGCATCATGTGTGGCCATTATACAGTATTGAACATCATGTGGGGTCATTATACAGTATGGAGCATCATGTGTGGCCATTATACAGTATGGAGCATCATGTGTGGCCATTATACAGTATACAGCATCATTTGTGGCCATTATACAGTATAGAGCATCATGTGTGGCCATTATACAGTATTGAGCATCATGTGTGGCAATTATACAGTATGGAGCATCATGTGTGGCCATTATAAGTATGGAGCACTGTGTGACCATTATACAGTATTCAGCATCATGTGTGGCCATTATACAGTATGGAGCACTGTGTGGCCATTATACAGTATGGAGCATTATGTGTGGCCATTATACAGTATTGAGCATCATGTGTGGCCATTATAAAGTATGGAGCATTGTGTGGCCATTATACAGTATGGAGCATCATGTGTGGCCATTATACAGTATGGAGCATTGTGTGGCCATTATACAGTATGGAGCATCATGTGTGGCCATTATACAGTATTGAGCATCATGTCTGGCCATTATACAGTATGGAGCACTGTGTGGCCATTATACAGTATTGAGCATCATGTGTGGCCATTATACAGTATGGAGCACTGTGTGGCCATTATACAGTATGGAGCATCATGTGTGGCCATTATACAGTATTGAGCATCATGTGTGGCCATTATACAGTATTGAGCATCATGTGTGGCCATTATACAGTATGGAGCACTGTGTGGCCATTATACAGTATGGAGCATCATGTGTGGCCATTATACAGTATGGAGCATCATGTATGGCCATTATACAGTATGTGGAGCACTGCATAGCCATTATACAGTATGGAGCATCATGTGTGGCCATTATACAGTATGGAGCACTGTGTGGCCATTATGCAGTATGGAGCATCATGTGTGGCCATTATACAGTATTGAGCATCATGTGTGGCCATTATACAGTATGGAGCATCATGTGTGGCCATTATACAGTATGGAGCATCATGTGTGGCCATTATCCAGTATGGAGCACTGTGTGGCCATTATACAGTATGGAGCACTATGTGGCCATTATGCAGTATGGAGCATCATGTGTGGCCATTATACAGTATGGAGCATCATGTGTGGCCATTATACAGTATGGAGCACTGTGAGGCCATTATACAGTATGGAGCACTGTGTGGCCATTATGCAGTATGGAGCATCCTGTGTGGCCATTATACAGTATGGAGCATCATGTGTGTGGCCATTATACAGTATGGAGCATCATGTGTGGCCATTATACAGTATGGAGCATCGTGTGGCCATTATACAGTATGGAGCATCATGTGGGGCCATTATACAGTATGGAGCATCATGTGTGGCCATTATGCAGTATGGAGCATCATGTGTGGCCATTATACAGTATGGAGCATCATGTGTGGCCATTATGCAGTATGGAGCATCATGTGTGGCCATTATGCAGTATGGTGCATCATGTGTGGCCATTATACAGTATTGAGCATCATGTGTAGCCATTATACAGTATTGAGCATCATGTGTGGCCATTATACAGTATGGAGCATTGTGTGGCCATTATGCAGTATGGAGCATCATGTGCGGTCATTATACAGTATGGAGCATCATGTGTGGCCATTATACAGCATGGAGCATCATGTGTGGCCATTATGCAGTATGGAGCATCATGTGTGGCCATTATACAGTATGGAGCATCATGTGTGGCCATTATACAGTATTAAGAATCATGTGTGGCCATTATACAGTATGGAGCATCATGTGGGGCCATTATACAGTATTGAGCATCATGTGTGGCCATTATACAGTATTGAGCATCATGTGTGGCCATTATACAGTATGGAGCATTGTGTGGCCATTATGCAGTATGGAGCATCATGTGTGGCCATTATACAGTATGGAGCATCATGTGTGGCCATTATGCAGTATGGAGCATCATGTGTGGCCATTATACAGTATTAAGCATCATGTTTGGCCATTATACAGTATTGAGCATCATGTGTGGCCATTATACAGTATGGAGCACTGTGTGGCCATATTTTTTTGTTTATAATTAAGGGTCACCAATCTATATTATATACCCTATATTAAGGGTCACCAATCTAACCCAAGAAGAGGTGCGAAACCGGCTAAATAAGATTAAAATAGATAAATCTCCGGGTCCGGATGGCATACACCCACGAGTACTAAGAGAACTAAGTAATGTAATAGATAAACCATTATTTCTTATTTTTAGGGACTCTATAGCGACAGGGTCTGTTCCGCAGGATTGGCGCATAGCAAATGTGGTGCCAATATTCAAAAAGGGCTCTAAAAGTGAACCTGGAAATTATAGGCCAGTAAGTCTAACCTCTATTGTTGGTAAAATATTTGAAGGGTTTCTGAGGGATGTTATTCTGGATTATCTCAATGAGAATAACTGTTTAACTCCATATCAGCATGGGTTTATGAGAAATCGCTCCTGTCAAACCAATCTAATCAGTTTTTATGAAGAGGTAAGCTATAGGCTGGACCACGGTGAGTCATTGGACGTGGTATATCTCGATTTTTCCAAAGCGTTTGATACCGTGCCGCACAAGAGGTTGGTACACAAAATGAGAATGCTTGGTCTGGGGGAAATTGTGTGTAAATGGGTTAGTAACTGGCTTAGTGATAGAAAGCAGAGGGTGGTTATAAATGGTATAGTCTCTAACTGGGTCGCTGTGACCAGTGGGGTACCGCAGGGGTCAGTATTGGGACCTGTTCTCTTCAACATATTCATTAATGATCTGGTAGAAGGTTTACACAGTAAAATATCGATATTTGCAGATGATACAAAACTATGTAAAGCAGTTAATACAAGAGAAGATAGTATTCTGCTACAGATGGATCTGGATAAGTTGGAAACTTGGGCTGAAAGGTGGCAGATGAGGTTTAACAATGATAAATGTAAGGTTATACACATGGGAAGAGGGAATCAATATCACCATTACACACTGAACGGGAAACCACTGGGTAAATCTGACAGGGAGAAGGACTTGGGGATCCTAGTTAATGATAAACTTACCTGGAGCAGCCAGTGCCAGGCAGCAGCTGCCAAGGCAAACAGGATCATGGGGTGCATTAAAAGAGGTCTGGATACACATGATGAGAGCATTATACTGCCTCTGTACAAATCCCTAGTTAGACCGCACATGGAGTACTGTGTCCAGTTTTGGGCACCGGTGCTCAGGAAGGATATAATGGAACTAGAGAGAGTACAAAGGAGGGCAACAAAATTAATAAAGGGGATGGTAGAACTACAATACCCAGATAGATTAGCGAAATTAGGATTATTTAGTCTAGAAAAAAGACGACTGAGGGGCAATCTAATAACCATGTATAAGTATATAAGGGGACAATACAAATATCTCGCTGAGGATCTGTTTATACCAAGGAAGGTGACGGGCACAAGGGGGCATTCTTTGCGTCTGGAGGAGAGAAGGTTTTTCCACCAACATAGAAGAGGATTCTTTACTGTTAGGGCAGTGAGAATCTGGAATTGCTTGCCTGAGGAGGTGGTGATGGCGAACTCAGTCGAGGGGTTCAAGAGAGGCCTGGATGTCTTCCTGGAGCAGAACAATATTGTATCATACAATTATTAGGTTCTGTAGAAGGACGTAGATCTGGGGATTTATTATAATGGAATATAGGCTGAACTGGATGGACAAATGTCTTTTTTCGGCCTTACTAACTATGTTACTATGTTACTATGTTACTAATTATTGTTTATGAAACAGTGTGATCAGCAGTGCTAAATGGGTGTGGTTGGGACGTGGATATGGGTGTGGCTAGTTATGAATGGGTGTGGTCAGAGGCGTGGCCAAAAAATGTTGTACCTCTTTCCCTTCTTCAAAAGTTGGGAGGTATGGTACCGCATTTGCCAGATCACGGCAAGTACTAATAATCCCATAGGGAATGAATGAGGCTGAACGCAGTGTTGCTGTAAGCGATCCGTTGATCCGTTATGCGGCAGATACAGAAAAACTGCGCGATCTGCTGCAGAAGGCGACTTTCACATCAGCGATTCTTGCCAAAGTCACTGCCGATAGAGGGGTAGGCAGCACTAAAGTGCCTGGGGCAGCAGAAACTCTAAATACGGCCCTGTCTGTACTCAGAGAGTTATCACTGTGTTATCAGTGGTGTTACATAGGACTGCGGGTGACATCTACATTATCTGTACTCAGAGTTATCACTGTGTAATCAGTGGTGTTACATAGGACTGCGGGTGACATCTACATTATCTGTACTCAGAGTTATCACTGTGTAATCAGTGGTGTTGCATAGGACTGCAGGTGACATCTACTACATTATCTGTCTATAGGTGGATATGGAGGGGGCACATACTTTTACCCATATAGTGTGTATGATGCTGATAAATGTGCACTCATCAGTACTTTCCTCTTATTCGGGTATTATATGGCGGTCCTTTTATCATTTCTGTTAGTATTGTTACTGTGTGGCGGCATTATATGTACCGTTATTACAAACCATTGTACACAATTAATATGTTGGCAGTTTTATTCTCCAATATTACGGCAGTAGGGTTTCTTACATGTTCGTTGTATGTTATGGATGCCCGGTGTGGCGGTATTCTGTGTGGTATTATTTTTACTATCGTTTGATCCACTTTTATACTGTGACAGCAGAGCAGACGGCAGGGGATGGCGGTGCGACTATGGGGTCTGGCCGGGGGGAGCTGCGTCTGCTAGCGGTGAACCGGCGAGAGAGATAAACATCTGAGCCGAAATCATTACTTAACGGGCGGGATATTTATGTAATGTGAGGCCGCGGTGACTTTAGCAGCGGTCTCCGCTCTATATCTGTCCTCCTGTTTTATTACAGTCGGACGCAGCAGACTATATGACTTCTCATTCTATAAACACCGGCCAATCGCAGCGCTGCGTCCCGCGAGCAATGGTTATTAAATGGGGGGGAAAGCATTTGGGCAATGTCCGGGGAGAACGGATTGGAAGATTCCACTATGTCTGTGAGGGCGCTAAGATTAGGGAGAGGAAACAAGAAGCCCCCGGACTCAAGGAATTAGGAAAATAGCAAGATCTGTCTCATAAAAAGATATTTACCTGTTTATTGCCATGAAATAACCTCATAAAATAGAAATTAATCAGCATTCTGGGATTGGGAAAAATTATTTGCCTCTGTCCTTAGTGCAACGCTATGGTGCAATGAGTACAAAGAGCATGTGCTAAACACCATGGTGGAAGATAAAATCTGTCACCACTCTGGACACTATATGGGAGCATTTATCTGGGCCCTGTATGGTGTTATCTGGCCTCTATATGGGAATGTTTATCTGGGTACTATATGGTAGCATTTATCTGGGCACCGTAGGGCACTATGTGGCCTCTATGTTGTAATATTTACCTGGGCACTGTATGTTAGTATTTATCTGGGCACTGTATGGCATTATCTGGCCTTGGTATGGTAATATATATATCTGGGCACTGTATGGTAATATATATATCTGGGCACTGTATGGTAGCATTTATCTGGGAACTGTATGGCATTATCTGGCCTCTATGTGGTAATATTTATCTGGGCACTGTATGACATTATCTTGCCTTGGTATGGTAATATTTATCTGGCCTCTATATGATAATATTTAGCTGGGCGCTGTACGGTAATATATATATCTGGGCACTGTATGGCATTATTTTGCCTCTATATGGTAATATTTGTCTGGGCACTATATGGCATTATCTGGCCTCTATGTGGTAATATTTATCTGGGCACTATATGGCATTATCTGGTCTCTATATGGTAATATTTATCTGGGCACTGTATGGCATTATTTTGCTTCTATATGGGAATATTTATCTGGGCACTGTATGGCATTATATGGTCTCTATATGGTAATATTTATCTGAGCACTGTATGGCATTATCTGGCCTCTATATGGTAATATTTATCTGAGCACTGTATGGCATTATCTGGCCTCTATATGGTAATATTTATCTGGGCACTGTATGGCATTATCTGGCCTCTATGTGGTAATATTTATCTGGGCCCTGTATGGCATTATCTGGTCTCTATATGGTAATATTTATCTGGGCACTGTATGGTAATATATATATATATCTGGGCACTGTATTGTAGCATTTATCTGGGAACTGTATGGCATTATCTGGCCTCTATGTGGTAATATTTATCTGGGCACTGTATGACATTATCTTGCCTTGGTATGGTAATATTTATCTGGCCTCTATATGGTAATATTTATCTGGGCGCTGTATGGTAATATATATATCTGGGCACTGTATGGCATTATTTGGCCTCTATATGGTAATATTTGTCTGGGCACTATATGGCATTATCTGGCCTCTATGTGGTAATATTTATCTGGGCACTAGATGGCATTATCTGGTCTCTATATGGTAATATTTATCTGGGAACTGTATGGCATTATCTGGTCTCTATATGGTAATATTTATCTGAGCACTGTATGGCATTATCTGGTCTCTATATGGTAATATTTATCTGGGCACTGTATGGCATTATCTGGCCTCTATATGGGAATATTTATCTGGGCACTGTATGGCATTATCTGGTCTCTATATGGTAATATTTATCTGGGCACTGTATGGCATTATCTGGTCTCTATATGATAATATTTATCTGGGCACTGTATGGCATTATCTGGCCTCTATATGGGAATATTTATCTGGGCACTGTATGGCATTATCTGGCCTCTATATGGGAATATTTATCTGGGCACTGTATGGCATTATCTGGCCTCTATATGGGAATATTTATCTGGGCACTGTATGGCATTATCTGGTCTCTATATGGTAATATTTATCTGGGCACTGTATGGCATTATCTGGCCTCTATATGGTAATATTTATCTGGGCACTATATGGCATTATCTGGTCTCTATATGGTAATATTTATCTGGGCACTGTATGGCATTATCTGGTCTCCATATGGCAATATTTATCTGGGCACTGTATGGCATTATCTTGCCTATATATGGTAATATTTATCTGGGCACTATATGGCATTATCTGGCCTCTATATGGGAATATTTATCTGGGCACTGTATGGCGTTATCTGGCCTCTATATGGTAATATTTATCTGGGCACTGTCTGGCATTATCTGGCCTCTATATGGTAATATTTATCTGGGCACTATATGGCATTATCTGGCCTCTATATGGGAGTATTTATCTGGGCACTATATGGCATTGTCTGGCCTCTATATGGTAATATTTATCTGGGCACTATATGGCATTATCTGGCCTCTATATGGTAATATTTATCTGGGCACTGTATGGCATTATATGGCCTCTGTATGGGAATATTTATCTAGGCACTGTATGGCATTATCTGGCCTGTATATGGGAATATTTATCTGGGCACTATATGGCATTATCTGGCCTCTATATGGTAATATTTATCTGGGCACTGTATGGCATTATATGGCCTCTATATGGTAATATTTATCTGGGCACTGTATGGCATTATCTGGCCTGTATATGGGAATATTTATCTGGGCACTATATGGCATTATCTGGCCTCTATATGGGAATATTTATCTGGGCACTATATGGCATTATCTGGCCTCTATATGGGAATATTTATCTGGGCACTATATAGCATTATCTGGCCTCTATATGGGAATATTTATCTGGGCACTATATGGCATTATCTGGCCTCTGTATGGTAATATTTATCTGGGCACTATATGGCATTATATGGCCTCTGTATGGTAATATTTATCTGGGCACTGTATGGCATTATCCGGCCTATGTATGGGAATATTTATCTGGGCACTGTATGGCATTATCCGGCCTATGTATGGTAATATTTATCTGGGCACTATATGGCATTATATGGCCTCTGTATGGTAATATTTATCTGGGCACTGTATGGCATTATCCGGCCTATGTATGGGAATATTTATCTGGGCACTATATGGCATTATCTGGCCTCTATATGGGAGTATTTATCTGGGCACTGTATGACATTGTCTGGCCTCTATATGGTAATATTTATCTGGGCACTGTCTGGCATTATCTGGCCTCTATATGGTAATATTTATCTGGGCACTATATGGCATTATCTGGCCTCTATATGGGAGTATTTATCTGGGCACTGTATGACATTGTCTGGCCTCTATATGGTAATATTTATCTGGGCACTATATGGCATTATCTGGCCTCTATATGGTAATATTTATCTGGGCACTGTATGGCATTATATGGCCTCTGTATGGGAATATTTATCTGGGCACTATATGGCATTATCTGGCCTCTATATGGGAGTATTTATCTGGGCACTGTATGACATTGTCTGGCCTCTATATGGTAATATTTATCTGGGCACTATATGGCATTATCTGGCCTCTATATGGTAATATTTATCTGGGCACTGTATGGCATTATATGGCCTCTGTATGGGAATATTTATCTAGGCACTGTATGGCATTATCTGGCCTGTATATGGGAATATTTATCTGGGCACTATATGGCATTATCTGGCCTCTATATGGTAATATTTATCTGGGCACTGTATGGCATTATATGGCCTCTATATGGTAATATTTATCTGGGCACTGTATGGCATTATCTGGCCTGTATATGGGAATATTTATCTGGGCACTATATGGCATTATCTGGCCTCTATATGGGAATATTTATCTGGGCACTATATGGCATTATCTGGCCTCTATATGGGAATATTTATCTGGGCACTATATAGCATTATCTGGCCTCTATATGGGAATATTTATCTGGGCACTATATGGCATTATCTGGCCTCTGTATGGTAATATTTATCTGGGCACTATATGGCATTATATGGCCTCTGTATGGTAATATTTATCTGGGCACTGTATGGCATTATCCGGCCTATGTATGGGAATATTTATCTGGGCACTGTATGGCATTATTTGGACACTAGCAAACAATGATTACAAATGTTAATTAGTAAAAAGCTAACAGTTTCAAATTCACCATGGTGTCCAATAATCAAAATGTGGAATTATTCAGATTCCTTTATCCTTTTGTAATTTCTTTGTAAAGACTTCAGCCATTAGCGTGTCATATATGGTCCGGGGATATAATACCGTATGACGCTCCCGGGAAGGAGGCTGCACGAGGTCATTTACATTAGAGAACGTTGAATTTCAGATCCATGCAGATGAAGACGAGTCCTGCTGGGAACTGAAGCTGATTATTGAGAATTTGCAGAGGACTCGATATTGTATCGGCCAAAATTACTGGTGGGAACATTGGACAATTGTAAGATGTAAGGGGCAGGTCACCAGGTCAGGTAACAAGGAGCCAAAGTGTCAATCACGAACTGTTTGTCACCCAGCCGTAGTCAGTGGCAGTCAGTAAGTAATCAGTGGGCAGCCAGTGGGCAGTCAGTGAGTAGTCAGTGGGCAGCCAGTGAGTAGTCAGTGGGCAGTCAGTGGGTAGTCAGTGAGTAGTCAGTGGGCAGCCAGTGAGTAGTCAGTGAGTAGTCAGTGGGCAGTCAGTGAGTAGTCAGTGAGTAGTCAGTGGGCAGCCAGTGGGCAGTCAGTGAGTAGTCAGTGGGCAGTCAGTGGGTAGTCAGTGGGCAGTCAGTGGGTAGTCAGTGAGTAGTCAGTGGGCAGCCAGTGGGCAGTCAGTGAGTAGTCAGTGGGCAGTCAGTGGGCAGTCAGTGGGCAGTCAGTGGTCAGTCAGTGAGTAGTCAGTGGGCAGCCAGTGGGCAGTCAGTGAGTAGTCAGTGAGTAGTCAGTGGGTAGTCAGTGGGCAGCCAGTGGGCAGTCAGTGAGTAGTCAGTGGGCAGTCAGTGGGTAGTCAGTGAGTAGTCAGTGGGCAGCCAGTGGGCAGTCAGTGAGTAGTCAGTGGGCAGTCAGTGGGCAGTCAGTGGGCAGTCAGTGGGTAGTCAGTGAGTAGTCAGTGGGCAGCCAGTGGGCAGTCAGTGAGTAGTCAGTGAGTAGTCAGTGGGTAGTCAGTGGGCAGCCAGTGAGTAGTCAGTGAGTAGTCAGTGGGCAGCCAGTGAGTAGTCAGTGGGCAGTCAGTGGGTAGTCAGTGAGTAGTCAGTGGGCAGCCAGTGGGCAGTCAGTGAGTAGTC